>NW_018127894.1:2088069-2153898 GCF_001952655.1 Monopterus albus | reverse complement strand
CATTCCCCCGGAGGAGCTGGAGGAAGTGTCTGGAGAGAGGGAAGTCTGGGCATCTTTGCTTAGACTGCTGCCCCCGCGATCCAGTCCCGGATAAGCGGAGGAAAATGGATGGATGGATGGATGGAAGTAACTGATATGAATTCTTAAAAGTGTAAATCATCTAATAATGTTAAAACACTTAAAGGATAAGGCCAGTCATTTTCTGTATTAACAGTATTTTTAACACTGCCCATACCAACAAAGAATTCCCACTACTCATGGTTAATGTCTGTCAGTCCTGGATCAGCTTATTCTTCTGTGCCACAAACCTCCACTGTTGTTCAAAAGCGATTAAAACACATCAGTGAAACACACCGCTGCACTGAGTGACATGTTTCTCCATTAACAAACCCCAGACCCAAGTGTGAGGAGCTAGCAGAATGTCAACAAAGCAGAGAGAGCTCGCACATGCACAGTTGACTCTGACTTGTACTAACTTCGTACTAAATTATGGCCGCTTGGAGTCTTTGGGGCAGCATAGTCGGGTCTGGGGTTTTGTTATGAAAAAATGTGTTACTCACTGGAGCTGTGTGGTTCCCTGATGTGTTTTTAATTGTTTTTGAACAACAATAAAGACCTATCACACAGACAAACAAGCTGATCCAGGACTGACAGCTGACAGGCATTCATTGAGAGTAGAGACAATTCATTGTCAGTTTTAGTCTCCATATGGAGATTGCTGAAAAAACTATTAATATATAAAATTACTGGCTTTAGCCTTTAATATTACATTTACAAAAGTCAACATTTTGTTAAAGCTCTTTTTTTACCTGTTCAAATAAAGAACAGTTTATGTATTATAGGAATGTATATTTACCATCGTGTTGGGTGTAAAAGCTCTAAAATTCTTATTTTGACACTGTAAGAAAAACATACATCTCTTTGCTCTCTGGTCACCTTATGCCTATATAATACTTAAGGTTATTTAAAGTGTGTTTATTGATCACTATGTACAGTATATAGTTCCAGTTTAACTTCATGTTAACATTGTTTTTAAATCTATTTACCCATATAGTATATATAATCTGTTTTTCTTGGGTTTTAATTTTTTACCAAAACTTGTATTAACACAATTGCTCCTCCATTATAATGGTACCGTCTGTGTTATGTCAATACATATTATTTGTGGTTAAATAAGCAACTGTGCCAAACTGTGACAGACAGATGTTTTGCAAATGACATAATTTTAAAATCTATTTTAACTTCATCATTCTATTAATGAAATCCCTTTGCCCTGCTCCAGCTGCTCTTCCTCCTTCCCCTTCCTCATCAACATGCAGAGCTTGTACATGTAAATGTAAAAATCTGCAAGGCTTGTACCAATTAATGTGATTCTTTCTGCATGTTCAACTTGTAAGGTTTAATGAAGGTGTTTGCCCTGAGCACATTCTGTTATATATGGTACGTTTAGTAGGCCTCCCATTCTGACACTAAGTGCAACGAAGGTGATTATTATAAGATTTAGAGGGAATGACTATCTCTGCTAAACCACTGCAGGGACGCTGCCTGGCATACAGGTCTGTTTACCACTGAGGCTACTCAATGGAATGTATGCAGTCATCATACCTAAAGTGATTTATGATGTACTGTAAGTGCCCACCTGTCCCATAGAAATGGAACATGTCACTCCTGAATAGTGCTAAAGTAAATGATTTTATATGAGTTAATACAATAAAACACCCTACAGAACCATCAAGCATAACACGGTTATTTATACACTGAACTTATCAATAGATACTTGGTGCAAATACATAGTCTTCAGTTTTCCCTAACTTTATTTCAGTATGATGACATCCCTCTGCTGTGTTATCCTTATCAGTGTAGGAGGGAAAAAGAACTAAAGTATTAGTCCTCCGAAAATAGTGATGATAGTGAAGCTGTAAATGACAGCTTATATGTAAACTAAACTACTGTGCTTCATTAGTTTAATATCATGCTACATGCATGGACGGAACCAAGAGATGGCCAAGGGTGGCACAAGCCACTCCCAGAATCTGATTGGCCACCACTGGTACCACCCCTGCCAGAATCAAAATGTGATCATTGCTAGTATTAATGAATGAAAAATGAAAAACAATTACAAATCGGTGCCTTAAATACAACTAACATTTTTCTGGTGCTTTATAATTGATATTGGTCAAATTAGTTTTATTTTCTATTATACTGTACACGCAGCATGATATTTGCTTCACTGTGCAGCAGTAAGGTCCCTGGCTGGGAGTAAATAAGGGGTGTAACTAAAGAAAGCACTATGCGTGCCTCAAACTATTTCATTATTAATAAAGTATGGTTTATTATTTCATAAAAGTAGGGGTTTAATTTACTTTTTACATGCATTTCAAATGTGCCACCCCTCTTTGAGTCTGTGCCCCTGCCTGGTCACCTCATCCAAAATTTTCTATATCTGCCCCTGGTTACATGATAAAGCAAGTACTTTGGTTAATTATATGATATAAATAGTCAGGTCATGGATGTGATTTTTGAGGAGCAGTGAACAATCCTGACGTACAAGCTTGAAAAGACACATTAAACATGTTTCTACATAACACACCCACTACTTGTTGGGTGAATTCAGAAATAAATACCAAATCAAAAACCCTGTCCTATTCCGATTTGATTTTCTCTTGCCCCCAGAAGCAGGCACAGCGGCCGGTATGGCCACCTAATTAAAAAACCTGTCACATATTTGATCACACATGCAACTGCATCTGTAATGAGCACTCTGACTGATGTGTTGCATGCTAGCACCCACTGCCTCCTCTGGCAGTATACCTAAAGTGCATATTCTGTTGACTGCAAGATGTTCTCTTGACTTTAAAGGGACCTTGATGAATGGATGTGAGCATTAATGGGGTTCATCAATCATAGAGGTGTCGTAATCTCATATGGCTGGCAACAAGACTGTCATCAGAAGTGCAGATAGACAAGTCAGAGAAGGCTTCAGAGAAGAGCTTCATAAGAATTCAGTCTATAATAATTAGACAAAAAATGTTTTCTTTTAACCTTTATTTTAGAATGGGTAGGTCCACTGAGACACCACCTCTCTTTCCAGGAACATCCTGACCACATTCACAGTTATACATTTACTACTGGAACCTCAAGTATATTGCACTTCTGGTTAGATGCTAAACTATATTTCGTTGCCTTGTACTTGTACATGTGTAATGACAATAAAGTTTAATCTAATCTAATCTAACCTAATCCATTAACGATATGCAACATATTACTTATATATGTTTGCGTGCTCAGTTTGGACACCGAGAAGGTAGCAACAGAAGGGGGAAAGATGAATAAACATCTGTCTTACAGAGAACCTTTGTGGTGAGATGCAGCATTTCTATCTGAACACCTCAAGGTGCAAATCAGGTTTTCACCATTAGCTAACATGTTTCTCTGCTTCCCTCACCTGCCTTGTTTTCTTCTGGCTAACAAATATGACACACGAGACAGATACAATATATGTCAGTTACTCATGATACACAGGTGTATCACCTCTTTTGGTTTTACTCAGTGACACATGCCTAATGTTGAACATCCTGGTGTATTTTGCTGAAAAGCTATTAAGACGGATACGGATTAAGATATGGTGGCATACATGGAGGTAAACTATTGATTGTGAAGGTAAATATTATTTAAATGGTCTCTGAAATTAAATTACATGCAGTGTGACTGATCAATTCATACAAGTAGAACTGCAATAAGCAGCTACAGAGGAGGTCTAGGTAAATAAAAAAACATCAAATCATCATTTCATTTATTGTGAAGTGAATTGTACCTTTTGAAATGATGAAGTATATTACAACTTCTAACCATTCATAAATATAAACAGCCATTTTGCATGAAATATTATGGGTTGTTGTGGTTTAGATTTTCCATCATAACAGTTGTTCACGGGTCACTAACTTCTGAAGTGAAATCACAAATCAAAGTTGTTTTGGTATATGCATTTAATTCTGTTTCTCTCTGGTCTTATTTCTTCCCACATTCCTTAAGTATGTTTTATTATCTATTCATATTTGTTGCTTTCATAGCACAGTTTACCTTCATCTTATCTCTGTACAATGTTAACATCTCGCAAGCTTTAGAGGCAAGTCACAACATTTTCAGCCCTCCCACTGCCTTCACAGCAAACCCTCAATTAATTGTGAATGAAAATGTAGAAAGATATGGACATATGATGTGATGTCACACATATCCATGCTTCTGAAGGCCCTTCCTAAAGTCTGTAGTTTGGGTCAGGGGACAGTTGCTTTGCTACAACTGTGTGCGCACAAAACAAACAAACAAACAAAAAAAACCCCACACATGTAACAATTAAAATAAAAAAAGCTAAATCAATATTTTGATTGTTTTACTGCCAACCTCATCTCTTCCTGAGTAGCTAAATGTGCAGCTTTGATAACATGACTCGTCTAAGTCATTGGGGCTTTCTATTCAAGATAGCTGTGATCTAATATGAGTGACACACTGCGTATTCAGAGTAGTATTATCTCCAGGTGTATTCTGAGATGTTCTTTGATGTGAGGCAGCCTCCATTCTCTCCTCTGATCACAGTCATCTCAAGACAAATTAGTTGGCAGCCATCACAGAGACTGTACAGAGGGATCTTATGAACTACAGCAGGGAAGAGGGAGCTGCAGAATAAGCTTCTTTGCCATTCAGAGGTGTGATGTGAAATCATCTGTTACATTAAGAGCAAACGAAGCATCGCTGTGATTATTGTTTTATGATGTTGAAGACATCTAAATAGAAAGGAGGTTATTCTTTGATCACACCAGTTCATTCAGCAGCGATCCAAATGTCTTTATCAGCTAAAGACACAACTCCACCATCACCCATAGGGATGGATGTGCAATAATCCCCACCCCCCACCCCACCAAAAAACATGCTTGAAAAATCAGGGTAAAAGCATGAGCGCTGAGATGGTTTGATGACAAAGTGACAGGGTGACCGAGTGCAAAAGAGGCAAAAAAATAAAATAAATTATAACATGCATATGGAGCCAACTTGGTAAGACCAACAGTTTACAGTAGCTCATGCTTAAACTTTCATTGTAATACTGATAAATAAGGTCCATCCTACAGTGTTATTGACATTATTATTGATTTTATGGGTATTCGCAGAGTGTATGAAGTTTATGGCTCAACTAAAGCATAGATGCGCTGTGACAGGCACTTCAAAAAAAAATCTAACTTTCATAAGTCAACGGAGATGAAATCACTGGAGGTGAATAAAATAATTTACACTCAGTAAAAATGCATAGCATTTTTTCCTTCACAAGATGAGGCTGGCAATTGAGGCAATTGAGTTCATCATATGATAACAAACTCCTTAAAACTCTGTCTGCAATAGCAGACAGTGGCAGGTTGATTTTGTGGGGGTGTAGCTGCGTCTGTCTGCTCTCGTCAGAAGTCGTGCCAACGTGACATACTGTATGATGTGCTCATCACGTGGAGATGCATTGGAGTGGCGTCCTCCATTCCTCCAGCAGAGATTACAGTTTGGCCTCTGTAATAGCTCTGGGCAGGAGGAGGATGACATGGCGCTTTGCATGCATGGGAAACAGTGTGTGGGTGAGAAGCATGGCACTAACATTACACAAAGTGGTTACTTACAGGTAGTAAGTGTAGGAGTGATAGGTTCTTCTGCCGAGTGGGGTGGTGGTAGGATTTAAGCAGTGGAGGAGGGGAGGGGATGGAATGAAAAGGAAAGAAAAAGTAAAAATATATTAATGTTTGAAAAAAGAGTAGAAATGAACAAAATCAGATATGGTGGCATACGTGGAGGTAAACTAGTGATCGTGAGGGCAAAGGTGATCTTGGAGTCATGTCATGCTTTGCAACAAGGGCCTTAGTACGGTACAGTACAAAAACTAATTAAATAGATTTTGACCTAGTCGACACCATTTGATGGCAAATCAGAAACAACAGTACTGTCACTAAAACCCCCTTTTATAAACACGTAATTTTATACACCCATAAAAATTACCATATCTGCCCTTAAAGGTTGGAACTTAATGAGTGGTTTGAATGTCTAAACACAACTCTGATTCCCTGTTGGTAATGGTAAATTACATAAAATTCAAACAATGAAGTCGTCTCCATATCTGCATGTCTAATTGAAAACAATTCCATTACTGTGTGCTGATTTTCATACAACCCACTGATCACTGTGCTACACAGACATACCCTGCTGTACAAGATAAAGAATCTTATATTACTTTCGAAAATAAACATGGAACATGATGATTATATTAGTCAGCTCATCTACTTCATCTAGTGAACTGACCTTTACTCTTTACTTCAAACAATCTAATGTTACAGGAGAAAGTAAAGTAAGGTACAGAAAACACACGCTAGGTTTTAATGGGAAATGTATTGTTTTTCCATCCAACTGACAATCATGAAATAAAAGGAAACCAACTCGTGTTCGCCGAAGAACTGACACTGTATTATTTCAAGCCTTTCTGTGGATAAAAGGGGGGCTGGTATTTGCTGAGCCTCAGTTCCCTTGAATGCAGGGATATGTACAGAGGACCTCTCTCCAGTATGGGGTCCAGGGCTAATGTAAACTTAGCCTTAGTTATATGGGCGTCCTCTTTCCTGTTGAGCCTTTCATCATATTTTCTTTCTTATTTCCTCCCTGCCTCACTCCCCACCACAGGTCTCAACATTTTTCTGATTCCCATTCCAATGTCACTGAAGCGCTACGCATTTGTTTGAGGGTGCCGTGAAAACGGATTAATTTTTCATGCCACACTGTATCTCATGGCTGTAAACAGCCTTAATGGGGCGTATCAACATAATCAAATTAATTATTTACTACAACACTGATGATGCTACTGTTTGAGGGAGAAATAAATATACAAAAAGATAAAATAGAAATGACTTATCTGTGAGCGCTCGGCAGCTAAGATTGGTCTCTTCCACAAATCTTTAGTATTTCAATGTGCAAGAAAAAAAGCTTACCTTTTCTTCATGAGGAGTACAACTCCTAAGAAAATGATGACGAAGAGGAGGATACCAGCGATGACCCCTGCAATCTTCACTGTGTGATCAGTTTGTTTCTCTGGCTCCACTGTGTCAGGTTTGTGAGTGGCTGCTCCTGAAAAACATCACAAATCAAGTGTCATTAAGAGAGCAGATCACGTGTAGATTTTCAGTATTTCCTCTCATTTGACTGTGTGGAGGACTGATGCTGATTAATCAATACACTGATATCCTGTGGTATAAACAATAAATATCAATACACTTTTCTTCTGAAGTAAGAGACTCCCTGTTGTTCTGAAGACAACGCCTTTAACTCCGTCCGTAGTGGACAGGTCTCTGGGGATTAAGCTGCAGTAAAAGAGATAAGTGAGCACCATCTTCCCCCTTGGTTAATCATGTTTAGGGTAAATGGTTGTTGGCCTGTAGAAAAATGTAGCCAAAAAAAAAAAACAACATTAAATATAAGCTGGGCAGGAGATAGCCAACAACAGCACACACAGAGTGTGAGAGGGAAAAAGCAGTTTGTTTTAATAACATCTGCTCCCGGGGAAGTGATAAGCAGAGCTGTGAGGAAGGCAACGTTGCTGGAATCACAACTGTCCACCTGAACAACACCATCATTTCTTGTCACCAGAGGTAAATTTAGAATGATAAATTGTTATGTCAGACAAATCTGTTAGAGCGAGCTTCCTTCTCTCCTCAGCATTGCCATTTTCTCTCCCTATCAAAAAGGTAAATATCCATTCCAGCCTGGTTGTGACACATTGTTCTCACTCTGATGTGTTGTTATCAACAGCCAGGCCTTCATTAGATTTAAGTTTTTATGGCAAAGAGGTGGAGGATTTCAAGACGGGTGACATATTAACAATCACGTCAGGACTTATGGAGCTGATTTTATTTCAGTATACTGTTACAGACTCATCTTACAGAAATGCTGTCAGTGACAAATCTCTATCAGAGCTCTGAGTGCTGTATATTTGCTGAGACAAGTCAATATTCCTCAGCTCTAGCTTAACAGAACTTGGAAACTGAGAAGAATTTTACCAGTTATACAATATACTTTAGAAAATTCTCCAAATCTTGACACTGAGAACTTCAGCATCCTTTTGCATGTTTACAGTTGTCACAAATGCAGCAAACAACACTTAATCTGCCAGAAATAATGAGAAATATTCATGAAAGAAGATTAACTCCTGTCAGAAGTTTCCAGCATTGACACATCAAATGAAGATTGCACCTCAAACAGGTCTTTCATGTCCTGTAATGCTGAGAAGATGAAGGTAGCAGACAATGTCTGCCAGCCTGATTTAATCACAATGTCTACAGTAGCAGCAGCGAGACAGTAAAAACCACACACATGCAATATTCCAGTTGTCTGTTTTCCTGTTGAGGGAATCATTAGTCATATTTAACAAGTGGGCAATTCCAAGCTATAGACAGAATATCTGTAATGTACAGAAAGCTACAGGTCTGACCTGTTAGCTGGCTGTCACCGGCCGCCGGGGCGATGCGGATGTAAGGGGTTGTGAGCTGAGTCACAAGTATGGCGGCTGAGTATAGTCAGTGGAATCCAGGATGGCATGCAGTAGAGAGAGACAGAGAGAGAGGCCACACTGAAGCTGAAAACTGCCATAACAACAGTTCTCATCATCATGCAACATCAGGGCAAAGAAAGACACCCATTACAGCATTAGAAAGTATTCCACTATATGTTTTACCATGTTAGCACTGCCAGTCGTTTCACACACGTTCATGTCGTTGTGAGCTTAACACAGCACACGTGTGACAGAACCTGTCTTGGTCCAGAGCAGAGCGCGGCTAAGGCTCCCTCTGGCCTCATCAATTCTCCTGGATCAATGGTGCTTAGAATTCATCACCCTTAATGTGTTGATCAGGACATAGAGGCAGCATAGCTAAGTACCTACACATCTCACTTGGCACACAAGATGCCTCCCAGTCATGGAAAAACAGCAATCCATTAACCAAATTCATGTGAAGACCATTTTAAAAACATGTTAAATTAGTTAGTTCTCAGAAATCAAATGCAAGTGATGTCAAGAAAACATCCTCATTCATACAATCTGATCTGGTCCTACCTTTGGTGGCTACTCGAACACAGTCGATTTTGGTCTCCTGTACAAACAGATAAATTGATAGCAAAGGGGAAGAGGAAGGAAGAAAATGAAGAGGATCAGTGATTATTATGACACATATGCACAAATACACACTTACGGTGGCAGCAACACCTATCTAAGACCGCATGGATATAACAAAACAGCTCGGCCAGTTCCATACTGTCCCCAATCATCTGCTGAACTCAGTGACTGTGACACAAAATGCGGTTAGGCGAGAGGGCCCACAGTACAGATTACTGGTGCTGAGCTGCCGATTTGTCAGCCAACAATGATCTGTTGGCAGCCTGCGGCTCAAGGTGGTCAGCCACTGTGGAGAAACCAGAGCCCTGTGACAAGCGACACCAATCCAGCATGCAGGGCTCCAAAATGACATGTCAGGGAGCCTTTCTGAATATGTAATGGAGACTCAGCTCTGACAACAGCCTTCAACAACACACAAAAACACTGCTCTCACTGTTGGCAGAGAAGTTTGTTGTCAACAATGGTCTGGTGAACAGGAAAAAGGACACAGACAGGAACAGATAGGCAATGAGTAATGCAACACAAAAGACATGAGTGCTGTGTTCCTGTGTTTGACCTAGCCAAGCTGTCCAATGAGCAATGAGCACACATAAGAGAGACTGTATTTAGAGACCATGAGTGGCATAATGAAGAGAAGAGAGAAAGAGAACAAACACAAACATTCACATGATCCCGGATGCATATGCATCCCCATTACCGCAGCTTTTAAGTTGTCAGACAGTCCTTTGGTTAAAGGCACCATTACAAGAAGTCATATTAGATTTTTTTTTTTAATAGAGGACAAAAAAAAATCTAGGTATGGATGGTACGCACCTTCCCTAAGTGCTTATTTTGTTTAGGAGGCCCAAGCAAATCAGTCCAATGTCATTAGACATTAATTAGAGCTCACAGTACTATCCATTGACAATGATGGCTTAATAAAAGAGAGTGCATCTGGCCACTGCAAATCAAAACACGGAATATTAGAATGTCAAAAATGTCTCCAGCATGGAGACAGAGCTTTATGCTGTATCAATAAGAGACCCTTTCATTTTGTTTGTTCAAGGGAGAGCACTACTGACCAATTTATACTCCCACAATCTTCCAACCCACCCCTACCCACGCAGCCCAGGAAAGTTTCAGACCACCAAGTCTAAACTCTGAAGACCAAACTTGCTAATTGGATTCTGCCCTGTCTCATGTGTTACTTGTAGTGTCTCCTTAAAGACGTGCTGGTGTTTCTCAAGGAGGCTGTTTATAGTGATTGTCATTCATGACCACAATCAATGGGGCTCTTGAAGTTGCCACTGAGTGTGGCTCAATGTGGTTCCATGGAGGAAGGGCCCTGCCAAGTGCCACAGAGGCTGCGACCTGTACGATCGGTAACCCTGTTGCTGTCTCCCGCCTCCCACACTTAACTGCCGCTGGGATGACTGCATCTCTTAAATGCCGTTGACCAAAGACTTGTCTGGCATTTGGCATAAATCTCCACTGGAAAAGGCAGGAGAGCAGGGCCACAGTAACTGAGGGACAGAACATGTCACTGCACAGAGCTCTGCATTCCAAACTTGACCCTGCTGCAGCCTATTACGAGTGCAGACAGTGTTGGTAAACCCCACCAGAGTACTGCGACATCTATCAGAGGTCATGTGCAACTGTGCTGCTGCGTGAATGTGTGCTATGTGAGAGGTTACTGTGTAGAGTCAGGGAGCTCTGTACTCAGCCACTTCAGTGCCCTAATCAATAAATCTGTCAGTTAGCCTTCCACTCTCACTCAACCCAACATATCAGCAAAAGGAGATCATTTTTTTTGACAAGGCAATTTGTTAGAGAAGACTAGAAAGTCAAAAAAATTGCTTTCACAACTTACATTCAACTTCAAGGTGCTTTTTTCTCATTTTCAGTGCAGGTAGTTTATTAAATTAAGTGCACAAATTATCCATTCTCTCAACTATGCTAATCTAATTATCTGGTTGCTGAGTTGAACCAGTGCACTCTGAATGCTTATTAGCACAGCACAGGCTGTTAAACAATAAACTGTCATGCTGGCGTGTAACAAACATCATGTAATGTAGAAGAAGGTGGACTAACAGGGTTTGTTTTGGCTATTTGTTCATATTCTTTGGTTATAACCAGTGGTTAATCCTTGGTGAATCCTTTACCCAAGTAAAAGTAGCGATTTAACTAAAAACATATTGTACTGTAAAATCAACCCAGTAATAGTAAAGTCCTGCATTCAAAATATAACTTAAGTAAAAAAAAGTAGTCATTATGGCAAACAGCCTCTTTCAGTGTTATATTATTACAAACTCAATATCTCTTGGTTTGATACACCTATGCAATCAAAGGCAATTCATTATAAATGTTTTGCCCAAAAAAATCTAATTTTAAAACGCATTTAATGTTCAGATTTTGTTGGCACTGTCACAGAGGTGTTAATTAAATGATACAGTATGTTTTAGCCTTGAGGTCACAGTTGCTGATGGTGTGATAGATTTTGGCAGCACTTTTGTTTATTGGATTGCATTAGATTGTACAAGTGTACAAATGAATGTATATTATACTGTATCACTAGATTATTATTTCTGATGCATTCATGTATACAGTAAGAACCATTTCAACACTGTAGCTGGTGAAGATGGAGCTAATTTTAATTACTTTATAAACTGTTGGCTAGTTTAATGAGTAATGATATTGTAGAACATATCTTATAAAATGAAGTATGTGAAGTGCTATGAATGTAGTTACTCCGCTACAATTTTCTGACCATGTTAGTACAATAAAGTACAAAGTTTCCCTATGAAATTTAGCAGAGTACACGTATAAAGTAACATACTGTAAAATAGAAGTACTAAAATACAATACCTCAAAATTGTACTCAAGTACAACATTTGGTAAATATTCTTAGTCGTAATACAAGTGCAGACTGTTTTAAACTGTTCTCATTTGGAGCCATGAGAAAACTTCAGCGCAGCTAAAATTATACAAATAAAAGCTTGAGAGAACACCCACCCCGTTGGCCGTGCTTACAGCCTGGTAGTAGATGCTGTAGCTCTTCTGGGGCAGCAAAGGGGCGTTCCAATAGCCATTGTAAGTCTTGTTGTCTCCCACAGTGAAGGGCTGTGGTGAGTGGATGCCGGCAGCAGGGAACTGAGCAGTAAAATAGTATTGGGAGTTTAGGAGCGTGGCGTTCTGGAAATGAATGGGAACTGGGTAGCAGCGCAGGATTTCTGCTGTGCCGCGTGCTCTGCGTGGACGCTCCTCCTCCACCACCACCTGGTATGCACTGCAAATGCGGGATGCAAAAAGAATTAATACACTCACATGGGCCAAACAGGCACTTGTAGCTTGTATTTTGCCAGTTGACATTAAAGTGTAAAAATCACCTCTTTATAAATGAGACATGCATGTTGCAAAGCTCCACATTTCAGAGTAAACCAAAGCTCTGGAAATTATTCTCTATTCAGATAAAAGAAATTGATGTATTGGGTAGTTACCTTTGTGATCCCACTATTTGAGGTTTGCTCGTAAAATGTTTTGATCATTGCTATACATCTATGATGCACTGTTCACACCCCATTCAGTCACCACTGTGATATGAAATTGCTTCAGTGTGTTTGGCAGCAGTTAGAGCTTCGTGTCTTCTTGGGTAAGGCTCCATAAGCTTTGCACACCTAGATTTGGGCAGTTTATCTCATTCTTCCTGGCAGATCCTCTCAAGCTCTTTCTGTTCTGTGGGGTTTAACCCTGGGCTTTCACTGGGCCTCTCAAGGACAAGTCAGAGACTCGTCCTGAAGCCACGCCAGTGTTGTATTGGCTGTATGCTTCAGGTCACTGTTGTGCTGAAAGGTGAACCACTGCCCCAGTCTCAGGTGTGCAGGTTTCCTTCAAGGAAATTTGTCTCCATCCAACCAGAGAATCGTTTCCTCATGCTTTGAGTCCTTTAAATGCCATTTGGCAAAAGTGGCTTCAGTCTATTCACTCTACCATAAAGGCCTTATTGATGAATGCTACTGAAATGATTATCCCTTTTTTCCTCCCATCTCTAGAGAGGACTTCTGAAGTCCTCTGTTAGTGTGACCACTGGGTTCTTGCTCACTTCCCTGACTCAGTTTGATGGCCAGCTCTTGGAAGAGTCCTGGTGTTTCCTAATGTTCTCCATTTCACAATTATTGAGGCCACTGGCCTCCTAGGAACACCCAGAGCTTTAGAAATTCTTTTATACCCTTGCCCTGATCTATGCCTCACCGCAATTATATTGCAGAGGTCTATAGAGAGCTCCTTGAACTTCATGACTCATGAGTTTTGGTCCTGACATGCAGTGTGAATTGTGGGACCTTATATACACAGGCCTTCCTAAATGCTATCCAGTCAGCTAAATTTGCCATCTTTACTTACCACAGTCAATAAAATGGGATGTAAATGATATAAGCAACGTTTTAGCCAAACAAAACAAGAATGCATCCAGGTAAATACAGCACGCAGAATCTCCCAAAATGGCACCCCCATTCTAGCATTCAATACGGCATGCTGTACCTTCACATTCTCTGTTGCAAAAAAGATGTCTAGCTCTTTGCATTTACTGTCAACAGAAACTAAGATTAATATTTACTCTGACTTCCTGGAAAAGCACAACATTCTGAAATCGTTTTGTTATTTTTATTTTTTTGGCCTATACAACTTTGCAACAAGCTGCAAACTAGAACAAGCTACAACTGATTAGCTTATTCAGTGCTACAAAGTGTCAAGCAGTTACTGAGAGACTGAGTGGGTAAAATAATATCACAAGACTGTTGATAAAATAACTGTATAAAAACATGTTATTTTTAAGTAAAATACATTAAAGCACATTTAGCAAAAGATGAGGCATACTCAAAGTAAATTTCAACAAATCTAGTCAAACATCTTATTTTTCATAAATAAATAACTAAATTAAAACTCACTTTCCAAATTAATAAGGTAAACACAAAAATATAGTGGCAAAGAAATGAGCAGTGACCATGGACAAGGTCTGATGTTATTTGCTTTTTCATTATTTAACGACTGAAAAGGTTAACGGCTCTTTCCATTTCCTCTCCACCCAAGCCTTGTGTGAATCTAGATCAAAACTGCAGCCCTCTGTGCCTCTGACAGAGATGACATTGTCTCTGAGCCGGCCACTTAGCTTGAGGGGGAGACTGACTGTCTTATAGACGCTCATGTTAGTATGCATCTCGCATCCACCTGTTAAATCTATTGAGTCTCTGAGTGACAAAGAGTCTGTTTACAGCTGCCACAGAAAATGACCAACCATGATTGGGGACTAGTGTTCTTTTTCCATTGGAGTCATACAAACAACAGGTTATTATCACAAAAGATAGAATGAGTGTATGAATGAGTGAATGCCACGATGTAGCGTTACTGCACATTTTTTTGTAAAGCAGATTTCTGATTGTAGTACTTTTTCACAACTGAACCATATGTTTAGAAATAAATCAATGAGTGAATAAATCTGTCCACATTGTTGAACAGAATGTTAATTTAAAAGTACTCTTTGGAGGTTTAAACCTTTTTTAGCCCTGTGGGGGAATGTTTGGTAGAATGGGCCCAAGTTTTGGTTGTATCATGCACATGTAAGAAGATCATGCAGCCAATATTATTCACATTAAACACTACTCTTCTTATTGACAGATAGTGGCAGCAATGCACCCCCAAAGGTACTGAAGATGAATAGTACAATCTAGCAAAAAATGATATAAACAAACAGTGTGTAAGATCTGAAAGGATTTGTTAGCAGAAACGGGCTATAGTATGCACGATTATTAATGTGTAATCACCAGAAAATAAAAACTGTTGTGTTTTCTTTAGCTTAGAATGAGCCTTTTATATCTACATATGAGTGGGTCTCCAATCATGGCCATGTTGAGCCAAACACAAAGAAGAAGTAATGTTAGAAACAACAAAAAGCATTGTCACGAGTTTAAGTACAACATTTTGAAGAAATAGAGGATAATAGTTCTACTTTAACACAAGAAAAGGGAAGATGGCACGAGTCCCTGTCATCAAAGAAGTAAAGACATAAAGAAAAAGGGACAGGTGATGGCAGAAGATGAGGACTGTGTGGCCTTTCGCAGATGGAAATCCTTGATGTGGGACAAATGTTTCCAGGATGACGCAGATGTTGCCTGCTTTCTGTTGGACAGGTAATTTAGTCTAACAAGGACAGTTAACCTAAATACTAGTTTTTGTTTGTTAGCCTTAGCTAGAACATGGCCAGTGCTGAGTAACCCTCTGCGGTCAAGTGAGGCGCCATTAGCTTTCACTTGGGCAAGGCAACCACACTGTTTTTCCAAGTGCGAAGTTTGTCCTACATTTACAGTAATCGCTGTGAAACAGCTGTCAGGGCTATTTAACATGATATATGAGCTTTGCTGAATGTTGCAATCTGCAACCTCACCGCTAGATGTCACTAAATCTCACACAGTGCACCTTTAAGGTTACAATTGTAATCTCAGTTCTCATTGTGAAGCAGTCATACTACTGTATCTTCCTAGTCATCCATATAATTGTGTAATGCCATAGAAAATGACAGTGGGTAAAGCTGGGCAGGATGTAGAATTTGGATGACCCTGAACATTTCCCCTAGCCCACGTTATTAGAACAAGAGGCAGAAAAAAATATCTGTGGCAAAAAATGTGCACTGTAGTGGCTGTAATGTTAAGTTGTATGGCCAAAGCACAAACAGCACTGCAGATGATCAATAGTTGCCTGCAGTTGGTACTGGATGATTAAGTGTCCCCTTGTGTGTACAGCATGTGCTCTTTAACCCTATATTTTATCATAAGGCACTTGCAGTGTCATTAAGCAATCCCCCTTTTCTCATGGTGGGTGTGGCCCAATTCCTCAGAGCTCTCCTATTTAGTGCCAGGTTGGAAGGTGATGAAATATTTAATCCTGATGGGAGTCTGCAGCAGACATCAGCCTTTAATTGCTCTTCCCTAATAAGAGCAGAGGTCAAAGGGCAGGTGGAGACGATACATGGGAGTCACTTAAGTAGCTTTAGAGCACCTGAGAAATGAGTGATGAGGCTGTGCAGAGGCCTCAGCCAAAATTATGTGGATCTGATGTGAGCTATGATGGGGTGATACAATTTTAAAAATTGTATATAGTGTCATTCATGTGATAGTACTCATCAGGTTTGACAGATTAACAATAACTATTGTTTTAGGATATAACATAGACAGACAATAGCTGTATTTTTTATTTTAGAGCTTAGAAATCTGTTGGATCTAGCATAAATTACGGTCACAATAAAACACAGTATGACTAACAATAATATTGTTTTTGCTTTGCTCTAGCAATGTACACTCACTCATATAGTAGCTTGCCCATATTGGTACTTTATATTCCAAATCAATCTGCAGATTGTGAAAGAGAAACAGGCGCAGGCTCCCCGGGTGGCTCCTTATGATATGATGATGTGACTGCCATGACTTAATGATACACACAGTATGAATAGCACTGGTTTCTTTTCCTCAGGCAAAATACCAAGTGCCAAAGGCTATGAGGCTCCAAGGGTAAGAACTCTTGTAATGTCAAAATCTAAACCACTGTTTCACTTCCACAGAATATTCAATGCAGCAAGAAACTGAAAACTGGCTCACAATAAATTTGAAATTTAATGAAAATGTTTTGTTCATTTTTGTAAGTGACTGAGATGATAATACCCGATTTACTGGTAGAATTTTCTAGCAGGAGGTTGCTGTATGCCTATGAAATATTAAAGAAACACCCTTCGTCAGTGTTTGAAAAATATACTGTTTTCACCTCCTGCTTATAAAGTGTAAAACTGCTCGTGATTTTCATGTTGGTGTTTTGAAAATGCCATGATATTTTTACTCTAACTACTACTGTCATTTTAATGTAGCTTTGAGCAGCTGACACCTTGTCACCTCATGCTGAGTTCATAATTTACAGTACAAGTCACTGTAAAAGAGCAGAAACATTTAGTCATATTCTTGATTCAGTATGACATGAATGAGCAATGAAAAACAAACAGATGAACAACAATGACTTGACCGCAAGAGTCAACAAAATCCCTTGTATCAATTGTTTCATTACATTTGTTTAAACCTGAGAACTGCAAGTTACTTGTATTCATATTAATGATGACAGTTCCTTGATGAATGAAGTACTGAGCACCAATTCAACGTGAAAACACTCCATTACAAGTAAGAGCCTTACTCTGTTACTTAATGTACAAACGTATTAGCAACACAAAGCTATCAAAACTACAAGTACTGGATCATTATCACTGATGCAACATTATGGAAGCAGCATTTGATGTTGTAGTTGGTCAAGTGGAACTAAAATGATCACACATGTGACAAATCTTAATCTCAAAGAATCTATTAACAATAGCCGTTAAACAGATGCACAGTAGTGAATGAAAAGTACATTTACTTCTGAAATGTACTAAAGTAGGCATATTAGGTAGCATAAGATAGGTGTACTCAAAGTACAAGTACCTTAAAGATTGTGTATAGTAGAGTATGCCAGCAGGACAGACCTGTATTCCTGCAGTAGCACTGCAACCTGAGCTGACACCAATTAGGCCTCCTCCAGCCTTGCTGCCCGATAGATTTCAGCTCTGCTGCCATGTGACGCTAACCAATTATGGCGGATTGACTCGGAATCGACTGGATTGTGACCTGAAACTTAGATTTATTTTTCATGTGGGCTGATAGGGAGAGAACTCCGGGCTGTTTGAGCAGATGAAGGAAGGTGCATGGGGAGCATTTCAATCACTGTCTGCCTCTCTAATACTAATCGGTTGGCTCTATATGCCTGTATGTCTGATTTAAGAGTGGTTCTAGGTAACACACTTCCCCTGACCCAGCGTCCTTCCTGCATACCTCTGTCTCCTTACTCTTTATATTTCCCTGGTGTCCAAAAGCCTATAAAAGCAAACAATTTAAAAGGTGCACTAGATTACATTTGCCAATAAATTGTAAAAAGCATTGAGTTGTGTCACGTTTGGGTACAGCTATTAGCATTTGCTATGTCGTGATCAAAGCAAGTTGGTGCTTATTTTAGAACAGCATAAAATCATTTAACTGATTTCAGGCCATGGTTGAGCTCAGATAATCTGATGCTACAAGGTAGAACCTACACTGGAACCCATCTTCCTCAATATGTTACTTACGTGCCGGAAATCACTGCATTTTACAGCTTTCTCTGGTTGTGAGCTTGCTCAAGGCAAAGGTTATGGCTGGAAAAAAGAGAAGGGCTGATTTTTGTGGTATGAATGATAAAGAAAGCATCTCAAATCATTTATTTCTGCAGAAGCATGTAAACATTTATGTTGATGCTACGGAGTGAAGAGGCGTATTCTGGCCCTGACGAGGGGCCATTGCAAACATTAGTTTAACACGACATGACTGACAGACAATTCACTAATCCTCTTAAAGGAACAGCATCCCCTCTGGTAAAAACTGTTCCCGGCTACATGCGTTGTCCACAGAGATTAGAAGTCAAATCCAAGTTGGAAATGTTATACCGATTAGCAATTACACAAATATGATAAAATGACTGCCTCCCTCAGCGGTGGCATCATCTGCCTAGATCCATCTAAAATGTGATTTGACTTCAGCAAAACTGCAGGATATTGAAGTGAAACGGACATTTGTCGTCTGTTATGTCTTGCCTTTTTATGAGCTTGCGCTATCGTGTGATCTTCCAGTGTGCTCCCCTTCCTGTATTACAGCAAAACATCTGCTGTTTGAAACTGAAGTGTCTGGTGCTCTATTACTTCCCAAACCCAATCACTGTGCAAGATTGCATTATCAAATCAGGCTACAGGCTGCTCTGCTCTGTAGCGCTGCGCATCAGTGTTCTCTCCCTTGTCAAATCCTTATTTCACAGGGGTTTTAAAACCTGATCTCATAAAGTGTTCAATTTCAAAATGAGCTACCCACCACTCTAGAAAAGTGACGGCTACTCTTGCAACATGAGCAGCGGCACAGAACTTTAACTATGGTGTGAAATTTAAGTCCTCTGTTGATAAAATGCAAGTCTTCAACAGACTGACTGTTTCAGCTATGTTCCAAAGGACTTTCTCCAGGGTCTTTTTATATTCTCCAGGTCATGGGACATTTTGAAAAACAATTCTTTATGTGTGCCTTAACTGTGAACATTGCTTCATCTTGCATCCCAACATCCTAAACCAGAACAAATTAGAGATGTTACAGGTGACCACTTTTATCATTACTAGCCAACAGCAGACGAACCAACTCGAACTCCTCTGAATGAAAGCTACTTTTTAGTCACCATAAATGTGCAAAGCAAAATGTGTATCACTTGAGCATCTCATCTTGGGCCTGAATCATAATCTCTCTTATTTGCTGCCCTCTTCCACTTTCCTCCTTTGTAATTCATATTTTTTCAGACTTTGAGGGCACAAGTGAAGGCAGCACACCGGCCTTTGTGTCATGCGAGACTTTTGAAAAGTCAGGAGGTGTCAAAAGAAATGTGTACCTGACAATCTCCAAAGTTCAGATGTGGAGAGGCTCTGCTGTGATCAAAGGATTAATTAGTTGTGAGGTATAGCTGTGCCATGTATTGAATTCCACTGATGCATGGTGATGGATTTTTTAAATGGATTATCTTGAGAGACTCATTAAACCTATACTCAGTTGGCAGTTTATTAGGTACACAAACCTAATGCAGTCTAACACAACAATCCTGCAATAAATTTTACCCTCATGAAGGTGATAGTGTTCAGGGTTTGTTGAATTGTTTAAGAGAGGTACCGCTTGGGAAACCGAGTTTGCGGTGCTGTTGAATTAGATTGCATTATCCCTGACATGTCGTCTATTACTTTGTCAACCCTGAGGCTAGGCTAAATAACAGAAACAGCTTTCTGTATAATGAAGTACAGCTGAACAGCAGCACAAACTGCAGCCTCCAAAATGATCATAGAGCTGAATCAACACTTCTCCAAACACAATAAAACTGCACAGTAAACAAAAGAGGAGTCCAGCATGCTACAGTAGCTCATGGCAGCTCAGATTCGTGACACTCAGTTAATTATGATTAGGGCTTTGCAATTAGCCCACTGAAGGAATGGCAGCGTGAGTAAGGCCTTCTGAATTGTACCCGCGAGGAGATTAAAAACCAATCACTCTGTCTTTCTTGCTCAGGCCTCTCCGATCGGTAATGTGGCATTAATCTAGGCAGCTGTACATATGGAAAACTTGAGGTGACAAGCCTGACTAAAGATCTCCAGGCTGCAATCTTTAAAGGACTCAGATGAGTTGATTGTGTAAAATTGAGTTTTACAGAAAGCACAAGTGTTTTTTATCACTCCTCCTACGGAGAAGTTAACCCACTCTCTCGGGGTCCCGCTGGCTAAAAGCACAAGCTGCCACAGGTCAAGAACATAAACTGGTGAAAACACAACTCATAAAACAGACCTTTCTACAATATTGGAATAATATACATTAAGTTGACAGGTTCTTCTTTTTATCTGCAACCAAGGAGCTACTCTACAAAGGTGTTACACAAGCAAAAATATAAACGTCCCCCATAAATCCCAGAAAATTCCCAAACCAACCAGCAGCAGTCGCAAAACATGATCCCTCACTGGCTTCCCACTGCCAGATTACTGCACCCAGGCTAAGCAAGTGGAGCTTTAGCTATAGACTGCTTGTGAAATGAGTTTTACTCCGTGCCACCCAAACAAAAACAGCAATTTAAGTAGTTTGACATTTTATCAATTATAGTTATTTACTTGTTTGCAGAGAGACGAGAAGATGAATACCAAACTCATAACTGTCCTTTAAATGGGACGCTGCATCCATCTACCACGGCCCCAAAATAACTGTTTAACATGTTATACCTTGTGACAGGAGGTTTTTATGTTTCCCCTGCTTCCAGTCATTATGCTAAGCGAAGCTAATTGTTTCTCAGTTGTGGCTTCATATTTAATGGGAGGATATGAGTGTGGGATCAATCTTTTCATCTAGACTACTTCAAAAAAGCAAATAAGTGTATTTCTAAATTAAAACCATACACACGCATCATACTAATACCTGAGATGCAATACAACTAAAGTAAATTAATACAGTATGTACTTAAGGAAGAAACCTGAATAAGGCTGCTCATAGTTGCATTACCTTAATGGTATAGCTCAAAAAATAATATTGACAAACAAAAAGATGATCAAGGCTGTGAAATCCCTGCCAGCAGCTCTCAGTGGCTTTGGATAAATCAAAATGATGAGCTGTGGCCAACAGATTCAACAGAACAGCTGAAATGCTTTCCTAATAATAAACTGCAACAAGTGCGAGAGGGTTTTCACTCCCCTGGTTCAGTGTGGGGACTCGAGTACATAAACACATATAGAGCCAAGAGATCCTGAAGATAGCCTTGGTTGTTCACATCTTCAAAAGCTGTACTTCTTTTACAGACGATCAAAATCCACAAACAAATAAAGCCCAGAAAACGAGATAAGTTCAGTAAGGTACTGAATTCCCTGGCAACTTTCCTTCACTGATTAACATAAGCTATTTGGTTCCAGATGATTCCTGATGTTTTATTGTCTTTGCTGTGAGGTGTGTGTACAGTATACATGTGTCTTTATATAACCATACCTCACAGGTGCACCTCTGCTCTGGGCAGGTTTAAGCAGTACAGTGACTGTGCTATCCGTTTGGTTCAGAGAGGTCTCCTGGTCGTAAGCTGGCATGGAGGGAGCTAAGGAGAAACCCAAAAAGAGAGACATAGTAAAATTAACTCAGTTCAGATTTGGTCAACATCAAGTTTTATTATTTTTCTTATATAAAAAGTCTTTCAGCTCTGCAATAAATAGAAAAAAAAATTGAGCCAGTTTTCTCACTTTTACGCCGAGCACTTACTGTCTTTTGCCTTTATAGCATCATAATTTAATCATTAAGTAGAGCAATAACAGTGGAGTGAAATATTTGCTCCTGTCACAAAAGTATTCACAGTATGTGGCTGAAAAAAAGGCCATCAAAGTAGTGCACATACTTCAAAATAAAACCTGCAGAAAACTGCAGAAAGCATAATTTGCCTGACCAATCAAGCAATTCTAAGTTTAATGAAATAGCCAGACCACACAGCAATGAAATTAATTTACCAAAACTTCTAACTGGTGCACTGATAAAAACTAAAAGCATCTAACTTTGGCAGAATTACACTGTAAGCACATTTGCAATTCACCCATTTGGACAGAAAGAACTCCAGCGGCAGTAAGCGGTACACTACTTGTTCACCACCACCCATGCACTAACTGGCCATGCTGTTGACCCTGCTGACCTGATATCTTTGTGGTGAACTGGGTGATGACAGGGGGACCATAACCCTTGGCTGTGCTAGCTCGCAGGGTGAAGGAGTATGTAGAGCCTGGGTAGAGGCCTGTGAACATGTGGGTGGTCTCATTGCCGAGCTTCACTACCTTCCCACTCTGGTTGGAGAGGTCCAGCTCGGGGTCAAAAGAGCTCACGGCCTTGTAGGAGATCTAGGACGAAAGGGAATTAATATTCTGATAACGGCCTCTGGTACTCCGCATTTTTAGGATTTGTATTCATACAAGGAAACATTTCATGTTGCAGACATCCAAGAGGCTCAGCAAGCTAAAGCATTTACTGTAGTCACTGTGTAGTGGTTTTGTATCACACTCATAGGTTACATATTAGTACTATGTCTCTTAAAAATAAGGTTACTAATTTGGAAGATGTTTTGCAGGAAACAAGAAGCTGTTTGAATTACATTTACAATCCACATAATGATGAGATTGTGTTAATTAATGTGATACTGAACCTACAAAATGTGTAACAACAATAACCTCTCATAGCATCTAATACCTGGTTTAGTCTACAGGATTGGGTCACTGTCAATTATAGAGTCATAAATTCCTGGACAGGACATGACAGACTACATGTTGGTCCTCGGCAGATCCCTGCCTGTGGTTGTTCATGACTTGAAAGAGTCAGGGACTGGTAGAAGAGTGTGTGTGTGCGATACTGGCTGCTTGTGAAGAATGGACAACTTGAAGTAGCAATGAAAAGTAAGTGTTTTAAGTCAGTAGTAAAATGAAACGCTAGCTAGCTAGTAGGACTGCATGATAAATCATTTTGTGAGTGTGATTTAGATCTCGTGACAATGATTCTGCCGTGTTTGGATTACAGGGAGATGCCTTAAATCAAACCAAGCGCTCCCTTTTCCTCGTTAAGATGCGTAAACCAATAGCGGGAATGCGTTACATCACATGATGAGCTGTAGACAGGAAGAGAAGACTTTGGCAGGAAAAGTCCACAGTTACATAAAACACCATAACTAATGATAAGTAATAAGGCATGATGTGTTTATGTCATCTCCAGTTAACTGAAATGATTATCTTATCCCAAACTTAACCAAAGAGCTTTTATTGTCTAAACATGCAGGCCTCAGAGAACAAGTACCGGTGTTTGGTGTCAAAGTCCTGTGCTTTCTACACCTCCCATCCTCCCCGGTCACCTCCCAACAACGTTCCAAGAACATATCATCTTCCTGCAAGTAACATTTTCACCGAACATAATCCTGGAGGTGATTACGTTTCCTCAAAATGTAACTGGCAAAGAAATCTGTGGTACAGTATATAATCATAATTTCTAGGAAACAGGGTGGTGGTCTATAAATCCCCTGTCCAGTAATGGCAAATGCCACAAAGCAATCTTTAAAAGTCCTGAGCTTAGAACAGAAGCTCTAACTTTATGTGTGAGCTTCTGACTTTATGTCAACAAGGCATTATGCTGGCATTTCCAAAATGAGTTGGGTTCAAAAGGGCTGTGGAGAGGGGCTGTCTCATAGTAGGGGTCATATCTGGTTGTAAAAGCAGAGGCAGATATTTTTCAACCAAAGCTGATGCAAGCTTGTAGTTTCAAGGAGAGAGGAAATACACATAATGTATTCCATCTCCATTAATAAACACAGGGAGCTCTGGAGGGAAGCATTAAGGTGAGTGTTTTTGCTAATATCCATTTTGACTAACTTTAAAGTCCCGCTTTAAGAAAATGCCTCTGCTCATAAAGGAAAACCTCTATTATAATTCCAATTAAGGAGCACAAAGGGAGCTTGGAGTGCTGCATAATTCGTGTCCATCAAGTTCTGAAATGCTTCGAGGTCTTCTCATTTAGTCTTTGTCTGTGAAATGAGCCTGCGATGCCAAATCCTATACCCTCATATTTCAGAGAGGAATATAAAATGATGTGTCAACACTGGGCACATGGACAGGTTTTTACCACTATAATGGAAGCGATGGGAAAAATAATAGAGAATATTCAAGCAAGTTTATCTGAGCTTGTAGCCATTACTTGACTTGATATATTAAGCATTTTAAATCATATTGGTTTTTACTTATCAATCTTACGGAGGTAAATGTCAAATGTTGATGCATGCATAAAATATTAAGGCCTTTATAATCTCCTGCACATTTAATGTTGAAGTAATGAAGAATGATGAAAGATGCTGTATTTTCCTTTCCTGTCATAAAAAAAGTGAGAGTAGAACAGAAACCTGTCTAAACTGTGTAACACATGCAGATGAGTTTTAACCCTCGCAGGCAGACTTACAGTAAATGTTCATCTAAATTCAAGTGATTTGAGAAGGTTGCAGGTTTTACAGGACCAGGGGCTTTGAAGGAAAATAAACACTAGTAGGTTTGATTTAGTAAAAATGCAATTTATTTTTTATAATTGTGTGGTAGGTTGACTCTGAGCGGCCAGGAATGGAGGAGACAGACTTGAAAAAGACATCAGGTTTTCTCAAATCAGTCATTTATTTTAAACAAGTGCCAGCAAAGCACACATGCCAAACAAAATCACTAAACAAACTAAATGGTTTAACTTCACATAACTGAAGAAAACTCAACTCAAAATAACTCAATGCAACTTACAGGCACGTGCACACCACTACACTTAGACTGCCATACTACCAGCTGCTCCACCTCAGCTGATTAAGTAGCTCCTGGTACCAATCAACCCTATGACATCCTTGATGACATCAGAGAGCGTACGAAATGAGGAAGTGATTAACCTAGTAAATACAATCAAACATTTAACACACAGATTGAGGCATTAGGAAACATACATGACTTAGCCTAGGGACAAGTGGAGTGTTCTCACACTAAACACTGCTTTACAATTAGTATATTCTGCTAAATAAACAGAAACAAGAAAAATTCCATTGTATACCTTTAAAAAGACACTGGTTCATGTTTGTCTGCAATGCTGCAAATAAAACAACATTCACAGAACTTGGTCATAAAGGAATGGAGCTGAAATCTCTTTGATATTAGCCCTTGTCAGATGTATTTCACTTTGACTTCTTTGATAATGTCAAATCAAAGCAAGGTCCTGACTTATTCAAAGCAACTTCTGGGGAATCCTGGCAGAATATAGAATCGTAGATTACTTTCTTAAACCACAGAGTCAGACTGTAGAGGTGTGAAGGGGAGAGAACCTGGAGTAAATTGCTGGCTTGTTGAGATTTTCCTCTTGTGTCACCCTGTATAAGATGGGGTGATGTGAATATTAATACACTTTCTTGCTCTAAAATAAAAGCTGCAAGTCTAGGTGAATCTATGAAGATCCTTTATGCTATACCAAAGCCCAGAAATACCAGGGTGTCAGTGATTTATTGCTGACTTTATCTAGACATTACTATTATGTTAAGACTTTATACACAGACACAGAGAGAAGCAATTGCTGCAACATATGAATATAACACACTTGCCTCAGCATGAATAAGAGTGAACCTGGCAAGCAGCAACACAAACCATTTGCTCTGAATGATTTTACTTGTACCATGAAATTTTAAAAAGATTAACAACTAAGACATGTTGCTATAAAAGTGATTAAATGTGTGATAAACCTTCTGCTTTATGGACACTGTTTTCCTGCACTGGGCCAGCATCTCTAAGCTCCACACACCTGTGGACAAGACACAAAACTGCACTAAACACACTTGAATAAACAGAGCTGTATTATGATTCTGGCTTTAGGACTGACTGAGACATCACTGCGCCACTGAGACAACTCACATTTCACTCCCCTCAGTCACCTGATGGCATGGCAGTGGACAGAGCAACTTATAAAGCAAGCCGGATTTCATTTTCTTTTACTATTCAATCTGCTCTCCTTAAATGAGGAACAGCCCTGTCAGTGATTGCTAACCTAGTCAAAAGAAGCATGAGCAAACATCAGGGAGAATCAACAGAGGAGAATTGATCTGTGGGAAAGGCTGGGGGATTACTTTCACCTTAAGCTGGTTAAGATCAATGTGTACATAAATCGCATGGGTGTGAAACCGTTTCAATTATTCAACACTCGGTGCGGCTCCTGGACAAGGCTGGCAGGAGCTATGTGCTGCCTTATGTCAACACTTGGTGGGGGCTGCATCGTGACACGAGTTTGAGGTGTGTTTTTAAGATTGCATTTTCTCACCCATGTGTCAAAGCATAAAAGATGATGGCAGCTTGCTCCTGATTCCTTCCTATAGTAAAACTATTAATGGTGAAACATACGTGGTATTTCATAAAGGAGGCTTAAACAAACTGCACTTATTGTGAAAACCCTGACTTGACAAACAAACTAATTCAGGCTTAAGCTGTTCCACAAACATAATTTAGAGCTAATGTGACTGGTCAAATTAAAGCCTGGTTTAAACAGTCCAGATGATTGCACTTTAATGTCTTTAAAACACAGGCCTGCGACATCAAATGCAGAGTACAGAAACACTAATTAACACTGAGAATGTAATGAGGGGACCAGCTGTGATGATTATGGCCACAGAGATGCAAATATCCAGAATCCATCAATGTAGAATAATAATATAATAAGACTAAGAGTCGGTAGTCATGCTAGTGACTGCTGGTACAGCAGCCCTTTGCGCTAAATGCTGTTAGCATGCTAACACACTTACAGTACAGTGACAATGTTAACATTATGATGTTCAGCGGGTCTGATGTTTACCATGTTCAACATTTTAGTTGAGCATGTTAGCATGCTTCTGTCTGCCCGTGCTCACAAAATGCAGGCACAGCTGAGGCTGATGGGAATCTCATTAGCATTTGGTCATAAAACTAAGTACTGGACACTGTTAACATTTGACTTGATGATGGTGCTGGAGGAACATTTAGGGGATTATCAAAGTTATCACTATTCATCCTGAGATGACCGTGAATGTTTGTATCAATTTTGTCCCAATCCATCCAATAGCTACTGACACTTAAAACCATATGCCAATCTTGTGGTGGTGCAAGCTGAAAAGTCAGGGGTCCAAAAAGATTATTAGGATTCATTTTCAGGAAACCATGACTGATTGTACCAGATCTTGCCAATCCAAGATATTTTTGTCTGGATAAAAATTAAGGGGAAAACAACAACAAAACCTCTGCTATAACAAAGACAAAAACGATAGCAGCAGCATGTTGCACAGACTCTGACATAACTGATTAACTCCTACCTGCTGGATTCTGCTTTTTGGTCAGTTTGATCTATTATCTTGTCAAGCTGAGTCCAAGTCCAGTCAATAAATACTATTTATACAATTGTATTATATTAATACAATAAAAAGATGTTTTATTTTGTGATATGCTGATGATATTTATGACATTTTTATTAATAATTTATATATTTATTATTATTCTTTTGTAGCACTTACCTTTTTTAACCAGTTTGCACCACATTACCAGGACAAATTCCTTCTACAGTGTTGTATGTGAAAACCTACTTGGCAATAAGCCTCTTTATGATTCTGCTATATGTTATGTTGAAGGGTTACACAGAAAGAACTTTAGAAGATTTACTCCATTTTATTCTTGTAGTAAAATTCTAACACTTGTTAAGCCTGAAAAATATATGACCAGCTCCAGGTTGTGCATAAAGAATAGGGTTTAAATGGTATTTTAGTTGAATACCAGAATAAACCTGCATTAACTGATAATCCGATGTTATGAAATTCTATACCCCTGTATTGCACAGGCTGTCCATGCTTTTACTTAAGAAAGCCAAGTGACATTTTTCTGGCAGCTGTGTACACTACTGTCCTTTACAACTGAGGAATAAAAGTCAAAGAAACTAATGATCACAAAATCCACTGAGAGGTGGAGGAGAAAAAAACAGCTTAATATTAGAAGCAAGTGTGTTTGTCTCTAAAGGGTGCTCAATTTTTAGTAACATTTTGCTAAGCCAGGTGTTTGTGTACCTCATACTGAGTGATGATCCCATATGTCTGCTCTGGTTCTCCCCACTTCAGGATGATCTTCTCCTCATAAGCACTACCCTGAACGGACTCCAGAGGAACAGCCCCTGGCACTGGGAGAAATGATCACAAACATATTCTCAAAACTGGTGGCAGAGTCAAGGGAGAAACCAATTCACAAAGAAGTGTATACAGCAGGATTTCCTTGATACATATTTAGTGATACTTTTTGTATCTGCTGTTTAAAATGTTGCCAATAAAAGTTGGATGAAAGTAGTTCTACTTAGCTTTGATTTACCTAGCCCAGCACATCATGCTGATGTGCATAAAACAATCAATAAAAGAGCTTTTCACACACATACAGAGCACAAATGACCATGAGCCAAAGTCAAACACATTAATAGGAATGTGTGAGATTATCTGAAGCCACTGTCACTAAAAACACAGCATGAAACATTTTTATAGAAAATTTTGAACATTTGCCACACAGGCAAAAATGTGCTGCAAAGAAAGGTGAACTAGTAACCCCATGGGAATAGTGGGGATCTTAATCTTTCTGTAATATTTACTTGTAGTGAGATACTGCTAGAGAGGTCTGGTCCTATAACCCCTCATGTGAATTGCTTTCACTCTGTCAGTGAAACAGAATGATGTGGATGTTTTTTTCAAGATTTATCTTCAAGAATGCATCTACAGCTACACCCAGCGTGTACACTTTTCCCCATGGGACCCTAAACACACAGATCCACAGAAACAAACAGCAGTCAGATAGTGAGAAACAGTTGCCACTTTCAAGTTTCCAGCCAGAGATATCTGAGCCAGACATGACAAGACTCTCTTTTTGTCAGCTGAGCCTGTTTGTTATTTGGCGGCTGGGGTTTCTTCAGACTTCTATAGAGTTCATTTCCTGTCTGCTGAGGCAATACCAAAGAGGTTTCATCTTTGAAGGTGGTGAAACAATTATACAACACAGGGGTTTATTGTGTGACTCTTGTGCTCTCCTGAAAGATTATTGGAAAATCCCAAACTTGTCCTTAGTATAAGCTGTTTATGATCTGGTGAGAATTATCCACTTAAAAATCTAAATGTTACAGCTTTAATAATAAGCTTTTTCTGCTGTAGGTTGAGCATTTTAGGCTTATTTCTCTTCTAAACTGTCAAGCAAATTACATATTGTCCTACTGAATTTTAGGTTACATTTTATTTAAACCTCTTTCACTTATAAGCGGACTAAGCGTTGTTCAAAAATGTTTTTTAATAAAACATTTTTGAAAATGGATATTTATGCTTACAACCATGTTATAATGTGTTATAAAGCATTTAATTGTATCTTAAATATGCTAAATAGCAGGGGATTAAAATAAAGTAAACATTATGACAGAAAACAATTTTCCATAATTTTAGATTTTCAATAGTGAAGAGTAGTTTTAGTTTACTTGCATTTGATGCAGGGGCAGATCCAGAAAATTTTGGACAGGGTGGCCAAGTTGGGGCAGAGGCACAGAGAGGGGTGGCACATTTGAAATACATGTAAAAAGTACATTAAACCCCTAGTTCTAAGAAATATAATAAGAATAAAACTGGCAGAGGTGGCAAAAGGAATGGGCAATCAGACCAGTGCCACCCCTGGTCACCCCTCGGCTCTGCCCATGATTAGATGGTTGAGTTTGACTTTATTTGCTCTCCATAAGAGCAGATCATTAATACTTTGTGTCATACTTCTCAGAGCTGTGCAAGAAGCAACCCTGGATCACACTTACCATCTTCATCAGTCTGAACTTCCAGTTCGGTGCTCTCCTTGACCCCCTCTGGGTTGCGCAGCACCAACTTGACACTGAGGTTGGTAAAGGGGGTCAAATTGTGGATGGTGTGCTGAGGATCACGGCTCTGGGTGTCATAACACACCTCCTCCCGGGTCTCCTCCTTGCCAGCCACTCTGGAGCGGTATTGGACGGTCAGGTTGTAGCTGTGGCAGCGGGTCACATTGTAGCCCAGAGGCTCCCAGCGCACTGTCACTTGCTTGGATTGGATATCCACTACTTCCAGCCTTTGTGGGCCGTGCATGGGCTCTGGCGGGATGGACAGAGAGAAAGGAGTGTGAGCATACATCAAGATAATCAATTAGGCAATACAAAATGGCAGGTAGTGCAAGACAGTCTCCATAAAATCAAGCAGATTACTGAGGTCTATGCGAGGGCACAGAGACAGCAGCGTTCCTTTTGGGTAAGAAAAAAAAACTACTACTACCACCAACATTTTCAAAACACTTAAGACCCGGGCAATAACCAATACTTCAACTGTTTGAAGTTCATATTTCTAGAAGATATTTTAACATTTCAAAGACACAGCCTGTCACTGAGCATTGCTACATTCCATCACCATTGCTAGCTCAGATTCACAGCAGCTGCACACATCAAGACCCCACAGGTCTGTTGGTGGAAACCCTCAGCAGCAGGTGTATCATCCCTTCAGAGCGTGCCATTCCTCTGCTCCTTCAACTTTTTCCTCCCTCTTTCCCATCTCACCCAGTGGCGGTCAGCTATTAGCACCACACTGATACAGAGACAGCCATCCTGTCAATCCAGCCAGGACATGACCCCCACTGCCATCCTATCACCTCTAATCACATACACTCTGTGTCTCGTTGCCCTTTCTCTTCTACTTTCTAAATTTTCTATCTCCTTCCATCCATCTCCACTCTCTCCATCTCTTTTCTTATTCATTCACTTTCTCTATTTCCTCTCTGTCCATCTCTTTTTCTGTGGCTCTCCCATTTCTATTTCCCACTCTTGCTCTCTTTCTCCTCATCGCCTCTCTCTGCTTTCCCCATCTATTCTCCCCTTCTTGCTCTCCCTCTCCTTTCCTATGGGAGGAAAGCAGCCCGAGCACAAGGTAATGGGATCAATTTCCATTCCAGGTTAAATTCGCAGTCCATTTCTCTGGAATTTAACACTTTACCACCTATTAGGAAGAGCCAGGGCTCAATTTCTCTGTTCCCCAGGAGACACAGTCTAGCAACCCAGAGGCAGCCGCGCCAGCCATGTTTAACATTCTGGAGGAGCATCGGGGGGAGACCGGACTGGAGCTCCAGCATGCTGTTCATTTCTACAGACTGTGGACATGACATGATGACAAACATGCAAGAATCTGCAGACAACACTGATGCCCCTAAATGTTTCTTTTTGTTATGCTCTGACTGTGTGTCCAGTGGATACCTATTGAAATATATTGTCCAAGCTTTATTGAGAATCTTTTCAAAATAGCTTACAGGAATATGAGACAAAGTTCTTTGCAGTGCTGCAGAAAAGCTACAAGACAAATGGATGGTTTCCAGGGAATGAGGCTGTGACATATGACATGAGAGATTTTTGTACAAGTGAGGATTGATAATGCAAGAAGAAATACAATGAAAGGGAGAGAGTAAAAACAGTACCTGCTAGTTGAATGAAAGGCTGAACACTTTAAGATTTTACAAGGGGAAACAACGGATGTGATCTATCCCGTGCTTTCATAGAGCAGATAAAATAGCATTAGAAGGGCCCGAAGGCAGCAGAGCAAGAGCTGTTGCAGACAGATGGGGAAAGGAAAATCAATGTGTAGCATACAGTACATGCAGCATACAGAAAGGGCTTCAAATGATCAAGTATGTCTGCGACATAGAACAACATCTTTTCGAAAGTTAAGAAATAACTTCTGTTCAAGAAGGATTAGCCAGCATAGCTCTATACAGACTGAAACAAATTCACTGACTGAGCATGTACAGCATGCCAGCTTTTGCTAAAATTTAAACAATAGCTGATAAAAATACACAATTTTTTGGCTGGCTGAGAGGTTAGATCGAGGTTACAGCCTGAATAAAACTGCCTAATATTCTTCTAGAAAACTTTCTCTGAAATGCTTTGTTGGAGTACTCCTTTAAATTTATGAGTCATCTTAGATAAAGGGTCTCCTAGCAGCACTGACCTCCAATAATGTTACATTTTGAAGAAATGTTAATATTTGGTGGAGACTGGTATGTAAGACTACTTTCAAAGGGATTATCTGTAAAGTCAAATATTCAACGGAGGTGCTAACAGACAATAAGCACTGTAAACCAGCTCCGCTGTGTTAGCAAGCGATGTGGATAAATGGAATAATTGACAAAGTGGTCCACTATTTAAAACAAATGCGATGTAACTGTGAGGAACTTGCAATGGAAAACAGGCATCTCCAAACTGGCTGTAACGTTGGGAAAGCCATCCAGAAAATAGGATGTTAAACCCCTTTATTTGTGGAACTATCTGTTGGCCGCACCCAGTGAGCAACGGTTACACTAAAAGCACAGAGAATTGCAGGGTGGCCAGGCATAGAAATCAAATTAAACCAGATGCTCTCAAAGTGACAAATGCACCAAAGTGTGAATCTCAAGCAGAAATGTACAAGCAGCTAGGAGGGAAGGCTCATTTCTGGAGCATTTGAGGAGTGTGTCAAACTTTGTGGAACATTATAAATAATATCCACTGCACCTTAATTCTGACCAATGGAAATATGCCAACTAGAATTGGAAGTACTTGTGGATAATATAAATTTGGGAAGAACCAAACAAAGCCAAATAAAGAAGAAGAAATTGGATTTAGTCATGTGGTAAAAACATTAGCCAGATATTTTGGCTAGTATGCTAACAGTAAAGGCAGATAAAGGGAGATCGGCCATTTAGTAAACACTTTTTAACACAATTCTATAGCCTCAGCTGGGTTTTGCTGGGAAAAGGCTAATCGTGTGCTGCCCCATTGGCTCCCTGTGGTGCAAATGCCAGCTGTCTGAGTGAGACAGTAAAACATGAGTATCTGTGGCGCACGTTAAATCACAACTTGTACCTCATGACTCAGAATGACATCATCTCTTTGCATGAACAACAAGGTGCCTCATCCACTTCAGATCCAGGTCATGGTTGACTTTGAAGAAAGAGGAAAGAGAAAAAGAAAACACACCCTTTACCTCCTCCTCTGCCTACTTAATCTGAAATGAATGGGTCCGGCTGAAGGGCTGATATCCTTTATAAATCCTGTCGTGCATAGATGGTGGCTATACAGCCATTTTCAAATAGGCCCATAGGCCCAGGAATGACAGCTCATGAGATGAGCCTATTACCCCAGTCTACTGTGACTGCTAGTTTAGTTTTATTGACTGAGCAGTAAGAGGCTCAGAGTGAAATGCACAAGCACAAATCACAACAAGGAACAACAGGACTATCTCTTGAAATTCAAACTTTTTTTTCTACTATTCTCACAAGCTATCATACACCGAGGGCAACACTGGGGTGAAAGTACTGAAAATATGACTTCAATATCTCTCCAGTATGACAGATATTTCTAGTGGAATAGAGTTATAATAATGGCTATGAGAGCGTCTCTTGGAGCGGGAATTAGTGAGGTCTATCTTATGCCAGGCCACACAGAATGAGCTCGAGTGAGAGCCAGATTGGTATTCCAAGCGGAGGACAAATTATCACCTGCCCCACACTCGCTGATGTAATTGAATAATTTGAATTTGACATTTACATAGAACTATTAGTGATTTTTGGTCATTACAGTGTGACATTTAAATAATGATTTTAGAAATTATCAGCACATTATTGCCTCTTGTTAATTTGAATGGGCCCTGCGTACACACCACTGCAGCAGAAGTGATATGATTTCCCAAAACATGAAACAAAAACAACAAATAACCACATGCTGCAACTGTCTGTCCTAGAGGGGGCTTCAAATGGTGCACTTAGCCCATGGGTAGGGCGAGACATTAGTCCTGGATGAAATGAAACAAATTGGGCATGTCCGAAGCACAGCCACTTTATTTCCGAGACAACTGTGTGATGTGTGTGTGAGGGGGCAGTGTGTTTGAGCGTGTTGTTGGTCTTATGCGAAGAAAAGGAGCGTCCATAAGCATGAACAGAAGCACACAGCTAGTTCTACAGCATTTGGATAGCTATATGTATAAAATGATTTACTTATCAGATCTTCCCCAGGCTTCGCAGTGTACGACTCATTCAGAAAGCAACGATCTTTATCAGATCCACATCGATTATGAGCAGAAAAGGCTGGTTCTGGCATAGACTTCTATCTCCCTGCTCAGCAAACAGAACCAGGAGGGGGAAGAAAAGACTACTTCCCCAATGATTAGAAACCCCCAGAAAGTCAATGTGGCTCCTGAGTCCAGTCACTATCTCATCAAGATGAAAAGGGGCTCAGGTTGAGGAGGAGGGAGCCTTTTCTGTTCAGAGATGAAAAAAGAGAAATGCCTCGACATTCACAGGATGGCATGCAGACTGTCAGATTCCTTGCCGGAGAATGTCAGCCGGGACTTGTCACACACACACAGGCGCCTTCGACGAAGACAGTACCAAAACAACATGACAACGGTGAAGATTAAATCCTGGTCGGAGGGCTATTTTCATGTAAAGTGTTCCATTCTAGGCAGCCAGGCCTGATATTGCCATCACTTATCTCTCCATTGCTGTGTGTTATTCACTCTGTTCTGTTTGAGCTGAGCGGGCTGGGAGGCAAGCACATTTGTTTGCTGCTTTCTATTACATCTCAGTGATAGCACACAGGCCATTGAGGTAATGACATGGGTTTTACACTTAGGAAATCATTTTCATATCCCGCAGAAGCAAGCCATAATGATAGCTTTTGATAACCGACAATCAAAGCTCCATCACCCTCCTAGAGTGCTCCTCTATACAATCCTCTGGAGGAAGAGAAAGATGGGGGGGGGGTTAAGAGGGAGAGATGGAGGGAGTCAATGTGTGGGTGGATGGATGTGTTGGTGGGACTGAAAGAGGAAGGTTAAAACAGAGGAGGGAGGGTGGAGGTGCCAAGGTTTTTGTTACCATCAAAAGCAACAAGTCAAACCCGGCCTTGGGGTTGACACGTGTACACATGTTATAATTGATAGCACTTTAAAGGCACTGTACTCATGTTCACCCTCTACACCTGTTACAAAGTCAGAGGCAAATGCACACGTGCTCAGGACACACACAAAGAGAGGCACTTTGCTCATACCTCGGGGGTGTGGATAATAAGAAGGATTTATTGAATGATGGTGGTTGCCCCTCACTCCATCAAGTCCTTCTTTATAGGCCCCATGATAAATGGGCCTGCCATGATGTGTGAGGATGAGGGGTAGAGGGGCCTACTACATGCTAGATTGAATTGAAACTACAGAATGAGCCCTGGCACCGGACCGGACCGGGCTGCCACCTTGTCTGATGAACCCCCCAAAGCTGTAGAGGTGGAGATGAATGGGTGAATACCTTCCCTCTCACAGAAGGGACAGCAAAAGTGTCCCTTCTGTGTGCATTCATGATGAGCCCACTGCTCATCATGAATGCATCCACTACTATGCTGGATAATCCACGTACACTGTTCATTGTATGAAACCAGTAATGCCATTAATTAATAACAGTTATGTCCATTATATTTTGCAACATACTGGGAAGTGCTGTAATTTAAGGTCCACTAAAGAGAAAAAGGTTTCTACACTTTATCACAGCAGTAGCATTTAGTGGGGTGAAGATGAAGTAGGATCCTGCAGAGTACAAAACTGAAGCACTGGAGATGCTGCTGTGACTGCTGACCAGAGCAGGAATAAATTAATGGTTAAATGGGCAGGTGTAAATGTCAGGGGGTGGTCTTTGCTATCACTGACAAGTCAGAGAAATTAAAAGAAAACAACTGGAAAGCGTCTCCCAGGGATTAACAGGTGAAGGGAAGTGAGCCCGCTGACCAGATACAAACAAATGGACAGCCGGCCGATGGGAAGAGCAGAGGCAGCAGGGGTGGAGCTGGTTAAATCAATCTTTCATTTCATTTCCACCAATATGCTGTGTGGTGATTGGGGTCAGAGTGACAGGTAGAATGACCCCCTTCTTTTCCACCTGCCTTAACACATACACGTGCCTACACACCCATCTCTACTCTCAGATGAAAGTGCCTGTGGTTGGTACTTACAAAGGGGAAGAACACAAGCCCTCATTTACTGACAGGGATGCAATCTGTACAGGAGCAGTAGGAGGTTACCAAGGTGATTCTTCAACTTCAGTACTCCCCAGATGGCCTGTGTGGCATTGTCATTAGTTGCCAAAAACCTGCATGTGTCGCACTGAACTCGGGGTGTTACCCAGAGTGTAAATCAAATTGAAGCGCTTGACTTTGTGAAACGGTTGCTGCATTTTCTGAGCCACCTACTTAGGAGATATATGAGATCTAAGATCTAGCTATCTAGGTAGGGGAATACAGGGAATAAATCATAGCCTTCCTGACATTCTTGTCCTTTAGTTGATGCAGAAATGTTCCTCAGTTAAGAGTTATACAACCAGACTGAACGAGCGCTTCCTGGATGCCTAGGAAGGGGAATGAGGCATCTATAATTCAGTAAAAGGATGGAGAAAATCTGTGACAAAAATTACAGCAGATAGACCATGAATAATTAAACACAGAGAACAGAAACATTTAAAGACCTTGAGAAGCATTTCAGTTCACATTTAAAAACAGCAGGGAAAAAAAAGCTCATGCCAAGCCCGATTTAACTACTGCTATTTATCATTCTCTTGAGGTTTAAGAGTTGAGGATACAAACAACCTCAATGATAATTTGCTTGTGAGGAGCTGAAGAGGCAACTCGACAGTAAGAAGAAACTAAGTTCTTGAGGCTGTCACCAAAGTGTCGTTTGTGCACATCTGTTCTCAGTCTCAATTCCTTCATGTTTGGGGGATAGATAGATGGCATGATGGAGATGAGGGAAACAATAACAATAATAAAACCGCTATAAATGCAGAGTTTCTTGCTCGCTCTCTCTATCTCTCTCTCTCCTTTTCAACAGCGGTTGTTTGAAGACATGTCCTTGAGAAGAACACAATTTGCTTTTCGTGAAGCCAATATCATAGAACACAATTCCCCATTCTGCTTCCAACTGCCTGTGATAAAAAGACTTTTATTGTGGTCCTCCTATAACCTTCCTGCACACCACAAACTCAATCTGTCCTGTTTTCTCTGACTGACAAAAGAACACAAATTCAATGGGCTTCAAACCAAGTCTTTTTTATTTGCCTTGCCACAGACATTATATAAACCCTATAGGTCACATGACTGCCAGCTATTGTGGGTGACAAATCAGACCAATGTTATCTGAGATGGTGAGGTGAAGTGGCTTTCTATTCATGCCTCAAGGCAACAATAGCATTAATTAGATACATCAAACCTTGCAAACAATTTCCTTTTCGACCCAGAGAGACAGATCGGCTCAATCTCAGCCTAATAAAAAGGCAACCATTATAAAGGGTTAGACCTCACTGAGGCAATTTGGCCTGTAGACATGCATGAAGCTATAGAGGGGGAAAGTAGCAGTTATAGCTGACAGATCATGATTCTCCCTTTGTTAATAAAAGGTTAAGGCTTGGTGATACAAGAATTGGTGAGGTGAAATATACCGACTCAACTGTGACTGGAAATAATGTAAGCTGATGGCGCTAACCTGATTATCAGGCTAACAATAGCATCCTATAACTTGAACACACCTTTTTAGCAAACATAAGTTGTCACCTTGTCTCTCTGTCCTGCAGCATTCTCTTAGTCTTTAAGTAGATCATTTCAGTATTCATAACAGGATATAAACAATCGATTCCTCCAGATGGAAAGGCCCATCACAGCCTTGCTTTCACAGCATTTTGATATCGCTGCTTTGCAAGTTCAACAAATTGATATTTGACCTGTGAATTGAACAGAGCAAGCCAGAGCTTGCACCAACATTAGGCACTTCAGTGATGAAAAGAATATTCAGTGACTCTCAGTGGTGCTGAACCATAACGGTCTTCATGTCAGGTCATTACATTTTACTGTCTTTCAATATGAATTCTTTCTTTAGAAAAAGAGACGGGAAGGGATTGAAAGAGATGCACTTTTGACTTTGACTGCTGAACAATAGCAGAAAAGAATAATAATATTAACTTACGCAAATTAATCTTACCGTTATTTGTGACTTTATACGATTTAAAAGAGAAAAAGGTAGAAGGTAAATCCTTCAGTGAATGGCATTAACAAACAGTTAGCTGTACAGCTTACAGAATTCTTATTACAGTATGACCATTATGCCAAAAAGAGTCATGTTTTTCTAGAGTTTATGTGTGATTCAGACTTAATCTCAGGCAGTGATGGTATTCTTCAAGTCGCTGCAGAAATGTAATGAGACAAATCAAGTGATTCTACCACTACTACCTTTTCCATGATGCCAGACACTGGTGTCGTTCTTATTTGCATAAAAACAGACCTGGTCTTTCACAAATTAACCAGGATGCTAAATGCAAATAACCAGCCTTGGTTGCGGGCAAACAGAATTGTGGAGCTCCTCCCTGCTTTCCCCTGTTATAAACAAATGTTTAAGTGAGGGCTGATCCATGATTAATGCTGATTCCCTTGTGTTTAATATCACTCAGTGCAACAGAATGGCAAAGTAAAAACAAACAGATGAGACTACTCCCACATGGCACTGGAGCGCAGATGGAGACAACTTATAGATGGAGATGTGGAGTTGGCAGAGGCTGGAGTCTGAGCAGGTGTTTGGACCCAGCATGGACATCATGTAATGCCATTTTTAAAGTGCCTGAGAGCCAACAGAACAGCGAAGGCCATAGGTGGAGATGCACCACACAGGACAAGCTGTTCTTCTACCAAGGAAGCTAATATAAAATGATCTCTTCTGCATTGAAAACAAGTGCTGTTTGTAAAAACACAGCATGTACGTACCACGGTGACTGATTTAAATGTTAAAGTGACAAAACTAACAGTCATCAGTGAATGTGGATGTTGAAAATAACATGTTCCATGTGTGTGCCAGAAGGTGTAGCCTTGCTGCAACAAAACCACATTCAAAATGTGTCTGTAATTGTCTTATCCCAAAGCAGGTTATGATGTGAAGATTGAAAAGCTCTGACAAGTACTTTTCCATTCAGGTCTGAAGTACAGTTCAGACTGCAGAGGAGTAGTTGTTTAAGGCTTGCCTATCTGCCTGCCTAGTGTGGGCTGGAAATGGTTTCTCTGTGTGAGATGATCTCTCAATAGTCTTGCTGAAATGCAGGGCACCCTGTTGTGATCCCAGGGCACCACCTGATAGTACAGTGTCTTCCTTTAAGAGGCGCTTACCAAGCGTGCAGGACACTAAAGTGGTAAACAACTTCACACAGACAAATTTTCAAGGTGGCCATAGTTACCAAATGCTTTTCTCTTTTAACTCAAACATGTTTGGGAAGTAATTTTGGCCAGCAGGAAAATAACAAATTGCAACAAGTTGTGAAATTTGACATTGACAGTCCAAAGCCTCCATGAGGCTATGCAAAAGCAAAATGTTGTTGGAATCATTCTGCAAACCCTTGAACCACACAGATAACTCCCTGAAGCAATCTCAGAACCTTGGATAAGACATTCTTTTGATGTTCACTAGGAAAGCAAAGCAAGTGCTTCATGGGAAAAAAAATCTTTCAAGGCTGTCTCTTCCTTTCTCCTGATTCTGAAATAAATTGGTGGCATCCTTGCATGATACATTCCCCATTTTTCAGAAAATTGAATTAAAACATCCTTTGTCATCAGAAACATTGCTCATTTTGTAAACTGACCAAGGAATGGCCATGAATAATTATGAGGCAGTGCTCTAAAGTGGCCACAGATTTTCATTAACGCCTCGAGACAGCAGTGTAAGGAGAGGGGGGGAGCAGGTCTCTAGGCCTGTCTGTATCAACAGTGATGTATCACACAGCCCTGTGAGTCTTAACCATTCAATTAGGAGCTCTGCTGAGGCGCAGCCTGTCAGTGGAAAAGACCAGCAGAGAGCTGGACAAGATCAAGAGCTGCTTCCTCAAACACACTTCAGGAGCTGAGGCCATCAATCTCCCCGACTGAGACCGGTGGGGTGACCAAGGGGCAGAACCCCCACAGAAGCCAGGCCTGGCTTGGAAACCTGCACAGGTAGGGCCATTCATCCCTATCAGCCAGACAAAAAGGAATAAACTCATGACCTTCACAGTGGGGAGATGGGGTTACACCCTGGGCAGGGAGGGGACAAAAATCTCATTTTCACAAGCATTTCGCTGGACACCAAACAGCATTAGCCTGGGAAACTGCTGAGGCTAGGTTTGTTTTGTTCCCAGAGTTGGCATCCTAGTACAGCATGGGTATTTAGCTGGTTAATGTTGTGAGAAGGGCAATTTGTGCGATATCATCAGGCATTCTCCAAGTGTTTATGTACAGTACACGTTTGAGTTTGAATGCCCACAATATAGCAACAGCATAATAATCCAAATTTAAAGTGCCACTCTGCTTCACACATTATATCAGTCTGTGTTGCTGATGGATTAAGAAGCTTGCAGGGCCACTGGAATGAGAATTAAGCTAAATAAATAAGTAGTTATGAAGTTAACCATGTGGCAGGGCAGTTTGCAGCTCTATGTCTGGAGCCAACTATCAATCATATCAATTACTGTGACACACAGCTGTTCCAAATTGCAAGGGGAGTTGAAAGAGTTTACTTAACTTGTTATTATCCCATTGGTTCACAGGTGTTATCAGTTTATCTGTTATACATAAATTCTAAAACTATGAGAAGCACTAATTGTTCCAGGTGCTCACTGTAGAATACATCATTTAGACAATATGCCAAAAATCCTAATGAAGATCTACTGTATAGGTGGAAACAATAAAAACACAAGGGCTTTGTCTATTACAGAAAAATAATTAGCTAAGTAAACTGACAATGATAAATGCTGGACAATTATGAGCTGTAGTTTTTTGCGTCACATGCAATGTAGCTTTAGAGAAAACACACTGGAGTTTTTCCAGCACTGGAGCCCTGATAGCTACTTAGTGCATGCAAAGGGTAATTTGTTAAAATAGGAACCTTTGTGATTTGAAATGTTTTGTTGGTAAAAGTAAACTAGAGTGGTACAAACTCAAATACCACAAGCCTATAGCAATAGCAATAAAATATCTTTAAAAAAGCTGAATAAAAAAATTACTCGAACCGCTTTGACCACCCCTTTTTATATGACTGCTGTAGATTTCTGTTTCTCTTTCTCATTTATTCAAGTGGGGCGGTTTTGTCCTCTGTTGTATCAGACAAAGCACTGACAATGAAAGCGACCCTCATTTTTTCAGCTGTTAGCTGTGTCAGCTGTAACACAGATGTAATCTATTTCTGCAGATGAGAAGCACCTAATGGAACTACACCGTATCTCACTCACAAACCTTTGTTAGGCCAATTAAACATGCAATTTCAGCAACAATGTTGTCAAGTAGTGGCAAAGAAAACACTGGGATTTTAACAGTTGCAACCCCTTTTTTTAAATAGCAGTAATATTTTTCTTTGTGCCCGTCACATTTCACTACCTCCATGCTCAATGCTACCAGTGTGTTGATATAGTAACCCTAAGTCACACAGATTCAGTACTCTTACTGTTTGCATTATGTAGATGCCCTTGATTTCATTAGTTTCTAACAGAAGCTTCCCCCACAGTGCTGGCAAGTTCCTTTGTTAGAAAAGATAGAATCAATGTTGCATAAGTTTATATGCTCTCCACAGACCATGACAACTAAACTTTCAATATGTACACAAGTGCTGGTCCTACTTAAAAAAACAATCTGCCCTTGCTTTACATTTCTGATGTGAAAAGGAATGGTCATGGTACTTCCTACTGTATCTAATTCACTTTCAAAGCTCTCTTTGTGATATTTAGATTGGCTAGGACTTTGTATGTATTTATCAACAGTGTATGACCATTTATAAACCCATAACATGAGCTATGAAAGGGAACCTATGAATTTTAAGTTGTCCATGTGACATTGTAAACCAATTTCTCTCAAAAATACAGGTGATCTGTCAGTAAAGGTAATTTTGGTCTCACCAGCGCACTTGGTCCTGGCCCTCAAAGGAGGTCCAGGGGCTCCAGTGCCTCCCTCCAGAGGTCTGGTCAGCAGAACACTGATCTCATACTCCGTGTCTGGGTCCAGGTGGCCAATCTTGTGTGTGGTCTTGTCTACAGGCTGCAGGTCGTACATGGTGCCCGACACTGTGCGGTACTCCACCTCCCGGTCAATGATTGGGCCGTCCCCATTGATGGAGTTGGCATTCAGCTGGATCCAAAGATAGGTGGCGCCAACGGCAGTCAGCTGGGGTGGTGCAATAGGCACTGGGGGCTCTAGGGAAACAAAAAGATTTTGATGGATCTTAGATTATCACATTGTGATACTGAAAAGTGGAAAGACTTCACAAAACAGAAAACAAACAAATTTCAATTAGTGTGAAAAGCAGTGATGTTCTCACAAAATAACTTAAAATATGAGGTTTATCAATTACCCACTTTGTTTAAAGTGTTACACATCTCTTTTCATCTGTACATATATCATTGTTTACCTATCTGTGGAGGAGAAATTCAAATTAATTAAAGCTGTTGCAGTTCGTCCTGCTGTCCACTTTCGACACAAAACGAGCAGCAGGAGTTGTGCATGCTCATGAACTATCCTCTCGTTTTTAGGAAGAGGCTCTCTGGTTTTATCATTCTGAAATATGATGGGTGCAAAGCTAATCTAGAGGTACCCGAGATTAAACATTAAATGGCTGGAAATGAGCAAAACAAGCAGCCATGGCCATTTTAAGAATTACCACATGACAATCAATAGTTCCAGCTTGGTGAATGCAATATCTCCATTACCCTGACTGAGTCCCGTAATTACACACATTTTGAAAGTGACGGCAACTTCTAGCAGAGGTTTAAACAAAGTCGCCTAGACCTTGGCAAATGCTGAACAATACGCTGATTTAATTTCAAAAGCCACTGGTAACTGACAACTGCTGTAGTTATTATCTCCCTCTCGTCTAAATCAGGAGCTGGTTTAATCTCTCAATCTGTGGTCTTTTTATCATTTTGTAATTTTATTTAAAAATTATTGACATGAAAGTCGAAAAAAAAACTCCAAAGTATGTTAATTACATTAACCCTTCCTACTTTTACAATGCAATTTTGTCTCTTACAGGTGTGCATATTATAACAACCATGTGATCTGAAGTGCAGTTAAAGAGACCTATTCAACGTGGTAAGGAAAAGTAGAACACTTTCACTTTAAGTACCAGTTAGTGAAATTACTTAAAGTATCAATGTAATAAATACTCAATATAGAAAAATGGCCCATTAATATTACTAATGGATTAACATGATTTCAGGTTGCAGCTCATTAAGGTGAAGTTAATTTTATACCCTCTAGTTTAAAACCATGCATCATACTGCAGACTAAAATCTACAATACTTCACTGTAAACTCTGGTGGGGGACAAGTGAATTTATAAATGTTACACTTCTGCTGTTCTAAAGCAGGGAAATAGAAAACAAAAACTTTATTTTAGAGACAAATGACTGCACTTGTTTGAGCAGTTTTATCCTTATTTAATACTGTCAAAATAACTAAAGTGGCAACAGAGAAAGAGTTTTTTTAATATCAGACTTTCAACACTTGCACATTCAGTAGGGTCAACAGTGCAAGGCTGGCTTCATCTGTGCAACACCTTCAATGTGTCTGTCTGGATTTGAAAAATATCCTCAAGTTCTTCTTCAGTAACACATTATTTATCAAACTAATGTAGCGCTCAATGACAACCTTGAAGATGACCTTTTTCATGTTATGTCACCATTCTTTATCTAATCTTGCTATAACTTTTGCCATTTCTGGTTTATTGATGCTTCTCAAAATGTTACGACAAATTATTTCAACTGTGGGATATTTTCAGAACTGTAATATTATACAGTACAACTTCATGGAAAATTATTGATTCTTTGTGTTCACTGTTGCCAAGTCACCTGATCATTTCTGAACATGCAGTCACCTCTAATCATTTCAGTAACACAAAGATTTATTAAGAACCACCTGTTTGTTCAACTCAATATTGAAATTCGATGTCAGACACCAACTACTGTAGGTTCAAGAAAATGTTTAAAAATAAGGTACTGAACAAGTACATAAAGTACATAAACTTAGTGTTACACGTAGGGATATTACATGCAACATGGCTTTGTTAGTTTCTTTATTTGTTGGTTTTTTGTTGTTGTTGGTCTGAATATGTGTCTGTGCTCATATGTTAATCTAGTCTGATTATGAGGTGGAAAATGTAATGATTAGTTAAAGAGGTGGCTATATTATATTATAATATTATACAAACTTTGGCTTCATCCTGCTCCTTTTTGGTCTTATTTAGGGGTATGTTAAATATTAAGTTACATCAGTGCTTATCTACCGTTTAAGGTGGAAATGATGAATATACAGTAAGATGAATGGTCAATTTAATGTGGCGATTGAAATAAATTAAAAAGAAAAAGAAAGAAAGTTATCATTTAAGTAAAAGGACAACAACCCTGACTCCAGGTGCTAAAAAAAATTTAAAACTGCCATTGCAACCAAAGAGCTATGACACTCTGCTCAGGCACTGCTTAGGAATCTACCCTTGTCACGTACTACAACTGCTACATCCCTGAGGCCATGGTGAGCAGCTCTAGTGAGGACACACATGTAACAGAATAATGCCATTAGCTCCCTGGCTGCTTCTCATGGAGCTGTCATGGTGAGGGAGAAGTCACAAGGCACATTAGGAGCAGGCCGAGGTGTCTACTTCCTCAACAGATGGTTACCCCATGGTGACCTCCAACGCAGGTCCGTAAACTGCCACTAATCTGAGCTTCCTGTGTTGCTGTGAAACATCACCTAAAGTGAACCAGCTAATCCAGCAGGTCTTCTCCTGGACTTATACACAGTGCTGGAGCCAGACAGGACAATAAGGTGATCCAAAATCGGGATTCACCCACAGGCTTGTTTTGATGGTTTTTAATGGTCTCTCCTTATGTCTTAAAAGGGCTTTAACTGAGTTAAGTGGCAATATGCTCAGATTGATCTAAACCACAGACAACAAGGCTTGTGCTGTAGTATCATCCCTTATAGTATTGTGGTATATCAAAAATATTGCTACTGCAATTCAGTTTGACATTTGCAATACTTTATAACATCAAATGAAACTAAAGTGTATAAAATGGGTTTCCCTATGCAAGCTTCGGGAAACAGAAAAGTCATTTTTTTAGTTGCTGGTTTTTATCTTTTATAGAAAAGCAGATGTAAGTACAATTAAAAGGCCAACTACCTAATTAAAAGATCTTTGAAATAGGAATCTGAGGGGAAAAAAAAACTTTTTTACTAAAAAAAACTGAGCCCTAACTCTAAAAGAGGCGAGTGTCATGTAAGTTGTTTGCAGATTTTATTGGCACATCTGCCACTGTACTCATTCTATGATCACACCTCAATGCACAGGACCAAATGAAACTGAAAAATATGAGCAAGTTTCTGGCTGCTGACTCAGTCATGACACAGTGTTGAAACTTGACAATGTAATACAAAATCTAGCCAGATAAAATTTACTAAAGTTGTGACACTAGATTTTATGATTATCTGGTTTTCTCTGGTATTATGTTATATGATTACCTGTAACAACATCAGAATGTAGAATACAAATCTCAAAGGCATCAAGGAAGAGCAGTCATCCATTCAATCTTTTTTCTCTGCAGAGAACATACTACTTTTTATGTGCTGCAATACCACTGCTGCCATTCAGTCTTATTTTTGCTGTTGGTGCTTGAGACCATTTCTGCAACAGTACGACTAAGCAGCATGCTGTGTTATAGCAATAAGCATTTCATCTGACTTTGAAATAATACTGCTTCACAAAAGCAACTGCAGCATATGTTGATGAAATAATTCCTGTAGGTAGAGTAATCCTCTATTCAACAGCCATGGGAGATGTGCTGAAAACAACGGATTACTGGTGTGAAATACACTCAAGTGCTGCAACACTTCAGGATATTAACGACTCAATTCCCCATTGTTTAAGCGAGGCAGCTTCGCAGCAGTGGGGCCATAGAAGGGGCTCTGAACTAAGCTCCGAGCTGGCTGGAGATGGGGGACCGTGTGGAGATGGCAGAGGAGGCCATACGCAGGGGTCAGTGAGCAGCTGTTGTCAGGATGTTGACCAGACAGGCGAACGGCCTGGCAACAGCTGCATCCTCCTCTACCACAGCACCTGCCCGCCTGCCAAAACGCAATCACGTAAATGCAAACTCATACACATGCAATGATGCACACAGACACACAGGCATGGACTGGGCCCCAATAGCAAATAACAAAGGCATTAAAAATCAGCAGTGGAAGAAGTACTCACATTCTTTACTTAAGTAAATGTAGAAATAATACAGTGTAAAAATATTCTGTTACAAGTAAAAGTGGCATCATTTGAGTCCCTCCCCAGTGACTAATTAATTAATCGACTAATTGTTTCAGTGCAAAACATACAGAAATTGAACATAATTGTAGGCATGCACACACACCCTTTTCCACCTTTTGCCATTCACTGCAATGAGTGCATTAATAAAAGCTGCCACTCTGCTTTGTTGTTAGATTAGTTAGACCTGACTGTTTATAAATCCTTCTTTCGTTTGCTCATTATATCCACTGAGCCTCTCTTGTTAAGATGCAAGAGGTCCTCATTACGTTGTGCATTCTCCTAATTGGGCTGCTGTGAGTAAAGAATTGATCTGCTGCTGATATGACAAGAGGTGGCCCCAGGAAAATGACAAACCTGACTGGCCAGCTTCGATTTTTGGTGGCTTTTCTCATTAGTGCTGATATGGCCGAGTTAGTAGCACGGACCAGAATACTATGTTGGAGCTGAGCAGATGCTTTTTGGACTCCAGGTGATTCCAACCACGCCAAGAAAAGAGCCAGCACTTGGACAGGGAGTAACTATCCCTCGTTCAGGACCACTGGCTGCACTACAGGAGAGCCCATCACAAGGGGGGGGGGCACAGAAAAGAGGCTGCACGGGGCCAATCTGTATGGTGTTCGGGAAACACATGCAGCGCACTTCCACATAGGCATGTAAATCTGACTGAATACTGGCATGAAAGGCAGAAATGATTATCTGGGATAATCAAGCATTCATTCTCTTCATGTTGGAAGAAAAAGGCAGTGTATGGTAATGAGGGATGGGGAGAGAGCCGGTGTGACTGTAGCAGGCTCATAATCCACAGAATCACTCTGCGTTCACTCACTCCTCCAAAAACGAGTCATGAACGCAGTGAATACACATTTAAGGAGGATTTACAACTCAGAGGCATTGCAAGGAGGGTTAAGCACTTGTTTTATGACTGGTATGATAAGAGGAGATATCAGCTTTTTTATGTATGACATATCCGTGAAAACGCCTCTTTTTTTCCTTCGATGAGTTGGCTTATGTTGGAGCCAGTGAGGTGCGAAATCTCTGCAGAATTTAAAGTGGGACACATTAAAAGATCTGATAAATGCCTAAATCTAGAAAATTACTATATTTTAAATATTTATGACAAAAGCACTTTACATTTAACTGGCTTGTCTTGTATAAAAATATATCTAGTAACAAGCTGAAGGCAGTGATCAGCAAAAATATTGCTGCCTAGCAAGTATCTGTAAGTGCGACGACGTGCGAGTGATTGTGTTGCTGAATTTATTCACGTGTGTGGTTCTGGGTGCTTCGAGTGTGTCAGTAAATTTTCTTTGACTACACCACTGAACCCCACTGATACACTCAGGCAAAGAGACTTTATCTCCCTCTTCACTCTGCTGTGTCTGGACCTGGCCATTCTCGCATGATTGACAGACCTCGATCTGGACAGCCAGGATTAAACCTATCAATCACATAAAGCTTGGAGACAAAAAAAAAAAAAAAAAAGAATTGGGGCAGTAAATTCAATTGAGAGCACAGGGAGAAAATTGAGGTGAAGAAATATAGAAGGCCATTACCGGGTTGTAGGGCTGTAGGAAAGTGAGGCCTTGCAGGATTTAGTTTCAGACAACTCCATAAATTCATATCAAATGACTGTGGGAGCAAAGCATCAGAGAGGTTACTGTAAACCTGGTGCCTCTTCCCTGTGTGATCTTTTAGGTGGAACTGTGTGCAGTCAAGGACAGCCTTTACGGGGGAAGCATTAAAATCCTCTGGATAACAAATCAACATAAAAAGCTAGTGTTTTCGGTATCGCCTTAGAGGACGTTTTCATCTATGAGCTTGCAGCCCCATGAACATCCTGTTTTATCTCCTCTCCGCTTTGCTATATGCATGGAGGTCATGTGAATGGAACACATGCCTGCTGCCTGTGCTGTGTTCATTCACACAGGCTGCGTTTATGTGTTTTCATGCTTTGGGACCGGTACTCACGTTTTATGGTTAGTTCCCCATAATTGGACACTCCAACTCCTTTGTCTGAGTGAACAATGCAGCGGTAGCGGCCCGAGTCGCCCTTGGTTGTGTTCTCCACATCGAAAGTACCTATGAAACGCCGGTTGTTCCACGGTTTAGTGGCTTTCATCGGGGCCTCCCGTCCACTGATGCCCTGTGTGGAACAAGACAAATATACAAGTGAAGCTCCAAAATGGAAAGGTTTAATAAGCAAAGTGGCCTGACCCAGTGTGTTTCCGAAACTCAGCTTGAGAGTACTCGTCTGTTCTTGTGTATGTTTGTTTGTGTCCTATCAGTCCCATCGGTGGCTGATAGTAAGAATACATTCATAACACACACACACACACAGACTCATACACACAGTCACGCAGTGGGCTCTCCCCAGCTGTCACCCCTCACAGCAGGCAGATGGGAGACATTTGTTCATTAGAAATATTTCTTCATTACTGTCATCGGGGGAGTTCACTTAATGTTTGTTTTCCAGCTCCTGTGCTAATGAGGACGTGTTTGTTAAAATGATGGAGTACCTGGCAGAAGACCTTTACCCAGCGTCATGCTCCTACTGATCACACGTGTGACAGTGTGCTCAGCAGCAGAGATGGTGGGGTTATGTCTGCCAGATGCACTACCTTCGCTGCTCAGAACAAGGTCAATTCAAAACTGCTGCACAGCTCAGCTGAGCCGGATATAGTATGCGGTGCCCACAGAGCCAGCATCTATATAGGTTAAGACCATACTGCGGTGATCTGAAACAACTGTAATCCCCTGCCTGGTGAGCAGGTGAAATCTCAAACACAAGGGCAGAATATAGCAGTGTGTGAATGTTTAGCTTGAATTCGTCAAATGGTCCTGGCCCAAAGAATCATGGGTGATTCTGTGATTTTGATAAATAACTGATACTTTAACATGTATATTGCTTGTTACTTGTTTGACTTTACAGAAGCTGGTTGCTACCGTCTTACGTGATTTCATTTTGATAAAATGTTGATTTGGGAAACAATCTCTTTGATCTTATGTGTTTATCATGATTGACTGGACAGTCTACTACACTAAAGAACACAAGGAACAACAACAGTAGAGCTACTGACTCCAGATAAGAAGATTACATATTCACAGGTCTGTTCAGGAAGATGCATTCATGTCCAAAGGGTCCAAGTTCAACACTCTGATCTTGTCTCTGATATATGGTTTAAGGAAAGAGGTAAAATAAAAAAACCTGCTCTCACCTGAAGCCAGAGGCGGAAGTTGTCCCTTTTACGCCCATTGACGGTGCAGTGGAAAGATGCCGTCTGTCCAGCGTTGACCTCCACTCCTTTTATAGTCAGGAAGTGAGGTGTGTTCACTGGGAAAATGGGCAACTATTTATCAGGCAGGACTAAAGAAGCTGAATATTACATGCTGAGATGCAGAAGTTCACTTCTCTAAGGTGGGTTTGAATTTTATGAGAATTAATTAAACAGAACTAGATGCATGAGGACTATACTAATTTATGTTGCTGTGTCCTCAAATTTTGTGGTTACCTGCATAACTCTTGTGCCAAGATTTGTATGTAAAACTGGAAAACTGCAAGAAGCAGCCTTGAATTGATAATGCATTTTATTTCACTATCCAATGCCCCTCAGTCCTGAAGGCCAGTATCGTTTTGTAAGGAACATTTCACCTAAAACTTTCAAATGAGACGCCGAAGGCTGCTCTCACACCTACCAAACACCAAATTTATGCCGTCTTTTAACACCATCCTTTCCTTGATAGAGGGGATTTTTCCAAAAGCATTATTCTTTTTCCAACTGTGCTCATTATGAGTATGTGCGCAGACTGGGACAGTCCACAGAAACCAACTTATGTAGAACATATTTGATTAGTACCACTCTTCTGCATAGAAAAATAGGGCAATTCAGAGGAGCGACCTTGATGCAAAGCATAACCATATCTCAAAAGACTTGGCAAAAGTTAATTCTATCATTTTCATCATCAAGACTTTCACTTCTACTTAATATTTTATAACCTCGTCTTTGAAAAACACCTCGTTTAAAACTTTGTCCTGTCAATCCATCCAACACAAAAAAAAGACATCTCTTTATCTCATAGTTAAAGTCATCTTTAACAATGGAAAGACAGGCAGGCCACCCAGTAGCATAATCCCACCTTTGTGCTTGACAGTCCACATGGATGAATAAATAGCAAATGAATTGGCTGGGCTCCACTGAGGAGTCACTCCAATCGTTTTGCTGTCACTCAAAGAAACCCAGTTGTCAGTGAGTAGGTTATTGATCCACTCACATTTTACGCATTTAAACATTGATCACGTTGCAAGGCATCATTGATTTACACAATTACATTTATATGCAACATCTACCACTATAGAAATCCATCGTATTGATGGAACATTTGTTGGAATTCAGCTGCTTTTAAATGGTTACCAAGTCATTAGTGCCTAAGAATCAGATCTTCATACCTCAGTTATGAAGGGTAAAGTATAAGTGAAAATGTGTGCAATATTGATTTAGACTTAGACTGTAGAGAGTGAAAACCTTTAAATATAAACTTAAAGCTACCGTATGTAATGCTTTTCTAGAGATGCACTGATTTCAATTTCCAATTTTTGAGGTGCACACGAGATGCTGTGCGCTGCACATGCTATGCTTTTTCTCTGCACTACTGTGCATGTGACGTAGACTGCTGTGCCTCTAAATCTGATCGGCACAAAATCAGAACCCATAACTGGCCGATCACGCTGAGCATCGCCCATTTCCAATCTCTGCCAATCGATTGGTGCATCTCTATTTTCCTAAATATTTTTGTTGAAATATGCTCCAAAACTTGTCTTAATGTGAAGAAGTGCTCTCAAAGACTCCTGTGACTCAGACTCGCTGAACACCACTGACAGCAGTGCAGAGATATTAGCTTCTAAAGGTCATTGAGCAGGACTGACCTCTCTAACGAATAATAATTATTTCTGCTTGATCAGTAAGTTTTGTTGCATTTTCATTTATCTTAATTTCATTAAGACAAATATCTGAAGAGCTGGACAGAGCGTGGTGGAGTGTAGCAGATTGTAGTAGACCATAGTGGAGCAGGGAGAGGGAGCGCTGGGCGGAGCAGAGCGGATTGATTTGCTAGAACTACCTTAAGTTACATACTGTAGCTTAAGAAGTGCCGTTTGGACTAACATAACTCTCAGCACTCAAAAGCACAGACATGAGGGAGCCAGAAGAGCTCTCAAAAATCTTTAAATATACTAGAGATTACATGGTGATTAGCAGTGTACTTTAAAGTCCTTGTACTTACAGTATATTCAGCAAAGGTAGCAGTACTCTGAACATCTGAGAGGCGAGATGCTAAACTGAATCTCTTTAAGGGAGGAGAAAAACTGTGAAATTTAAACGCAAACAGCAGCAAACTGTATGGTGGTATTTGTTCTTCATCCTCTTTCTTGCACTCTCTCTCTCCCATCTCTCAAAGGACAGATTTAACACAGCCCTTTCTAAATTATAACCTGAGCATATCTCAGCATGTCAACTGTATTCTCATAAATCCTCGAGGAGCTAGGAGTAGACACTTTGGATTGATTGTAGCATATTCTATGGAGTCCTTTTGCTTGACTGGGAGAACAATGATTCAAGTGTTTGGGAGGGTGTCATGGCAACAGCAATAACTATTTGATGATATTCTTTTATGGTGAAAGAAAAAAAAAAGGACTTACTGCACTGGTGGCCCTGAACCACGACGTCTTTGATGGCCAGTAAGCCACGCTGCCCTGAGGTTACAGCTTCAAACACAATCTGCGGAGGAGAGAGGAGTCTCATAACACCAGTGATAAATGGGCACATGACTTCAAATGGCACTTGAGTGAGGCTGTTCTTGTGCACAGAGAAGTCCAGCTCCTGCTAATGGGATCTGCTCTTAGGTAAGCTGCAGCTGGTCACACAGCTGTGGCCACTGACATTATTTCCACAATATGTCACAGCTGATAGGCGTTATGACATGCAAGTGTTAAATTAAGCTTGAGCCTTGGGACGATTAGCACACAGTCTGTGACCACAACACAAGTTATGAAGGGAGAGACACCTAACACTGAAACAAAGTTTAATGCAAGTGTTTACTAATTATCACTAAATTAAACAGTTTGCACACTCTTGTGAGATTAGTTGTTACTCATCCTTGGGATGAAGGCACAAATCTCAGTAATGCAAATTAAATCAAATTACAAGAGGTAAGTGACCCTTTAAAACAGTGGTTTCTGGTGGTATTAAATTTCCTATCAAAGAAAGTCAATATAAAACCTGCTGATAGGTAAAACACTTGGATGCAAAACCTCAAAACCTTAAAAAAAAAACACAAGTATTTGCAGAGTGTGAACATATGTTTTTTTTGTAATGCGGGCAAACTAACCTTTTAATGCAAAGTTTAAAATCTCCTGGCATTTCACAGCTGCTCTTGGTCTAGTGTTACTTGTCTGACATGCTTGTTGCCATCTCTGACAACATGAACTCTCAAATCAAGTACAACTGTTCTGTGTAGGGTTAACATGACCCTATTTTAAGGGACAGGTTCTCCAGCAAAACAAATGGTCCTAAGCCCTGACAGAGGGTGTGTCCCAGAAGAATGTCAGAGTTATGTACTCCATGGTCTGCAGTGTGATAAAAAGGGAAACAGAATGCCGGTCCCTTCCCAAACCCAGGGTGTGGTGCAGAGCCCCACTACACCATACACTCTACAGCTACACATCTTTTGCATTCCATCATTCTCTAAATATAAGCCTATATCTTCCAGTGAATGGTATATATTAATGGGCATTTTCCATAAATGGCTTCACCCAAAAACTTGTGTCCTGCTAGCTGTAGCTAAACTGCACACACATGCATCTCATAAATTACTTCTGTAGACTAGGAATATAGAGGAGGAGATAGTTACCATTGTCATCTGGGAGGCAGGATGCCTTCAGATAAGGCTGTCTAATTATAAATTTCTTTTTTTGTCTCATCAAATATGAAAGTGAATGTCTTGGGTGCTGATTATGGCCTCATTACAGGCTAATTTAAAGGAAATTAAAAGGCCAACCACTCCATATATCGCCACCAGACAAATGAACTAGCCCCCACTCTCTAATTGAAATCCTTTGTTTGTGCAACAGACATCAGCCAGCCTGCCTAATAGCTGTGATATAATTGATTCCAACACCAATGATACTGCAGAGCATAATTGGACCTGACCCACAGAAGGAAAATATTCACATGGGACAAAAACTGTTGATGTCATAGGAAGGTTCGCCCCTCCTGTTTGTTAGAGGAGCAGACAGTGATCCCAACATTCAATGTCTACATCACTGCACCGACTGTCCCTAAGGGACGTGGCTAAGTACTACATTACAGCAGGATTGATTAGCGCTGCCATTAGCTCTACTGTACTGAAATCAAGACAAATGAGGACATTTGAGGTTTTCTTTTCTCACTGCTGCATAACACAATAAATAATGGATTTTCATCTCATGAAGAAAGCACATATTAATAGCATATACAGGACATTTATCAACAGTGTATTACATTTACAAAAAAATCACAGTGTTTTGCACAGTGTTCAGCAGTTCTGAAAATGCATGACAATCTCAATTAAAAGTTTCAGAGATGACCTGACAGAAGAGTAATTATCAAACACTGAAAGACACATGATGACTAAAAGCCTTACTGGTAATTAAAAAATCATTTCCAAGTATCAGGTGGCTTCCCTTTGACAATTGCGTAGGTTACTATGCAATTAAAGATACCTATAATTAGTGTTGTTAATTAGTGACAATTTCAAGCATTGGTCTCTCTTTTCTTGACTAAGAGAGGTGCTCAGATGATTAGCATCCATGCATTTACTCACATTGTCAATTATAAGTGGAGACAGATCCTCCACTGGGGTTTGAAAGGCAACAGATGCTGTCTGAACAAACTGGAAAGCATAATACACCATTTTGGGCCTAAACGCTCACTCTGTGTACAGAGATCTGCTGAAACACATCATGAATAGCATGTCTACATGCTCGACCGTCACCTTCACTTAGAATTCAAAAGCATGAGAAAAAGGTTTTACTTTTTCTTTTCAAAAGAGAGTCAATAACCGTTACCACTTAGAGCTGTGGTTTGCATTTCAGTTCAGTCACAAATGTCTGCATGTAGCACAAACACAATAAACTGTTCTTGTACTACAAGATGTCTCCTTCAATCTAAGTGTCTTGAACAAAGCCGAAACTATTTGATTTTGCATCATTATGTCTCACAAGGGTCACCATCCTGTCAATAGCGAGCACATTCTGCCCTACTGAACTCTTGCTTTCCCCCTCTTCTGCCTTTCTTTCATCCATGTGCCTCTCATTAAACCTCCTATCTTGCATTCAGCTGCGAGAAGCTCAGCGGTGCCCCTTGTTAACTAAGTTATCAAGGTGGCTGTGATAAACAGGTAGGACGACTCCCCTTAGTGTCATGGTGGAGCAGCTCTGCCAGGCCATAATGAAATAATTCACCAAGGGACCCTCTCCCATTGGGAGGTTAAGGGGTCCTTCTGCATCAATTAACATTTGGTGGATGCGTGGAACAAGCCAGACGAAGACTAATAGCCAGGCAAGTGTGAAATCACCTCGCCTCAGCCAGCAGTCATGTGCATTGGTAAGTGAAAATGAGTTTTCAGAACTGGAAAAAGAGAACCGGCTCAGATGGAAGGGAGAAAGAGCAGATTACCATGGATACTGAGGTAGGCCCAGAAATCAATAACCTTAGGTGATTTGAATGGGCTATTGTGCAATTGTTTGGACCTGTTCAAATAATACATTTGTCAGTGAACAGACTTTAAGGACTTTGACTTCACTGCTAAGGCTGTTTATAATGAGAAATCTAGTTTTGTGATGAGACTTTGTGCCAAAGAAAGCTGGACTCAAACCACGTTTCCTCACCTGGTAGAAGCTGGGCCAATAGGTGCTGACGGCCAGCTCTACTTGTGCCCAGGAGCGCGTAGCTGGGCCCGACACGTTCCAAACAGGCATCCCCATGGGACTGTTGTTTTCTTTGATGTAGACATTTAGGTGACCTGGGTGGCTGTTGTCTCTGCCTCCTATATAGTAGTGGAAGATAACACAGTGGGTGTCGTTCTCCTTCAGCTGGGGTGTCAGCAGTAAGGCCTTCTGCCCTGCAAAGCGTCCTGACGTGTTCACCATCATGAAAGCTGAACCTGCAACATAAACAAGAGTGTTTTATCATGAAGTCAGTAGGTTTTAGCCAACCATCAGTTCAAACAGCATTAGGTGAATTGATATTCATAGTACTGTAAAAAAAAAAGTCCGGTATACAAGTGCACGCCCATCTACCTAGCATGATAGCATGCTAAAATAAAAAGTATTTGAATATATTATTGCCAGGAAATATCAGTCAGATGGTTGGATGACAGGTCCACTGATTGGTTCAGACTGAAATATCTCAAGAACTACTTGATATAGACATTCATGGATGTAAGATGATGTACTGAAAATGACTTTGGTAATCTCTTGACTTTTCATCTAGGACCATCACAAGGTCTAAAATTTTATATGATCACTTCTGTGGTATGTCACCATAAATCTTCCTGATGACATTTCCATCAACCACCAGTAGCTGTGTCTTCTGGCTATATGGCATGTTTTGGTGTGTTCTTCGCATTGTCTGACACCTGCATTTGACATCCATGTTGGCAGTGTTGCATTTTACACTCCCTGATATTCTGAGAGCCAGGGCCTGTCGGAGGTTTCTTCCCGTTAAAGGGAGTTTTTCCCTCCCCGCTGTCGCCTGCTTGCTCAGGGGGGATTTATTGGGATTTGTCTATGATACTCTAGATCTTACTATGTAAAGTGCCCTGAGTTTTGTGTGTGTGTGTGAGAGAGAGAGAGAAAGATTTGGTGCTATATAAATAAAAGTGAACTGAATATTCTGTGATGGCTCAAATACTGTTATTTCATAACTTACATAACACCTGCAACAAATGTGTTGATGGCTATGATAATTATTGTATTTGCTGCGTTTTAGAGGCAGGTTGTTATTAGCAGAACAGATCTCAGTGCAAGATTATTACTAGCAAACAGGTCCTGGGGCTTAACTGAAACAAAATAAAAGGCATAATCTTATGACATGAGTATGCAGAAAGCAGGTAAATGACTCTGCTGAGACCTTTGCTATTATAGCATGTGCCCCTTAATGGGAAAATGCTCTCATATCTTGATTGATAGAACCTCTCTAATCATTATCATTTATCAGAATACAAAGACAGAGAAAGAGTCATCCTAAAAATGCTGGATATTTGAGGAGAGCGCTTTTTGTATTCAATGACAGAGAGAAAGGAAATGATGAAAAATCAATAAGTTAAAATCTATTTTCCAAGAAAGCCCCATTTAGATTTTATCGCTTTGGTTCAATATTAAAGGTTAATCTAATCCTCTCCCCTCTTGCCAATAAAACACAAGTGTGAATTATTACATTGGCAAACTTTCAAGGAGATGCAGAACACATTCTATTTGTCATCATCCTATTTAGCTTGGCTTGGTAATGAGATGGCACAAATCATTACAGTGTTTGAGACAAAGCCAAAAGACACTCAGTTTGTGTTGAAATACATTTTTGGAAGTGTGGTAATGATTGGAAAGCATGCTTTGCTTAGAGGTGAGACAAATAACCTGCATGTGAGGCACAGCTGAACCACAGTGGATGGGATTCTTTGTTATTTTTAAATCCATCATCTGGTGATTCACTCAGATATGGTTAAAAAGGGTGAATAATGTTAACTAAATCAGCAGGCTTGTTCCCCAAGTGTGTCAGCCAAACAGCCTCTCACAAAACCCTATTTGTTCCATCAATGACTCGAGCTTGCCCACTTGTCTTGTTGTGCTGCACTTGTAACGCTCACCAATTCCATCTGTCTCCAGCTTCAGATAACGAGTGGCGGTTCTGTCATGTTTAAACAATGAAACAGGAGGAGAGGGAGCAGAGGAGAGGGAGGAGGAGGAGCAGTGAGTTGTAATGACACCGAGTCAGCCTCCTCTGCTTTGTTTGTCATGTACTAACAAGTTGTTGTTTTAAAGGATCTTAACATGTTTTGGATTATACAGGCATCATATCTTAACAGGGGCTGTACTTAAAATGAACTCATATTAACTCTCCCAGACATAAATGAAACCACTAATGCAAACTAAAGAAACTGTGCTATGCGGCTGGTGAAACATGGTCCCCATTCAAATGCCAATCAGGTAGACCACATGCATCACAAGCGGAATACAAAGTATGTAAACTGATGTGAAGTAAACAGGGAGTGATTCTGGACACAGCCATGCTGAGTGTATCATGGATGTATGGATACCGAGCTCAAAGACGAGCCAGAACCGTTTTTTATATTGGCCGCTGCACATGTGACCAACCAGGAGGATGGGGATTTTTTTTTGTTGCAATACCACAAGTGGCCACTAGGAAAACAGGCAGAACCAGATCCAGCACCTCTCAAATTGTGACTGGGACTTATTTTGACAGACCCCGCACCTCATTTACCCATGAAAAACATTGAATATATGAATAATATATAAAAAGTCCAAAGTCTAATAATTATTGTGCAACTGGTCTTTTACAACAGCATAACAGACTAAAATTAGAATAATTAAATACAATAAAGACAGGCAGCTAGAGTTAGTTAGCTATGTAACATAACTAGCCCACACAGGTCATGCTGGGTCAGCTGCACATTCAGTGTAACATTGTTAGCCACAGACTGAAAATGCAAAAAAGACAGGCGACTTTGCTAAAGTGTTTCAAGTGACAGCAGGGCGAAGCTAGTCAGAACTCAGAAGCTAAACAAGCTGGACCCAGTTATAAAGCCTACAACTGGTGATGAAAAGGTTAGTACAAGCCAGTCTGATGCTGAGGTCATGATGCTGAGTTGTCTCTATGACAACTGAGCAGTTTCAATGTTCCATACTTAGATCACATGATGACAACTGAGATATCACCATGACAACTGAACAAACCCCATCACCTGAGGAAGATGGAACTGCAGCCAGCAAGAAGAACTAGTCATTTATTCTTAGTCAAAAAATTTAATCAACTTATTTTAAAAAGTCTGAATGAGCATTTTAATAGTTTGTGTCTATATTCTTTTGTGTTTCATGTGTTTTCACTAGTACGTTTGTTGTGTGAGCATTATAGTCTGAGTGTGTAATACAATGCAAGGCCCATTGTAATATCTTGTTGTTTGTTGTAATAAAAGACCTTTTCAAGTTGTAATAAACTATTTATGATTGTGACTGTGTTATAGATTTTCCTGCACAGCATGATCTATGGTGAACAGTAGATAGAGCTTTTTAATGTATTATTCACCTGTAGATTGTCTCTGATTCAGGTGTTGAGACTAATTACTTCTGAGGTTACGCGGGAAGTTGTGTAAGGTACATGCAGAAGGGCAGGAGATGTGTTGACTCAGAGACATTTGTTTGGCCAACCTCCATCAGGTGCTTCTATATGAAGACTCTGAAGTCTTTTTAATAAAATTCAGCCATCTGCTTAGGTGTCCAGAACATTTTTTCCCCTTTCAGACACTGGAAACCCTTGGTGTGATGCAAAGCAGTACTAATAATCAGTTGATGAATTGCTCAAAGACAAACACTCTGGCACCTATGCTTTTGTCAGGGATTAGAACGGGGTGTTTACAGTTTGTTTAAACAGCCATGTTGTTGCACAGGAGATTTATGCACAGCACTGCTCTTTGTTGGTAATTAGGGATAAAAATATCAGATCCCTCAAGCAGCATTTGTACACTTTTTACTACTATGTTAATTAAATATTTAACAAAACAGTTAATCACTTCTTGTTTAACAAAGCTTAATGCAGCTCATATGTAATGGCACTTCTTGAAATACATGTAAATATTAGAAGATTTCTTCCTCACTATCAGGAAGGCTGCAGAGCTGCAGCATTGAGACTTGGAATTTCCTGTCACCAAATTTGAAGCCTACAAATTGTCTCGTTTTGGGTCAGTGAACCCAAACACAACAGGGGAAAAAAAGTCTGTTTTATTACTGACCACCATAAAAAACTAGAAATACAGTATTTCAAGAGGCAGTGTGACGCCTTGTCGTGCTGCTATTGTCACTAACAGAAGTGAAGAAAATGACAGGACAACACTGATTGTCATTCAGTTTCTATGCTCTTCCAGCCTAATGACCAGATATTCTGCAGGACCTGCTGCACCATGACAAGCTAATTAGCCAGCAAGACTAAGAGCAAATTATAATGACACTGTGCTAGTGCTGTGCTAATGTGCTAGTGATGCACAAGTGTGTTTTCTCTCCCTCTTTCTCTCTTGTGCCTTAACAATGGTGTGTTCAAGACCAATTAAAAATAGAGAGCTCTCAGCCCACTGAAGACCTGTCTCTGCAGCTCCGTAAAGGCCAGGGCTCAGCTATTGTCTAAGGTATTCAGAGGAACATTATTATTATTCCAATGTAGGCCACCTTCACCTTTCATTACAGTGATGGCTGAACATGGAGAAAAATGAATTAGTAAAAAGATGAAGAGCTCCTGTTGCAGATGCTACATACATGCATGTTGCTGTTTTTTGGAAATTAAGGGCACATGGCTGAAACAGAAATGTGGGACTTTAATTACACTGGAATATTTTAGACACTGTTAACAAGGAAATGAACTAGGGCTCCTGCTGCACAAAAACATTAACCATACACAAAGAATTTGTTGGCAGAGGCCATAAATGAAAACATGTGACAAAATTGGTTCACATTTGGCTTTAACAATCTCTTGGGCTGATTTTATGTGATTATTTAAGTGTCTTTGTTTGATTAAAGGGGAACTAAATGCATACAACAAAAAATGTTTTTTCTTCCACGTTTGCTTCTGCATTGTGTGGCCCACTGCATATGCACATTGGTGTTCCCACCCATGCGCATCGGTTTTGATACTTTTTAAAACAATCCATCATGAGCCTGGTAATATTATGGGAGAAGTCCTAAGAACCAATATCATTACTAATTGGTTGCTTAAAAATCCCCCAAATTAATATTTTTTCTGAAAGTCAAACTAAGAAGACACACAATAAGCATACCTAAACCATTATGAGGCTGCAGCTTTGCAAAATGAATACATGGTCAGCAACAATCTCACAAATACATCATACTAAGTCTTTTCCAGTAGGTGCAAGCCCACACATGTTCAGGTTCACCTGGACATTAGGTAATCCAAAATAACAACCTTAGTGGTTTAGTGGCATTACGAGCCATACAGAGAGAACCATGGATATACTCTTGGGAAGGTTAATCCTCTGCCCTGGCAGAGCAGCTGGGAGTCAGTCACAGCTTGCATCAGTACACATAGGGAGAAATGCTCTTTCAGCTAAATACTTTAATTTTGTGGTTTTCTAGCATGCAATCATTAAATAAAACAACCCTGGCATTTCTGTCGAAGGAACGGTACTTTTACATTAAAGCCTTTTTATCAGATAATCCGACATTATCCTGAGGACAGCGGCAAAGGATATGGACCATATTCCTTTGAAAGAGTTACAAAATCATATAAGTAAGATTTCCTGCTTCTAACTCAATTTAGATAAAACTGGTTTTCTGGATTACATTAATGTGACAGTTTCCTCATTTTCTGCAATAAAATTTATTGTTTTAGAGTCTCTCTTTTGTACAATCATTGTAGAAAGCAGGTTGAGGTTCAGGGCTTGTCACATCAAGCCTGTTTAACCCTTTACTCTTACATTTTCTTACTTCTTTGTTTGACTGTAAGAATGCAACAGTCTGAACACACTATTAGAAAAAGACCATCTACCAATGTGCAAATATGATTTGAGAATAAACAAATAAACGCACTGCACTGTGGGGAGACATGCACAGGACTGGTGGAGCAAAGACATTTGTATATCTTCACTATCCCCTCATTTCTTGTTCTTAAAAAAGTAAGGAAGTCGTCTTAAAGTGAATACAATGAAATAATTTAGTTCACATAAATAATCCTAATCATCACAGTCTATAGTTTGGAGGTATTTAGATTAATTATGAGTTGAGTGAAGGCCTGAGCAGAGAATATAATTTGCAGTCATGACTAACGCTCATTATTTCTCCTACCTTTAGTTCCTGAACTCTGTGAAAATCATTATGTGCGGGAAATCAGACCGAAGGGGCACTCTTTAAACCCAAACCCTCCAGGTCTCATTTGCTAATAAAATTCACAGAGGTCACCACCGCAGAAAAGCACGGCTGTCGCTTAGGGAATGTCAATGAAGACGGGGCTATTCTCACCGCCTGCCACCAATCAAAAAGGCTCTCGCTGTGAGGGTTAGGCTGTTAATGTGAACATCCGTGGCCTCCACTCAATTTTCCAGAACTTTCTCTATGTCCTTTGAAACATGAAAGGGGGCTGATAAAATAACACTGAATAAGTTTGGGCTCTCCACATAAAGGACCTGGCAGGTTTCTCTGACAGTGTCAAATAGATTCACCCAAAACCATCCATCATGCACAATACATTTCAGCCCTGTCATTCTAGTCAGGTGAAACAAGTGACCCTTATTATGTTCTTTGGCAGCATCCTTTGTGGTTATATGTCAATCAGCAGCAATTCCTAATGGCTTAATGTGCATTAATATGCATCTTAATATGCATTATGCACTACTGGCACTCCACTGCAGTAAATTGGATATATAATGGCCCATTTGCCTGATACAGACCCATTACACAACAGATACTGTTCACATGAGTCACCAAGCTGCATCATTAGCGTTAACTGCCCATACCATACACGCTAACAGTAAAGGATACAGCATGTAAATATGTCCTCCATCATCATGCTGTCACAATTCTGTTTATAGAAATGCATGCAATCCTGTTTATTCAGGCCACTGTACGCTTGTCAACACCACAAACATGCTAAATTGAAAATCACAGTTCGTCATCCCAAGTAATTAATTCATGAATTGATCAGACATCATATAATCGTATAATGGGGTTTCTCCTTAACCCCATAACCTTGTCAACAGCGTGATTTTCACACAACACTGTGAATGGCTCATAAGCAATATGCTTTTTTCACAACACAGTGTCCTTCCCTCCTGAACAACAAATCCCATCTTTTCCTGATGTGATTTAAATTCTGATTAAATTTCTGATGTCCTTCAGTAAGCAGGTGTTCTCTTAAGTGACTAACCTTCTCCCGTTTCACTTGGACAGCACATGCAGCACCATAAACAAGACTGGTTGTCCAGGTAAGGTGAGGGGGGCTTTTCAATTAATTACCTCTTGATTGAAATGAAAATGATCCGTCGTATCCATATGCAGCAGGTGCACTCTAGGTAAGAGACGTCTGTGAGTTCAAGAGTGAGCTGCATTTGCATGAACATATTATGACCCAGACAAAAAAAGAACCAGAAGGAGAGAAGACCATCGCTACCCTAAGATGAACCTCATTTTGCCAGCCCTCCATTGTTCTGGTATAGGTGTCATTATTGCCCACAAGCGTGCTATCCTAACAAACACCCTTTGCAACAGTTAGACAAAAATATTCAATGTCTTTCCTGCAACATATTTAGAGCAGATGTTAAGAATTGAACAATAAGTCATTTGGCCCGAGCTGCATTCTAGCATAACACAAAAACCCCAATTAATCTCAGTTAGAGGACCTTCTTTCTCCTCCACCTCCTCTTGCCATTATTCCCCAGAATGAGTCTCAAGGGAGAGGCAGGGAGCAGCAGCCTACTGCTGGCAACATCCATGACACCATCAGAGAAGAGACAGCCTCTGCACCAGCTGGGGCTCACTAAAAACAGCTTCCTTCCTAATGGTATCTGGACACCCCCCACAACACCACATTGCAAACTTTCCCACCAAGTCAGCCTCATTCATTCTTCTCTGAGACTGTTGCATCACTGGGGAACCTATAATGATAAGAGAGCAGGGTGGAAACTAGAGAAATCAGTTTTAGGACATGATATAAATGGCTTGTATTCAAGAGTGGCAATTTTCTCATCAAGTAATATGCAATCAATGTCAGTGCCTAATTTTTCCCATTCTCCAGGGCTAAATGAGTGTCTTGGTGTCATTATTATTGCTCAGGACACATGAGGCTTGCTGGTAATAATAAGACTGACAGTGACAGCTCTGCCAGGGTTTTCTCCAGTTGACTCAGGAGAGGGAACATAGTGAGGAGAGCCCAAGTAGACTGAACTGGGCTAAGCCACCCTAAAGGAGCCGAAGCATGCAATCAGCTGCATGGATGGATAAACAAGGCTACTTTCCATCCAGACGTAGCAATTAGGTAGGAAGCAAATCGTCACAAACAACCAGAGTTCCAGGCACTGCTCGGCTTTTCTTCATGTGACCAAAGGGCTTGTTTTTCTTGTAGCTTTTCATTTCACTTTTCTGTTTTGGTACTCTTTTATTTACACGTTCTGAGCCCGTTTGGTCTTTGGTAGCAGTGTGGGCTTTGTAGGATGAAGGAGAGGCCTCAGTGGGCTTGTGATTTCATTCTCTACACTTACCACACTGACACAGCACTGTAAATCAAGATGTCTCCTATTGATTTCAAAAGCCTTTGACATGTTTTTGCACTCAGCTTTCAGGCCTGAATGTTTTAACCTCTAATAAAATAAAGAAATCATATTATTACATAATTAACTTCGTATTTTTATCTCATGTCTAATTAATATTATGAACTTCTGACAGTTACTGTGTCTAATTTCATATATTGGGGTTTTTAACCCTTGGCAGAAAAGAATGTTAATAATGTACAAATATGTAAAACTGCGAAGGCCTCAGCACCGGCTTTCACCATGTCAGGGCCTAAACCACCACCAGGCGGGGAATTTGCTAGGTAATGTTCTTTTGTTTTCTTTGTTCATGTGTGTAGATTTAAGTAGTAGGTAGATGTTAAGCATTTGATTTGACATTGGACATACACAATTAATCAATGAAGCATTTGGTTAGGTTTTTATTGTTAATGTGTGTAAATTCTCTTTTTTTGTTACCATTAGTGATGGTCCTCTGACACCCGAGGCTCCGACACATGCGCGGTAGCTCATGAAGCAATTGTATCGACATGATTAGTGATGTTTGAAGCACTTGAGTGGTGTTCGAAGCAGTTGAGTGCCTCAGACGTCAAACAAATCAGCTGATTGGTTCGGTTTGTCATGTGAATCACTGGGATAGACGGTGTTCAGGGTTAGGATATCTCTATTTAGTTGCGTTCATTTGAATTTTTCTTTGCAGAGCAGGTTGGTTTGTTGCTGAGATAGATCAATAGATAGCTAGATAGTAAGTTACATAGAGAAATAGATAAATTAGTTACATAGTAAGATAACACTAGATATAGTTACATACAGTAGATAGTCCTAAATAACATAAGATATAAATAAGATATACAGTATATATAGATATATTACATATATAGATAAGATACATATATAAATATATTACATACAGTATATAAATATAGACCAGTTATCTCATCTGAATTTAGGCCTTACTTAGGTGCCTGAAAACAGGTTAAATTACAATAATTTAAGTTACTATGGAGATCTGTTCTTTGCAGCTAGCCTGCTCCAGACCAGGCCAACAGCCAGGCTCGATGAATCTGGGTGCCTTATTTGCTCTGTCACATCACTCTGAGCAGACACCAATGCATTTTCTTTTATAGTTAATCTGTAAAACATGATAGTCACTGTCACTGTTCACATTTATGATGACTACTGTTGGTATTATTGTTAGAAGTTTGATGAATTTTATTGCAGCTGCTCAGGTGATTAGAGACAGAGGATAAAGCTGCAAAGGTGTCTTCAGTTAAGTCAGCAAATACTATTGTATGAGTTTTTCTTCTTTTACAATGGCCTGCTCTTTTTAGATGATAATTTTAAATTAAACAAAATTTTATAAATACACACACATATCTTCTACTTTCAACTTTTCCTGTTAGGGGTCGCCACAGCGGGTCATCTGTTTCTACCTAACTCTATCCTCGGCATCCTCTACTCTGGCCCCATTTAACTTTATTTATTTATATGCATATGTATGTACACATACATATACAAAAAAAAAAAAAAATTCCCACTCCG
>NW_018127894.1:2052917-2087246 GCF_001952655.1 Monopterus albus | reverse complement strand
GGTTTAGTCCCTCTTTGTTGTTTTTCAGCCCGGCTTTGCCCAGCCACTGGTAGGATTTTTCGATATCAGCCACTTCTATGTGACGGCGGTACATACCATACATGGGTTTGTCCTTCCATGAGGGTTCCTGCTCTTCCTTCCCTTGTTCCTCTGGTTTCAGCTGCCTGAGGTATTCACTAAGCACGTCATCACTCGGGGCCATCTTTCTGATGTATTCATGGACAAGAGATGATATTGTCACACTAACTGCTGTGGTGAGAGGCCCAGCAAGATGCCTGCTCCTTGGGGAAAGGCCAGCTCTGAACTGCCTGGCCAGGTCCTCGGGCATCGCCACCCGCTGCTCTCAACTCCAGGCAATGGCAACGGCGAGAGGATGGTATGGAGACATAGCTGGCACCCGCAAGACCACCCCAGGCTTTCGTCTGGTGGAGAAGTATAGCATGCTAGTTGGTGGTGTGTCCATGCACAGGCAGGATTTGAGTGGAATGGTGATGCTGAAGGACAACCATGTCTGTGCAACAGGAAGTATCACAGAGGTGAGTGGCACAGATTCAGTTCAAATGAATGAAAAGACATAGGATGTTCTTACAATTCTATAAAAAAAAGACCATTTGAAAAAGACAAAGAACATTGAACCAGCTACTAATGGATGGAACCCACCCTGAGTGGTTAACTGAAGGCCGGACAGGCCTGATCCTGAAGGGCCCTCAGAAAGGAGCAGTACCATCCAACTACCGCCCAATAACCTGCCTCTACACAACATGGAAGTGCCTGTCAGGCATCATAGCAGCTAAGATGAGCAGACACATGGCTCAATACATGAGCAGGGCCCATAAAGGAATTGGTAGTAACACCAGAGGAGCAAAGCACCAACTACTGGTTGATAAAGCAGTCACTCAAGACTGAAAGACCAGGTAAACCAACCTGTGCACTGCCTGGATTGACTACAAGAAAGCCTGTGACTCAATGCCTCACACATGGATCCTGGAATGCTTGGAACTGTACAATATCAACAGGACTCTAGGAGCCTTCATCAAGAACTCAGTGGGAATTTGGAAAACAACCTTAGAGGCCAACTTCAAGCCAATTGCACAATCCAACATCAAGTGCGGTATCTATCAAGGAGATGCCCTGTCCCCGCTGCTGTTCTGCATAGGGCTGAACCCCCTCAGCCAGATCATCACCAAGAGCCGTTACAGATACCGACTACAGAATGGAGCAACCATCAGCCATCTCCTCTACATGGATGACATCAAGCTGTGTGCCAGGAGTGAACGAGACATCGACTCACTGATCCACACTACTAGAATCTACAGCCAGGACATCAGAATGTCATTCAGATTGGATAGGTGTGGTTGAATGGTAACAAGGTAGGTAGTCAGAACTGAAGGGATTGTACTACCTGAAGGCAACATAGCAGATGTTGAGTACAGCTACAAGTACCTTGGGATCCCGCAGGCAAATGGGAACCATGAAGAGGCCGCAAGGAAAGCAGCAACCACCAAGTACCTGGAGAGAGTAAGGCAAGTCCTGAGAAGTCAGCTGAATGGAAAGAGCAAAGTCCAGGCAATTAACACCTACACCCTGCCAGTCATCAGGTACCTCGCTGGCATAATAAGCTGGCCAAAGGAGGAGATAGAGGCCACCAAGTCCAGCATCCTGAGACAGTACACTAAGTGGAAGGAAGGAGGCCGAGGATTAGTGAGCGTCAGAGCCACTATCCAGGATGAAACAACAAAGATCCATGAATACATCAGATCTATGGTTGAAGTATGATGGAAATATTGTGATTATGGTTAATAAAAAGTCATATGTCTGCATCCACAATGCTAACTGTCACATTCTCACTTTCAGCTTTGCTACATAAAGGACACATTGCTATCAGCACTGGCAATGAAAACTGACATTGGATATAAAACATCAGATGAAGAATTGCCCAATATAGGTGTAATTCTTAGAGACAGTGAATTTTTGGATTTGCTGTGAAAACTTAGCCAGGTCTTAATGATCATTTAATCATATATTCACATTGTTAAGAAGATCCTGACTGTATTTGGACACACAGTGAATGAACTTATAGTTGTATAGAGCTTTTCTATGCACTAAAGCACACTCAGAGCACTTAAGCACTATTTGCCCATTCGGTAACACAGACATTCACACGTCAGGGATATCACCAGGAACAACTTGGGGTCCATTGTCTTGCCCAGGGACACTTGAACATGCAGACCGGAGAAACCAGGGATCGAACTGCCAACCCTGCAGTTAGGAAACAACCCACTCTACCTCCTGAGCCACAGCCATAATACCTATTGTTTAAAACCTAGCATACTTCTATATCATTTTCATCCCAGTACGCCAGGTAGGGTAACAATCTATTCTGTGAGTATTATATGGTTGTTTTGGGAAGATTCATAAAGACAGGTTGAGAGTGAGACAGTAATCACAGGTGAGATAGCTTTTCCACTGATATGGCTTTCACCTAAATGCATTTCTACCCATCAGCACCCTCTCCAGTAGCCCTAAAACAATTTCACCCTTCAAGTACACTACATTTCACATCTCTTTTTATGCAGTCAAAGAGGAGAGATTATAATTTTGTAGAGCAGGTTGAGTGCTCACACTGAGAAATGAAGAAAGAGCTGAAACCTGTTAATTACTCACAATTCAAGATGCTCAGGTAGAAAACAAGCTTATGAGAAGTATGCTCAAACTAGGAGGCCCAATCAGGGACACTGCTTAACAGTGCAATCTATTTGTCAGGCACTCTTTGTGAGATTAGGCATCAGAAAGAGGAGGAAAACAATATCCATTAGCTTGCAATGCTACCTTTGTTATAACATGAAAAAACGTCATTCCATTAGTCTAAGTCCTTAGGTGCCTCCTGCTCAGCGGTGGTGATACCTCTGCATTTCAAATCAAATGAAAAGCAATCAATGGAACATTAAAAAGACAAATTGTGTGCGACAGACACAAAATGCAGAGAAAGCATTTTAATGAATTTCAATAAGTGGCTGATTGAAAAGCTTCGTTAATTAAAATGGATCAGAGTATTCTGATATCAAATGTCGCTTCTGTCTCAGTTCGTGTGACTGCTCCAAAGATGTGTAGTAGGCCTAGGATCTCATATACATAAAAAGGAGTTGCATCAATATCCCACGCTGATAATAAAAGAGAAAAAAATAGTGCTGGAACTCTACAGAAGATTGAAGAAATATTTTCTCTGTAAAGTTGATCCTCATAACAGGGTTTTCCCTACCATAGAAAGGCTTAGGCACAGGACCTTAGTGTTTTTGCAGAGCGCTTAAGCCGAATGAATGTACAAAGATGGCATATCAGAATGAATGTAAAAACAACGGTGAGTTATATGCTCTAAAAAAGTATGAAGAGGTGACTTGGACTACGTTCACACTCCAGGTCTTAATGCTCAGATCGGATTTTTTGCCGAAATCCGATTTTTTTTTGCGCTGTTGTTCACACTGTCATTTAAATGCAACCGCCATCTGTCTCATGTGTGAACGGTATACGGCCCTGAGGTGACCCGCATGCACCGAAGAGGACGTGACATCAGACGCAGCGTACTGTGTTTGCGAAAATAAAAATGGATGCTGCTCGTGATAGCATGTGCGTAGTGATGTACCAGTTAATGTGCAATCGAAATAAAGAAATAATAATAAGAAGAATATCAAGAAGAAGGAGAGCACAAGTATTGCTTATGGCCTCACCTCCTCCAGTGCAGAATTGTGACGTCTGTCGCATTTCAATGACATAAAAATTGCATGAAATGCGACCTGGCCGTTCAGACTGAAGTTGCATTGCAAAACATCGGATATGTATCCGATTTAGAACCACATATGAAAGTGGCCTGGGCCTGATTTGAAAAAATTGGATTTGTGCTGTTCATACTGTCATAAGGAAATCGGATATGGGTCACATTTGGGCAAAAAGATCAGATTTGGACAACTTCAGCCTGCAGTGTGAACGTAGTCTTGATCTCAAAATGATATGTAAGCTGTAATGTAAACATGACAGCAGTGATCTGTCGATCAACAATCAGCATTTGGACAAATGCCTGTGTGATCGGCAGCCATCGATAAGGTTAGCCTCCATAAAGAATACACAAAGTAGGCTATAACAAGTAAATAAGATGTTAACGTAGCTAACACGCACTGAATTTTGCCAAGATCTGTTAGCAAGGAACCCAGTTAGTTGACATTACATAAAAAAAGCAAGTTGAAAAAAATCTAAAGGTGTCCCCCACTTTAATCTGTTTTTTGATTCACTGGTTTGAACATTATTTTTTGACAAGTGTGTATAAATATACTGTATATCCCTAAATGTAAAAGGAATCTGCTTCTTATTCAAAAGACTGTGAAATGTACAGACTATTGCAATGACGTATTCTCTGTATGGTAATGGAATCATCATTTCTCCTATTCACTGAGCCACTGCCACTGTCCTCACCTGAGGGGATCCATGGATCTGATGAAGGTTTTTCTTTAGTACTGGCCTGCTCCCAGTCAAGGTCATCGTCTCTGCCTTGGGTGTATCCACATGCTGCCAGCGGTTTTGCAAAGTTACAATCACCTGTGACAAAAAAGAAAGAAAGAAATTTATATGGTTATATAGTTTTTCCATTAACTGGGTGTTCAAATGAATGAATATATAAATTAAATTATCTTCTTTTTTCTCCAGCGATATTCATAATGCAATATGCAAGACAATGAGATGCATTTAACTGAGACAGTATGAAGGATTACTGTAGTAGGCGAGGTACAACATATATTACCATCATTAGCAACACGGCAGTCCAATTTCACAATGACAAGTATTAAGTGTCTAAACTCCATCATCGTTAGGCATTATGTTCCTAAACAGCACCACCATCAGGGATAAACTGATTTATTTTCCTTGCCGACCACAAAACTTTGCTGTTCATGTGCCCTTACTCCACAGAGACAACCTAATCCTTTTTACAAGCTGCTTGCAAAATGACAGCCAGCAACCATTAGGGCCAGGCTTCAACCAGGCTTGGCATGTGATCGATTAATACAAATACCCCTTTATTCCTTGAACCTTAAAGGCCACACAGAGAATGTGAGAGTTGAGCTTTCTTTCCCTCAAAGTGCTTTTCAATCCATTCATAAATCTACAAAAAAGGCATGTCACAACAATATTTGCCTGGAAAACAGTTCATACCAAGCAAAGAAACATGAAGCGAAGTTGGCCCTTACACTGCGGGAGGCCATTTTCAGAGAAGGAAGACTATACTGATTCAGATACACAGTTATATACATTGGTTCTTAGTTGATAACAGATGTAGAGTGTATTATCCTGCTCCAATCTGAAAACGTTTGCTTGCATATTGCTAATAGGTTTTCAAATAGAGATGACATACACATTTTACACATTGCCTCTGGGAATGTCCTTTGAGCCAGAATCGATTCCAGGCCAAAACCAATACCTCATCTCTTACAAGCTCCCTCTGACATTCTGGTGCATAAAGGCTACAGGCTGGACTTTTTGTTTTGCCATTTATCTCTCTGGTGACATTCACAGTACATGTGCAAATGAGTGGCCAAATGAAGAGAATACAAGATAATTAATGTCCAGCTCCACAGGGCAACTGCTGAAGATATATTTATTTGGCTGCTTTAGGTTGTTTTTGAGGGGGTGGACATAGAGAAGGGAGTGATTATCAAAGTATTACAAGTAAAAAGGGGGAGGAAGTGGTACGAGTTTATCCACACATTCGTTACCAAAGCAAGTTGTTAAATTGTATGTTAACTAAGTTTCCTGCTAAGTGTGAAAGATGAGATGCTAACAAGTGACAAACCAAAACGAGACAGACATGAAACAACAGTTAACACTAGCACACCAGAACAATAAACTTACTTACAAATGGATATGTCCATGCTCCTTTGTTTAAGCCAAGTCATGTTTGTTTACCTACTAAGGTCCTGAACTGTTTAATGTAGCTCCAACTGACTTTTCATATCAATTCCCCATACCATTTTCTTTAAACCAGTCATTTTAATTTCCAAACTCTTCCACATGGTGGAACATTAATTGCTAAGCTAAGTTTGTTGAAGTTGTTCTCCACCAACTCTTTCTACAAAACATTTGAAGTTAATTAGCAAACAGGTGTAAATAATAATTTGTGCTTTTGCTCCTATGACAAGCCTGTTCTTACAAAAGTCTGTGGTTGACAGTAATGTAGCAATTTGCTGTCATATTATAAAAGCAAAGTATTACAAGAGCAATGGAAATTTTACTTTCTTTTCTGGTACAAATTATGGAATACTTAAAATAGTTTTTAAATTAGCTGCTATTTTATCTAATTTTCCATTACATTTTTTCCATAATGTCCAGTCAATAATTGTATTTTTGTTATTACTGCTTGTTGCAGTGGTGGAAAGCAACTAAGTGCATTTACCCAAAAACCGAACTTAAGTGCAGTAAAGATACTAGCATAGAGTACTAATTACATTTTTATTTGATGTTACTTTATACTTTACCCCACTACATTTCCAAGGAATATACTGTAAATTTACTCCACTCCACCTACAGTATGATAATTCTGTCACTGGTTATATACATATTCAAATTATTCAAGGCAAAATACAATCAATACACAGATTATGATGCATTTTGATAGATGAAGCTACCCGAGCCCCACCATTACAATCTGCAGCCTGGGTCACCGAATAGTTTAGATGAGTATAAAAATGGTGAAAATGATGTGAATCACAATCGCTGATTAAATATGAAGCGGCAGAAACATATGGCCAAAACTTCACAAGGCTAGTTATAGTCTGGGTGAGGAACTCTGAATGAAAATCCAAAATACCCTTAAGCAACGCTCACTCGGAGCTGTTCAGTGGTCACCAGTAGGAAGCCAGGGTTGTCCTCCTCCCTGGGCAGACTGTGTCAAACTATGCATATGAATATGGTGCTGAAAACAAGTATGTACTTCATGCTCAGTCAACTTCCTCTCTGAATAAATAAAAATTTTTGTGTTGCCAAAATACAACTTGGAGAACATGAGTCTTTGGCTGCAGCGTCACAGGGACTGGCTCTGTTCCATCAATATTTTGACTCAATAGTTCCAAGATCCTTCGCCCAGTGCCGCCCGCCTTCGTCTCACAGCATGATGAAGCTCAAACAAAGCCAAAGAGGTGGCTTTTATTGGTGTTTGATATTGAAATCGATGGCATTGGCGAGGAGTGAAATGTATTCTGAGTCAGTGGGTGATAGGAGTGGAAGGAGAATTTTGAATGCTGAAGGAAAAAAAGCCATCAAAAAGAATATGCATAAAGCAGAGCTATTTCTTGTTTAATTTTCAGGTTTTTTTAAAATGTCAACTCTGTGTTCAATAATACAGTAAATCAAGAAAATGAGAGGGGTGAGGTCTCAGTATGAATTTCATCCTCTTCAAAGACATCATTAACAGCTGTTATATTACGATTCTCTTGTTGCTCAGTTAATTTGAATACAAAAGACATTAACACTTCCATTTCAATTTGATACATTTTCAGATGGAGACAGTAATAGATTAACCAAAAAAAATACAGCTTATGTCATAAATATTCTCTTTCATCAGTCGTCTACAATGCAATCTACTGCTTTGAAGCAGGGACCAAGAGTGCAATGTGACTTTCTGGAGGTCTGTGATACCAGAAGTCAATTCATTAAAAGACTACTTTTAGCAAGGTAAATACATATTTAGTGTATGCTGATACCAAACCAAATTACAATGTATGCAACTATGATTTCTTTTTGATTCTCTATGGATCTGATATTAGGAAACAATAACCGGGCCAAGCTCATCATGCTTTTTTATTGACAAAACTGAAATACCATCCACATTCACTACTTTACAAATCATTAAGACAGGGTAACAGGATGTTTTACAAGCTATAAATCAATTTGTGTTGCTTTGATTGTTACATTAGGCGCTTGGTATCAGTCTTCACTATCAGGAAATTCTCCAAATGTGCAACTAGCTATTGACCTGCAACAAAATTGTTCTGTCCTGAGGTAAACACCAAAACATCTTGTTCTACAGAAATTACATGGCATCCTATGCTTTCTTAAATGTGCGATTTCACCATTTTGAGTGCCATAAAACAAACACAAAATGTATCACCGATCATACAGTATGTTTCATGCCGCCACTACAAATGGCTACTTCTGAGACAAGAGATCATATAGACGCATGCTGATGACCACATCAATCAATAGCATCAAAACAGTCCTCCTCTCTGTAGGGGGTTTATATCGCTGCCAGTGTGTGGCACACCCCCATATAATCAGCCCCGACAGCTGCTGAAATAGATACCCCAACGAGAGGCTGCCAACTCTGAAGGAGATTTAGCTTTCAATAAAAGCTTCTATGAGGTGTGGGTAGTCTGGGAGTACAGATGACTGTGCTCCACCCTGTCAACATTCCTCTTTCAAGAGAAGCCAGCAGCTTGAAGCTAAAAAGGTGGCCCTAGATATGTCATGAAACAATTTATTCCTGAGTGAGAACACACAATAGTCTTTATATTCTCACGCAGAGTGCATTTCAAAGAAATCTATCCATCTTTTCCTGGACTGAGCCAGAGGCCAGAATCAATACCTCAACCCCTCAATGCTGGGGCCAATTTCTCCTAAAGATTTTCAAGTCTGACTTAAAAGGCCTTTTGTTACTGCACCTGTAACAAAAGTAAACTTTTAGCATTAAAAGCTGTGTGTGTGTGTGAAAGTTTGATACTGTAGTGGACTGCAGTGCACATAGTGCTCACCCTGAATGTCAGGGAATGAATGTGAGAAAGACTATGAAGGTGGAATTTTGAAAAAGCAGATCTGGGGTAAAGCATTAACTGAAATATAAGGTGTTGAACATGTTCAAAATACGGCACTTTGGTGGGGTTGTAACTGACACTGCTCTGTGTTATTTTAAAGCATTTTTGTTTGTTTGCAAGATTACATTTGTGAAGCACTTATACATCTTTAGGTTGCTTTTCTAATGTTGGAAAAACTGTTGGGACAATGTTTATCAGGGGACAGTAACAGCAAGTGACCCACAATACAATTATTATACATTCTGTACTGCAAAGAGTAAACAGTAGATCTAGAATGGATACCATATGTATTTTACTGATTGTATTTTGCTGTTGTGTGCTTACACCAACTCAGTTTTCATAAGCAGTCAGACTGCAGAGATGCAGACATATCTGTTCCAGGAGCCAACAATGATGGAGAACTTGACACAATTGTTAAGTCTGACTGTATAAATGACCCTCAGGGAAACTCTGAGCATTTGCCTCATGCAACCATATTGTGTGTATTGAATGTTGGCCTCGATCTGCTTTGTCTAATGTTTAATAACCCTAACATCTAATTTCTACAATGGCTACACAGGCCACGCCTTCGTAGACCTCGTCCTTTGAAGGATGAGGCTATTTTTTGTCTGTGGCCAGTTTTACTGTCGCTATGAGGTTGCCAGGCAACCAGTTGAGACGCTGTAAAGTCACTCAGCTATGTCTTGCCATGAAAGAGAATTTCCTCTAAATGTCGAACTATTCTTTCAAGCGTTTTTGTGGAGTTTACCTTTGTTTAACATGATATAATGCAGAGAAAGAAATCTGGAAAGTTTCTAGATCATGAACTCATTTTTATAGCATGGAAAATGGGTGGCACCTAATTCACAAGGGTACCTGTAAGATAATGACTAGGTACTGTCATAATTATTGCTCATTTTCTACATAGTAATGAACTACAGTACCATTAGAGCAGTGTGTACTGTAGCTTGTATAGCATCAAATAACCTCCCAAATAGGAAACTGAGCTCTGCTGCACCATCACCACTGCTTCAGTCCCAGAGGCAGATATCATTGCTGCAAGACCTCCTTAGCCCCTCTGCCAATTCTGCAATTACCAGCCTTCCAACCTGTTCTGTCTGGCTAGGAAATCGCAGGTCTGCTCTTCGCTCCAATCTGCCTCAATGTCTGCACTTGTTTTAACAAACATCTTGTCTGGCAGACTGAAACCACAAGGCAATCTCGGGTAATTTAAAACCAATGTCGACTATCTCCCTGCACCACAGCCAGTTTAGAGCGTCAGAATCCTGCAGCTAAGCCCCTTAGGGACTGATAGGCCTTTTCAAACTCTGGCCCTATTTCACTTATCTATTGGCAGCTCCTCCCTATCTCTGAACTAAGGTGCATGTATATATGCTATCCGTGTGGGGACTTTGAACTGTGAGAAGGGATTTAGACAATCAATCTTAATATCATTATCAAGCACATCTCCCCCCACATTGATTAGAGGGGAACTAAAGAAGTTGGACTGGAGATTTCCACTGATAATGTGCATAACTGAGCCATGCACTTGTCAGCAGTGTTTTGCAAAACTAAAGTGACAAACCACATCTAGTGGTGACGGAACAAAATCAAGACAAAAAGAGAACCGATTTTAATATCAAGACTGGAATATGTCAGATGGTGTGTGAAGCTATTAATATTTAATTTATAAAATACTATGAAAATTCCCTTAGTGCCATGTTTAGTTCAAAACTACCTCATTATAAAAACCTCCTTGCCTTTCCTGGGCATTTTTTGTCTTGTCAACCAAATATCAACTTGATGAATGTGCTTTACATCAGGAGTACAACACGGTTCATGATCAAATCCACCCTTGTGCACGGTTAGATGTACACTGAGGATGACAGACAGCCTTCTCCTTAGATATGCTAACTTTTGACAGATAATTTTCAAGCTATATATGTCAGCACAGGGCTTCACGTTCCCTTCCACTGCGTCTGTCAAGAACTTCAAATCCATCTCCATTCTGTATAACCTGCCAGGCACCAATTAAGATGAATATGGAATTCATAGACATGGAAGTCAGATACATGGAAGATCCTTATTGTCATTTTTTCTCTAAATAATAAAAATGAAGACTTCAGGTTTGTCTGCATACAAGAATCTAATGGAAATTACATTATGCAAATTTGTCTGTTAGTGGGGGGATTCACTCAGAATCACAGTTTGTAGATTTTTTTTTTTTTTTGGTGAGGTTAGATCATGTAGTTCAGAGGCTTACACTGAAGAGCAGAAGAGCTCCCAAATGTTAAGGATCAGATTTAATCAGTTTTGGTAGACTAAGGACAACCATCCTGGTTCTGACTTGACAGCAACAAGGCTGGTAACAATGGCTTTTCCTCCTATTGTTCCCAGCATCCATGTTCTTGTCTCTAAATGAGGCTGTTTTCTATTCGACTTAAAGCCTGTTGATACAGCGAAGGGCAGAATGAACTAGGCTTGTTTGGCTTCCCATTTTCCTGTGTTCAACATGCCTCCAGAAATGATATGGTGACTGAGCATAAAAGCCAGTCTATTAAAATCACTGTTTATTTGTTGCAGTTAAAACTACACCGAGAGGCTGCATTTTGATCAGTGAGGTGAGGAAAACAATGAAAAACCAGGAAACATCTAGCTGTGTGTAAACTCCCTGCTGAAGAATCAACTCATGAACATTTAACCCTCTGCATTGATTCACAATGTGGTTTTAGCCCAATACTGTCAGACTGGAAATTGAAACTTCCTCCAGCTTGGATTCACATTTGATCCTGGTGTGATAGAGCACTGGCCTGAGCTTCAATCAGTGAAAGACAGTACTGTATGGATAAAGAAAACCCCCTGGTTTTTGATGGGAAACAGGTCCACAGTTGGACTGAAAGTCCTCTAGAGCACAGCCCGTGAACCCTGGCTCATTGCAATAGAAAACAACACCCCAATCCCACAGTGGATGACCCTTCAGACTGAGCCCTTTCAATCCTCCCAAAACCTGCTAAGTCAATACACCTCTGTATTCTCCTGAACAGTGTAACAAAGAAGGGATGAAATGTTAATGTCAGTATTGGTAGCTACCCTCCCTCCCCCCACCGCTTTTCTCTTAGTTTCCCAAAGTGTAATTTGTCAAACATGCAAGTAACATTGCCAGAAATTAGCCCAAAGGGAGACTTCCTTCGGAGCACAGAATGATTATGTTTGATCATGGAATAAACAAGAACATTAACATGCTTTATTGGTTTTCCAGAACTGGAACAAATGCTTGTTTTTTTTTTACATGTGGAGGAGGGAATAATTCAAGGTTGAATGTCAAAGACTTAGGAAATTATTAAAGATAATTAGAAAATGTAGAAGAATAGATAAATTGTTGAATCAGTGCCTCTTGAGAAGGAAAGAAATTCTAGGCCACAAGGCAAAGAATTATCAGCTTGATGAAATTACTTTGCTTTTGTGTCATGTCATATCTTCAGTCGCATATGCTGAACATTTAATCCCCTGTCGCACACAATCAGGTTGAGGGTGTGCGATTACCAGCACGTGGACAGACAGAGCACAGGTGAAAGGTTACTGTGCGGATCTGAGCGTTGCCTTGACAGGTGCAGCTGAAGAGATCTCAGTCCCGGTGGGAGCTTTTTCAAAGTGCCATCTTAGGGTCTTCACCTGCACACTTCAAACACATTCAGACCCTTTGTTTCCCTGCTGAAGCCCCATAAATCAGATACCTGAAAGAAAAACTCCGTGGCCAGGCTTAATCCCCCTGGGTCGGGCAGCCCACATGGAAAGTAGGAGGCATATGAGGCCCACTTTTAAATGTCCTGCATGTGATGAATTCTTGTTATGCAACAAGGAGAGCATGCAAACTGGTCAGTGTGAATCTCAAAACAGTGGTGACGGATCTCCTCTTACTGCATACAGCACAGCCTTGGTTCTTACAGCCATGACCTTTTAAGACAGTGCAGACAATTATACCAATACCAATGGTATTTATCATGACATTTCTCCCCTACTGTATAAAGCCGCTAATAATTTTATCCAGTCAAGCTGCTTCTGATTTGAAATGCACTAACCAGATTGTCATTACAGTTCAATAAGCCACAGGTTGGAGGGAAACATAATGATTCTTTAAATCATAATTTGCTTCCTGGTGCCATTGTTTAATCACTACTTTATTGTGCATTTAGTGTGTGCTTCTTATCATGCAACCACTGTCTTGACTCAAAATCTGAAGCCGACTGTTTTCCTCTCCAAATACCAATTCCAATACCCCAACTCAATACTGAGTACACATCTGATAGTACCCGTTTTTCCCCTGTTTTGTCTGTAAAAGTCTGTGTACTTCATTGCATGGAACCTTTTTATGATATATAACATGAGTCCAAGGATAGCTCTGGCCCATAAACCTGAAAGAGCACACCACCATGAACAAATGAGTGTAGCTGGATTTCTCAGGTCATAGCTGATGTCCTATCCACTTAAAGGAACAGTTTGACATTGTCGGAAATAAACTCGTTTAGATTCTCACCGCCACTGGAGATCAATAGCAGTCTCATATCTGTCCATTCATTATGAAGTTGCAGCAGCCAATTAGCTTAGCTGGAAGCAGGCAAAAGAGCCATCCTGTCCAAAGCTGACAAATTTTGTCTACCAGTACCCTGGCCAGGCACAGAAACTGGTGCTGTTTGCCTGGAAACTTCATAATGACAAGACTCTCGGAAGTCACTTCTCCCAGCCAAGAAATAGTCCAACACATAAAAGCCTGCAAAAACCACAGCTTGCTATTTTTACACTTTGGTTTTTGGACAAATTGTGTATACAAGATATTAAGTGTTAGTTACTGAGCTTTAGAAGAGCTGGAAAGGAGATTTCATGCTAAACTAAGATAAATGGCTGCTAGCTGTAGCTTTATATTTAATGGTACTGATCTTCTCATCTAACTTTCACTCAGACATGTTGTAACTGTGGCATTTTTGTGCAATATTGAGGATGAGTATTACATTAAATTTGAGTAATTATAGTAATTACAGTACACACAACAAAGAAATTCCTTGAGTCTCAATAATATTATTAATTTTTAAATACAATTATTATATGACAGCTTGTGACTGATCTAAATATCCTATCAAGTGTCGAAGAGCCTTTAGGTTTTCAGATGGTACTCAAGCACCTGCAGGGTGCTCCTGTGGAAGATTTTGGGTTTCCAATCTTACCCGACATCTGCCATGTCCCCTAAAGAAAAATGTTACAATCTAGCTACTGTGCCATCCAGGTGAAGGATAGCAGGTATTAGTCCAGAGCATACCAACCTTTGTGGCACAGCACTTCTCTGATCTCTTGTTAGCCTACACTGCAGGTTCTTTCATTAACAGTGTGACAAACGTTGATATGAAATCACAGTGCAAGCACATTCTAGCTGGACAAAAGAAGAAATTTACAGTGGAGGACAGTCAGTCCAGAAAGCCAGTGACAAGAGTGAATGTGCAGACTGAAGCGAAATAATCTCATGGGTTAAGTCTAATATTAAAGAACCTGTTTTAATTTGATGCTAATGATTTCTGTTGCCCATTCTTAACCATGGGACTCATGGACTTGGAAGGTTAGCTAGCTTGATTGCTCGCTAGTTATTTAAATTCCTAGAGGAACATCTACATTTATGCTTACTGGCTAAGATAAGTTTTACTCTACTGTATATAAATTAGTTTCAAAACTAATAAAATCTGTTTAAATGGGTGGTTCATGCAATATTGCATTGCACAGACATGTTTAAAAACACCTAGGACTGTATAATACATAAAATTACTGAAATTTTAACTGTATGAGCTAATCTGAAAACAGCAATAATAAATAAATAATACATACATTATATATCATTAATATTATATGACACATAATCAGCCATGTATTTTTTGTGCTCTCTAGGGCTGAAAAGCATCACTGATGAATCGACTGACAGAAAGCTTCATCAGTTATTTTTATAATCAATGAAAACTTCAACGTTAAGGTGGCTGCAGCTTCTTGAGTGTTAAGATTTCCCACTTGTCTCCCACTTTAACCTAATTTATTGAATATCTTTGACTATTTGGGCTGACGGTCAGACACTGAAGATGCTGCTCCAGAAAATACAGGACTGTTTTTGTAAAGACCAAGAGAAATCAAGAAAATAAGGAGTAAATTTAGTATAGCACCACATGTACTTCTATAAACTTTGTGTCCACTCAATGACACTGACCTTTATCATCTACTTAGAACACAGGAATAAACCTGTGTTCTCCCTAAAGGTCATGCGTACCGGAGATGTAACATCCTGGTAAATATGTGCCCACACAAGCACGTCAATCAGTAACCAAAAAAGGGCATGTTTAAAAGGTCAAATTAGGGGGATTCAGTATGGGAACACTAGACTAACAAGGAATGTGACCAGATTTTGCCACGTGTATATAAAGGGTGATGGCTTGCTACTCCTGGCTAACAGAAACATTTAACAGGCCTGTAATGGACAAGCAACATATTGCACATATATTGCAATAGTAAATGATGCACTGTATTCAAGTGCTAATTCTCTGCACAAAATGAAGACCAATATGCTTTCAAAGTCAGTCAAGCAACAAAGACTTAAAAATAAATATAATGTGTGCTTTTTCTCTTCTGGTTTGGTTTGGTTTGGTTTGCATATGTGCTGTTGCATTTTGAATGCTCTGTTTATCTATGGCTTTCTTGGATAGGTCAGAAAAAAAAGAAGTTTAGCAAGTATGTAAGCAATAAAGGCAATATCTGCTTTGTAGCTGCAAGTCAAGACATATTTCTTTGACATTTACGTTCGCTCATTTTAATATGGCACAGTGAATGTAGTTTCTAGTCAACATGTTATGAGCACCGCCTGGCTCTGGGAATAAATACACTGTGGAACCCAGCATCCATAATTACATACCACTGTATATTCAGTACATAGGTGAGTAGCCCTGAATTAAAAAAAAAGCAGCAGAATAAAGGACGTGTTAGTCACCAGTCACTTCAATATTCTCTCAGCTTGAAATGTCAGTTGTGTAATTTAGTGAATGCGCTGTTATTTTCCAAAACAATGAGTGAGTTTCTCAACAAATGCACTTTGAAATATAGTTTCGATAAAAAGTTTTTGTTATCAACTTTTATTTGCAGCACCTGAAGGCTACTCATGCATGAAAACAGACATGACATCTGTCAATCTGTCTAGCTGTTCCCTCTGGTATTTCTATTGTGTCATCATTTGAATGACCACAAAGGTCATGATACTTGTAATACACTTAGATTTGAGGAAAATGTCTGATCCGGTCAGACATCACTTTGAGATGTCTGCTCTGTGTGACCATCCCACTGGCCTTTCAGCCTATATTGGTTTGGCCACAAGAGCTAAATCAATCATGAAACAAGGAGAGGTGCCAAAGTCTTTTTTCACATCCCAACACTGCAGCAATCAGTGCCATGTTTTGGTTACTCTGACATGGTCTCAGAAATGTCACAGATGTCGACAGGGACAGCATGCAAATGCTGCAGGGCAAGTGGCTGTCATGAATTTGAGCTTGAGAAGATCAATAAAAAAAGAGAGAGGGGAGAGTAAAGGCAAGAGATGATTAAATACCTAATGACATTTGGAACAAAGAAACTATTTAAAATGTCTTAATGACTCATTTATGGCAAAAGCTGTGACAGCAAGAAATGTTTCATCTTATAGAGCTCCAACATGAGGTTCAGTCAAGTGTGCATCAAATACTGACTGAAATTCTAACCCAGAAGAGTGAAAGAAATGATCCCTTTGATGGAATATCACTGTAGCACAGATCAATAAATATAAACTAGACCACAAAATGCACGAAAGTACCTCCAGGCAATGTGAAATTAGCAAGACAGAGAGGGAGAGAGGCAGAGAGACGTAAAACGGGGGATGCTCAATCTTGCGAGTTTCAGGGCTTCTGAAGACTATGACCGTGACCATCATCTTTTAATACCAAGAAGCACAAAACAGACATGTACAATTTTCTTTTAATTTTTGTTACCCATTTGTACATCAGCTCTCATCGTGTGCCCCTTGCTTTTATTCAATTTCATGCAGTTTAGAAGATGCCCATCTCAATTTGCCTTTCTAACATGCTGGCATTGCTAATGATACAGAGAAAAACAAAACATGTTCAGCAGTAGAAGAGTACACAAGGAACACATGGTACTGCTGTGTACTTCTTACAGGTATATAGTGATGGCAACTTGAGAAATATATTCCTATATGCAAATGTGAGGAAAGGTTCTTTCAACAAGAGATTTTTGCCGCTTCAGATGGAGAGGGGAAGAGACCCAGGAAGGAGTCTCTCAGTCGTGACTACGGAAAGTAAACAGGAAGTTTTTTTAGTTTAACCTTGTGTAACACACCTCCATATGGCGAGCTGAATCTGAGAGAGTACATGGTGTGATTACACAAAATCTGGTCAGCTGGAGCTGCAGTAGATACAACTCCAAAATCCAGATGTTTAAGTGAAAAAGTGATAAGGAATTTGACACAGTGAGCATCTGTAGTGCTGACCTGACACTACGAGAGGGGGAAAAAAGGCTGCTGGCTTAAATAGCATTTGAATGTGCATCTCCAGCAATTAAAACTGCATTTATTCCAAATGCAAACACAGATTCTGTGAGACACACAGTAGAAACTTTTAACTAACACTCTGGCACTTGGGATGAACCGTATGCACACACAAACAAACAATGCACAATACAAATTTATCCAACAGGTTGAGAATTGGCAAACTTCCCACAGCTTCTACATGACAAATCTGAATATGATGCTAACTTGCACCTGAGAAGCCTTTGCTCTTTATTTACTTCTGAGCTGCATTTCCAAAACGTATTATCCATTTTGTGCATAACATGAACAAGCTGTTCCTCATTTTGACATTCTTCGTTTTCCAGTGATTAGGGTTAGAACTTGTAGAGTAAGCAGAATACTTAATATTGGATCATTTATGTGGATTGTACCTCTGGCTTCAGCTTTTAATGAATCAAATGTGTGAAACGTTTCAGGAGCATCTTCCATTCCTCACACACACATTTCATTAACCTGTAGTTGATTCATTATTGCTGTGGGTGTGGAGGAAAGTAGCGGCCCCAGATATAATTGTGTTATTGAGGTTGTCGGGCTGTGGCTAATTACTGGCTGAGAACACAACACAGGCACTTAGACATATGTCTGATGGAACAGACCACAATGGCTTATGACAAGAGCTGTCCTCCCCAGAGTTTCAGGAAGAGACATGACAGCACAGTAATTCATGACTCGCAACAGAATCACATCAGCTCTGTAGCATGGAGGATGGCAGAGGGACGCTGAAATAAGTCAACAAGTTTACTGCAGCTCAACTGGAGCTCAACCAGTGCTGACAGCAAACAGCTCAAACAGGAGTGTTTTGCAAGAAGTCAAAATTTAGAACTACATTCATCTCCACATGCAAGGAATACACAGCAAATTGTTGTGGCGAGGCAGATGTTGCAACATAGCGGCTATAGTTACAAGCTCAGAGTAACCTGGCTGTGGGCCATGGAGCCCTTAAGGTCTGATTTCAGTTAATCTGTTTACAAATGCCTTTGATACCCTCCTAACTGAGTTTTGTGATTGCACGAATATTCCTGTAAACCTGTAATGTCCTGTCAGTTTACCAGCTACAGTGATGTAGTCATGTATTTTTATAGTTCACAAGATGGTCTCACTTTACATTCCCTACAGTATACAACACCCTCTATCCATACACCCACAATTCAGTTACAGAATTGTAGCTCACACAAAAAAAGAGGAAAAACATCGGACAGACCTCAACTCGAGCAGCAGAGAAGCAGACAGATCTAGCAGTTGTGGGGTTATATGAAATAACAATTAAAATAAGACAAATAACAAGGAAACACATAATAGAAAGAACTAGGTATAATATAAATGTCACCGGATCAGAGAAATGTCAAGAAATCTTAAGGTGCTGCCATAATATACTATAGAACAATCAAGATTAAGTGTCTACAGCCATCCTAGCAGCTCTGTGAAGCAGCACTGAACTAAATGTCACAATGACTGGAAGTGCTTTTGGACCAGAGAAACCCTTTCCATAGTTCTTATAACTATTGGACAAAGTGCCCCTTTTTGTGTGTCTGTACTGCAGGAACTGAGAACAATAATAGATATTAGAATGTCATTGTGAGGACCTTTTCTTTAGCCCCATTTCAGGGCAGGTACTCTGCAAGCACAATAGGAACCGTGACTACAGCACAGCTAACTGTCATTTCATAAAAACCGTATTAGCCACACAAACAATAGCGACCGGTAGCCATTGCCTCTGCAGAATCACATGTTGCTAATGTTAATTAGCAACATGTGATTCTGAAAGAAAGAATATGCCGGTAATGTCATGTCACTATGTGTTAACTGTTGGGAGCAGTGGGGCTTATCAGCAATTATTATTTTTAACGACATGTAATTCTGTTCTGTTGTTGTAGATAGCTCAGATAATTTAGTTAGTTAGTTAGTTAGCTAGGTACCTAACTATTAAAGTGACCCAATATTTACAGTCAAAAATGTTGCATTAAAATAAGTCACCACCTTAAAACAAGTCACAAGCATCATTATTGCTATTCATTTCTACTTCTTACTTCAGAAGATAGCAGCCAAGTCAATGCAACTCTATGATGTTGCTCCTAATGTTTCAAACTATTCTGACATTCCTGTGATCTGCCATTACTGTAAAAGAAAAAAAAGTCCTTAGAGAGTCCATGGAGATGTCATAGGTATGTAGTTCTTGGGGAAGCATCCCAGTAGTGTAATCCCATCTGAAGGAAAATCTATTAAAAGAGTGTCCTCCTACAAGTACCTGAGGATATGGATACATGACAAGATTTTATTCCATGTGCATATTGCTAATCTAGTTTGGAAGGTTAAGGTTACCATTGGCTTTTATTTTATAAATAAATCTTGTTTTACTTACAATGCCGAAGAAAAAAAACTAATGAAAATGATTTTTCTATATGCGACTGATTATGGCAATATATTATATATGCATGATGCATCCTCTATTTTACGAAGCCTTGATTCAGTCCACCATGCATCCTTGCATTTCATTAAAAATGCAAAGTCTCTTACTCACCACTGCATTCTTTACGAGTTAGTGGATTGGACATCATTGACCCTTCATAGACAACAAGACTGGTATATTTTTATCCACGACACGATACTGGGTAAACTTCCAGCTCATCTTTGCACCTTTTTCTGTCTTCACTCTGGTGGTTACCAGCTATGCTCTTCCAGGTGGTTACTTTTTAATGCGCCTTGAATTTTTATATATCTGGGGAAAACAGCATTTTCCTACTATACACCTTGGTCATCGAATAACTTGCATAAAGATCTAAAGCTAGACATTCATATCTATTGTAAAATTTAAAGACATCCTAAAGAATGTGGTGAAGGAGATGTGCTGCTATTTTTCATGAGAGTCCATTGTTTTTATGTTGTGAGTGGGATTTTTGTATATTGTATCTGCTGAATTTTAATATGCTGTAAATTTGTATGTTGCCATCTTGGCCAGGTCTCCCTTGAAAAAGAGATCTTGATCTCAGTGGGACTTCCTGATAAAGTAAAGGTTAAATAAAATAAAATTAAAAAGGGGAACTAAGTCCCTAAAGCAGTTTGGTCTGAAAGCACCTAATGCTGATGTTTAGAAGGGATAATGTTCACCAATACTGTTATCTCATCATAATAAGAATGCTAACATTTGCTAATTATCAGCACTAAACACATTACTTCCATGTTCATTCTCAGCTGAGCTTAGCAGAGTTTACATTAGTCCAAGTTCTTTTCAGTGTGTTCATGTAATAAATGGAGTAAATGGCCTGACATGAACAGTGCCTATACCTCAGGTGCAATGAAGCTGAGACATTGCCTGTCACCTGGTCTCCCTTGTCTTCTGGCCAAGACAATGTCTGACTCATTGCAGCAATGAAACTCCACATTTGGACAAGACATTCACAGCAGTATATTTTTTACAATCAAAGCTTTACAAAGGAAGAAAAGGAAAGCACAGACGCTAGCGAGTTATCCTCATGAATCCCTGGCAGGGTTTTTCCTTTTTCCTTTATCCTCTTGTCAGCAGCTTGTCTGATTCTTATAAAATCCATCCTTCACTTGTTTGTCTTTCCCTGAATTGGCAGGAGATATCTCCTCTGCTCATTGACCTTGAGAAATAAACTAAGAGTTTCTGACTCTTAATTTAAAAATGAAGCATTCAACGTTATGCAAATCTTTCCATTTTTAACATGAGGTAGAGTTAAATGGAAAATCAGAAATGAGAAAAAGAATTTGTAGAAATTGCGTGTTTCTCTTTTTCTCTCAAAAAAAAAAAAATCTTTCTACAAATTTCACCATTTGAGACTCCAGGCTAAAATCTAAGGCTGACTAGTTTATTTTTCTCTCTGCCATTTTTATCTCCCTGTTCACATGCTGTTCAGTGTCCATTTATCCATGGTGAGAGCTTCTCCTTGGCAGGAATGATCACTTTCAACAACAGCGAATCAGAGCGACGTGTCACATCGTTCCAGTGACAGCTAACGACTAGCAACGTATCTAGGCAGGCTGCCAGTGTACTGGGCTAGGAACAGCTGGGGGGGGATGGGGGAGATGGCGGAGGTGGGGGCTGCACCCTCCAAGGAGACAGAGGTTTAGCTCACCAGTGGCAGCATCAAAACCTCCCATCACATCCCTTCAGTCAACAAAGTCCCTTACACATCATGTGCTGAGAGATGAAATCAATCTGCTTTGAGAGGCTGGCTCTGATACTGGATGCCTGGAGGCCAGCTGAGACAGGAGATAGAGAGCCCAATAACCCAAACGCAACAGAGAGGCCAGTGGAGACATGGGGGCCATCTGATTCATGCAACAGTCAAGCCCTCTTATCCTCTCCTTCCTTCTGTTCATTTGTATTCTCAAGGTCAGACAGGACACCAAAACTTTACATAGATATATTCTGGCATTAAAATTTGGACTAAAACACACTATTCCCATAAACAAACACTAATTGATAGCTAATTTCTTAGTTCTTGCCTGGTTGATTCATTGCCTCTGGGCTAGCATGAATTATTCATCCAAGTGGCAAAAGAGCTTCGTGTATAAACCTACAAGGCACCGCATTCATTATGATATCATTCCGAGTAATTCCAGGCGCTCACGGCTGGTATTAGAAAAATATGTATATTGGGTCTTTGTTTTTTTTTCCTGGGGCATTGGCAGGCAGTAACAGAACTTCCATTGGTTTGGACTGAGGGCGATGAAACACCAACGTGGCTGACAGAACCTTCTTGTTTTGACAAAGGCTTGAGCGAGGTGGGGGAATGAGTGTCTCAGCTCTGCCCTCATGGAGAGAGGATTAAGCAGTGTGGCCATGCTGCTGGGTGGCACAGGGAGCTGGTAGGCTATGTTATCAAGTCAATCCTCCCTCCCATGGTACCACAGATGTGCGCTGCCACTGTTTCTCCAAAAGAAGCACCTGGCATGGCCGTGGGGAGCTCATCAGGTTCACCATTTTCCCTTGGGAGCACAGCTAGAATCACACTTTCTGCAGCATCCCAAGTTTAGATGAGTGCAGAAGAAGGACAATTCAAAGACATATATACTGTGAGAAAATAGGTTCTATTTGTGCTTGGGAATAAGCTGTCCTTCCCCACTATCACATCTAGAGTCCCGTGTTTTTCCTGTACACAAGTTTATGGCAACAGCAGCAGAGCGGGGGTGATGAGTCGGATGAGAGATGGTAAAACAGAAATGTCAGTTCAGAGTAGGGTGAGACTGGTAAATGGCAGCAGGCGCCTGGTGGAGGTATCAGTCTTCCCAAGTGTTCCCTGTCTCTGCAGATCCGTTTCCCAGCCGGAGATACCTTGCCTCCAGAGGCTCACGCAATGTCCTCAGGCTATTAAAACACCAGCATGAGGGAAACGGGTGGGGTACAGCTGGCTTCCTCTGCTGTGTTGATATCACGAACTGGAATACAAGTTTCCTAATAAGCACTGATCTGATGATTTGTAGGTCATCTAGAAGTGTAGTTTCAAACTAGCGATTACTGACATATCTTCAGCTTTGGCATCTAAAAAACATTCACTTATCAGCATAAGAGAGGCTGGAAAGCTTTGGGAAAAGCTATTAGATGATCCTTACACTCATAATTTCCTTTGTGTCTGTTGTCAAGAATGAACTTTTACACACAAATTGATGGCTGGTTTTGACACACAGTCTACTGACCTATGATTTTTTTGTGGTGATTTGCCTTATCAAAAGGAGCTTTTCACATACTGTAAACAAGCTTGTGATTTTCTGTTACATAAACCAACTTCAGCTGCTTTAAAATCGCTGACTTACTGTTTACTAGACTAGAGTTCACCTATACCCGGACAAAAGGGCAGAGCCAGTGGATGAACCTCACTGTCCTGTGACCTTAGTGACAGATCATTATTTTATTAACCAAAGAAGTTAAAAGAACCTCTGACAGAATAGCAGCCTGCCAAAATTGTTAACTGAGTCAATGACAAACTTGTTTCCTGCACAGTTCCTTCTTTGAAATTAAATCAAATCAAATCAAATTTTATTTGTATAGCGCCAAATCACAACAAAAGTCATCTCAGGACACTTTACAAAGTAAGGTCTAGACCTTACTGTTATCAATATTATTACATAGGGAAAACCCAATAAATCCCCCTTGAGCAAGCACTTGGAAGAAACCTCCAACAGACCCCGGCTCTTGGTGGGCGGCCTTCTGCCTCGACCGGTGAGTACAAAATGGAGTAATTGCTGCCTGTTTGTCATGCCTGGTATCATTTAAAAGATCTCTAGTGTCAGTGTTTTGTTGGCACCAAAAGTCACTTGTTCAGCCCAGACCTCACACCAAGCTACAATAAACTGTGATCTGTCTCAAGGGTGCATGTTTGGAGGGATTATCTGTATCTCAAGCATTTCCTCATTATACTGAGTGTCAAACTGTGTGTTGCCAAATAGTAGGGGGCATTAAGATCATGCATGTCCACTGGAGTGGAATTCAGACTGTCTCTGGACCCAAACTGTGAGCTGTTTTAAATGACATTCATTTCAAGAAATTAGACAACCCAAGGCTAGGTCTGGTGATTGGCTGTGCCTCATAACGAATGTGCTGTCAGACCCTTATCAATCTAAAGCAAGCTGTAACTATATCCTCTGACTCAGGGACCACTTATATCCAAGGACAGTGCTTTTCAGTACTTTAGATTTAAGAAAATTTTACAGGCAGTATTGCTCTCAAAGGAGAAATGCAGATGTAGCAAATCTCTACATATTCCCATATTTGCCTTGGCTTTTAATAAACAGTAGGGCCTGATGCATTCCTTTTAATTTTAATTTATTTAATGTATGTCATCTGTGTGTCTGTGTTATTGTGCTGTTTTATTTTTTGCACTGATCTCATTGATTCTATTTTAGTTATTTATTGTGATTTTATTCTGCCACGTAAAGTACTTTGGTCAACTGGATGTTGTTTTTAAAGTGCTATATCAATAAATTTGGTTTGATTTGATATTCCCAAGTAAACTGAAAAAAATTATAACAATGTATAAAAACTTATTAACAGGCAAAGAATAATATCCCTCCTGGAATTAGGGATTGACAGAATTGGAGCAACTCAGGTGAAACATTAATTAAGCACAGGGTTTTGAATGTTCCACCACTGCAGCCAGTGGACTATCTGGCATCCAGTCAGACATCATAACGCAGGCCTGGTGCAGGCATCTAAAATGTCAATGTCCGTGCATTTCACATCGGATACATTTTAAGATACATCAACGATGCAAGGCCAAAATATTCACACAACACTATCTTTACTCACTCAGGGCAAATCTTACAAACCATGACTAAGGCATACAGTCCGAGAGAACAATTGTAATAAAACAATTGTGATGGACCCTAGATATGAGTGATATCATAAATCCAGAGGCAGAAACCAAAGGTGAATTTTCAAAGTAAATGTCAGCTCCTCCCACAGGAGGGTATGCCTCAATGCCTTGCCACTGTCACTGCTACAACTGGTGTGTGTGTGTGTGTGTGTGTGTGTGTGTGTGTGTGTGTGTGTGTGTGTGGGCATTACTATGAGAAAAGGTGTGTGCATTCGAGGACATCCTATTTAATTTCCGAATATAGTACCCTTTTACAAGTGCACAAGATGAACTTCCACCTCGTCAAGCTACTTATAATGATTAGAATGAAATTTCAAAAATTGTCTTCTTCCACAATTCTAGATAATAGTCCAATGAGCCTACAAAACAATGTGACCCCCTCTGCTGACCCTCTTTGTGGCAGGCAAATTGCCTCTAATGACATGCTGTAACACAGACACATAAAAAAACATTTCTTTTACAGCTTTGCCAATTGACACATCCTCAGAAAAATTCTCCACATGCAATAAACACGGTTACCCACTGTAGCAGAGGGTAGCAAAAAAATCCATTTTTGCCTACAGCAATAATCTTGCATCACTCACTCTAAATCAAATGTAGTACCCTTATGCAATACGACAAGTACATGAGATTTTGAATAGAATTTGGAGGGTGAAATACCTTCATTTTTATAAGATGGAGTTAGTGGAAGTGTGTTAAAAAGATATGAACTGCTGGGGGTTGCAATGCACTTGGGCATATGAAATGAGGAGGCCAGCCATCAAAGTAAAACATGTAATTATCTTGGAGAAAATGAATGTGCATGAATGCATTAACAAAAATTAATCAGACTAATCCTAATCTATCTTTTCTTGAGTCAGGTGCTCCTGGAAAAGCTGAACAATCTTTGGGGATTTCTTCAATTAAAAATGTGACACTAAAGCTCAGACCTGGTTATTATAAATCTCACCTCACCTTCATTTGATCTCCCAGTCAAAATCACATATATGTCCTGTTGTCACTGATGAGGCAGGCACTAATTACAGCTCGTACATAATCTTTTATGTAAATGTTTTGTCTTCTTTGATCTCCCCATGTAATATAAAGGACAGCCAGATCACAGAGCTGCACTAGATCTGTCAATGGGGTCAGAAGGAAAGAAGTGAAGTGGAAGCAAATCTGATTTGTGATCTTTGTCAGCCCATGAGCACAGAGGATGTTTGATCAGGTCAATATTTGTAGGATCTACAACAACATACCATTCCATACCAACTTTATTTATAAAGCACTAAAAACAACCAAAGTGGACCAAAGTGCTGTACATTGCAATAAAACAATATAAATTATAAACCACAAACAACAATATAAAATATAATCAATCAAATGACTAAAATCAACACAAAAATATCAAAATGCCAGGGAAAATAAATGAGTTTTTAAAAGAGACTTAAAAACAGACAGGGTAGAGGCTTGTCTAATGGACAGTGGTAAATCATTCCAGAGTTTAGGACCAGCAACTGCGAAGGCTCGATCGCCTCTAAGCTTACGCTTCGTTCTTGGGACACTCAAGAGAAACTGATTTGCTGACCTCAGAGAGCGTGTGGGTGTATGCCAATGAAGCAAATCAGTTAAGTAGGATGGTGCAGAGCCATGAAGGGATTTAAAAACAAAGAGTAAAATTTTGTAATGGACCCGAAAATGGACAGGTAACCAGTGTAGGGAGGCCAAAACTGGAGAGATATGTTCATATTTCCTTGTACCTGTTAAAAGACGCGCTGCTGCATTTTGGACCATCTGGAGGCGATTGATAGAAGACTCACCGACCCCAAGATACAATGAGTTACAATAGTCCAAACGGGAAGTAATGAAAGCATGAATAAGCGTCTCAAAATGCTGTCTAGAGACAAATGCTTTTACTTTAGCCAACTGTCTGAGGTGAAAGAAACTAGATTTAGTGACAGCTGCAATTTGGCTGTCGAATCTTAAATCTGGATCCATCTTAATACCTAAATTTAAAATATTCTTTTGATTATAATGAGCCAATGAGCCCAAGTCAACAGATGGTGAACCAACAGAATCACCGAATACAATCATGGTCACAGCACTGATATCTTTCATCCCAGTCTTATAGAACAAACAAACCCAGTAAAGATAAAGGAGAGCTGGGGACTTGCACTGCAATGCCATCACTTCTTAATGCAGTTCTTTAACTTAATGAAATGCTGGCTATATGTTAAAGTAAGCCATTCTTCATAATGAACTTTTAATGGCTTATATAATTCTGAATTTCAGTGACAGATAATGATTAGTGCTAGAAATAGATGGGGGCAAGTAGCATCCATCAGTATCAGTATGAGACCAGATGAGCAATGCAACTCATCCTGTAGCTCATTTGCTGTTACACTGACATAACATTAGAGCAGGCCCCTGTGGCCCTTAAACACAGCTAGGGGCATAACAGATAGAGGCTGCCTGCGTGTTGCTCCCCCTACCAACAGAGAAAGGTCAACTCAGACACCCTGGAAGGTGCCCTCAAGCCCCGGTGGACATAAAGAGAGCCAAACTGGTTTTCTGTAAAGCAGAAGAAGGGTAAGACAGCAAGCCCAGGGCAAGGCAGGAAAAACTACAGACGACCTCAGGCACTTCTATCCATTCCAAGCTTAAAGGGGTGGTTAACCCAAATTACAAATGAAACATATTTGGCACTAGTGGTGCCTAACTGTGGCATTAAGCATTGTAGAGATTATGTGCCCATGTTTTGAGACATGAAACCTCTGAAGTCTCTGAAATCTGTGTGAAGTTTCTTGATTGTTCATGTTAGTCTGATACTTTACAGAACACCATTTCAACAGATTTTGTATCACTGAGTCAGAGAAGTCTGTGTATTAATCAAGACAATGTTTCTGGAAAGTAACATTGCTCTTTCCATTGTATTAAGGAGGTAACAGAAATTTTCAACATGAACACACAAAACCCAGCAAACAGAGTCATGTGGTAGTGAGTCGTAAAACCCCAACGTGAGTTAGCATTTTTACACTTCCGGTTCCTCGCCCTCAAGTCAATGGGGTTTTTGAATGGGTTTTTGGTTAGATGCCTGAAATAAGGTATGTGATTAACACAATGCCAACACATTTTCACATTTTGTTCTACAATATAAAGTACATCTCTAAATACCCCACTTGTGACTTTTAATGCTTTTATATGTCTTAAAAAAGGCAGTGGCTAAATGAAACTACAGTGGCTGCCTGGGAAATCTTCACACCAAACACAAAGCCTCATCTACTCACTAGTCCACTTTTATGGCCTCATTATTTTTAGCCTCATGCACTTGCAAACTATTCTAACTGACACAGCCATGATCACTAGCTAGATCCGGTCATACTAAGAGGAAAGGATTTTGTAGAAAAGACAATCAAATTAGTTGGAAGCTGTGATGGTGATGCTTAGGTCATGGGATGTGGTGTAGTTTGTTTATAGCCTCACAATAGCTTTTTACATCTAGCAATCATAATTGGGCTTCAAAAATCATAAAAGTGATCTTCACTTGCATCATAAACTAAGAGTCATAACCTCACAGTACTTATTTTCTGCAATAAACTAAAAAACTATGGGAAAAATCTCACTGGCCTTTTGTCGAGGGAACCAGGGCGATGCTAACTTTCATGTGGTCTACAAAATATATCATCCCAACAGCACTATATAACACCCACCACCTTCTGCATGGATCCTATACTAAATATGAAAAAAAAATATCTGGGTGAACTTTTTAATGCAAGCAAACAATGGCAAGTGCTAAAGTTCATAGTAATCGCAAATGGTAAAGCATATTGTAGTAGAGCAGTGAACTGACTTAGTGATGCATGCACTACAGAAATAAAGTATGTTAACATTAGCTAACACCAGCCACCCTATGCTACTGGTCATATGGTTGCTATGGATACATATTTCTTAGGAAATTTTTCATTTATAAGAGGAGGAATCGGTGATTAGTTTTTTTTCCCTATGAGACCTATTAGCTTTTGTTACCAGCATTTTACATAAACACCTGCCAATCCATGATAAAACCAAGCACAGTGAAGTAAAGAGACTAAAGTTGTTCCCAGTCAAAGCTGGCTCTTTGACAGCAAGTGTAAAAGAGAAAGTGTTGACAAGGTAAAATGAAGATGAGAAGACTGAATAGGAAAACTCTGCTGAGTAGAAAATGTGGTTACTGGAGCTATCTTTGGCTGAACAGCAGGGAGTTTTGCATTTGCAGGATTTTGATAACACGAGTGTAGGTGTTCCCTCCGTCTGTGTGTTATACAAATGAACATGACAAGTTTAATTCACTGGTGTGAGAGCTGGACCCTCTGTCCTTTCGTCCTGCCAGTCTGGTTACTGCCTCTCTCATTCCCTTGTGCCACAGTGTCACCAATTAGCCAGGGCCCAGGTTTCATTAAGGCATTGGCGCTGCTGCCTGCTGCCTTCTGTTACATCCCTGATAATAAGCCTGAGATTGGTTCAGTACCTGACACTCAGGGACAAGTAGGAAAACACAACACACACACACGGCGTGTATGTGTCTGTGTGTCGTACACAGACAACCTTGCATGCCTGCGACAACACACATCCAAGTGCACGCTCATGGAAAGTGGCCACTGTGAGACACACACACACACACACACACACACACACACACACACACACACACACACACACACACACACACACTAGGTGTTAATGCGCACAGACACTTGTATGCAGTGAATCTGTTAACGCTTCAGTGTCTTTTGTTCAAATAATTACAGCAATGAAGGCTGAATGATGAAAGGTAGAATGACAGGAAGAGGGGAAGAAGAGTCAGTGCATTTATCTCAAACCAACGTCAAAGCAGCTAAGCTATTGTTCTGCATAAAACAATGATATTACAAAAATATGACATCTGCCTACAAAACCCAAGAGAAAACTCAACATCAGTGTATTATGTTTAGGTCTGGAATATCATTCTAAATTTTTCACACTAATATGATTATAAATCTGGCCAGGTATTTGATGTCTGATTGCTACTTCACGGTTTTCAGTGGCTTGGTGATACGTTTCTTTCAGCATCAAAAAAAGTAGTGAGGTTTGATAGGCAGCCCTCATCATGTTCAAAGTTTTATATATTTCTGGATTCAGTCACAACACTATACATAGAAACATGCACATCTGGTCATTTCTGCTATTCCAGAACAGCATTCCAGCCACAGCAGTGATATTCTGACAGTCTGGAGAAAGAACTTGGGGTGATGCCGGGGTGAGGCTTTCCCCAGGGAGAGGAACCTGATGGGTTGAGGGGGAAAGATTTTCAGACACCCAGGTGCTGTTGAATATTAGTCTCACAGCAAGAAGTGGTTCACGGGAGTGAATTATTCATCCCCTGAGCCTAGCCTGTGTGATTCTGCCTCGCCAGGCCACTGCTATCCTGATTTGCACTGTTTGATGTTACTGCACCTTTCCAGTGACTTAATATGGCCGTGAAGCTGCCATATTTATACCCCACGGACTGGGTGGTATAGGGAAAATTCACTGATATCCACTCTTAATTTTGCTCACATTCATACTGTTTTATGTTCTATAAAGGTTTCTTTAATGTTTTCTCCAAATACACTACAGTTTGTGCAGTGACATCCAGTCCACTAATGTCAGGTTAGTTTTAGGGCTAAACTAAAAAAAAAAAAACATTTCTACCATTTATGACTTTATGGCTGCAAATACAAAACTCTGATGAATGAAATAACAAGAAAATCAAGTTAAAAAATTATTTAACTCAGTCATGAGGCTGACAAGGACATGAGTGGGCTGAATATAAGATCTGGCACTGAAATGATTCACCTTTGGGTTGATTTTGGCTTCAATAAACATGATGCAGAATGGAGTGTAACACATGCTCAGAAAACAGTGCCAGCAACCAAATGGAACACAATAAACTTGTTAAATTATTTGTGCTAGTCACCTAAATGACAAAATAAATGGGGAATGTGAGACATATTGATTTTTTTATATTACTATTATTGTTTTAATGTGCAGAGAATGAGAACATGAAAATTCTAAAAACCACTCATCAGCTTTACATAAACCTAGCCAGCTAGCAGAACACGCAGCATCTGGTGGGGGATCATGCGTCACATGTTCATATGAATTATCACCATAACTCCTGAATTCAGAACAAACAGGTCTGCCTCACAGCAGATTTGTCTACTGTTGAAATTAAACATTCAAAGTTAACGAACCACATAATGGACTTTCTGGACAAGTTGAATAAGACATTAGCACTGCTAATTACCCATGGCAGGTAAACGAGTGAAATTTTGCAGCAAATGTTAATTTATTACATTAATGGTCATACAAATATTACACAAATAATTATGTTAAGTAGCCAAAGGGTCTCTTGTATCTAGCATCTTGCTTTCCTTCTGTTTTTTTGGATGTAGGGCTATTGTATGTGAGCACATGCTAACCAAACTAGCAGGGTTCCCTCCCTGAATAAAGGCAACTAATTCTAACCATTTATAGAATTTTTTTGTAAAATTACATAAATATTAGATGTTTGGCCACCAGTGGACATACATTCTTCTTTGTATTGTTTTCTTTCTGTTTCTTTTGATGTATGTTAGCTAGCAACATGCTAACCAGTATGTATTTCCTACAAATTTAAACTACTCATAAAAGAGAATGACAAATTACTATTAGAGATTCATCCACCAACACCATGACAAGCAATAAAACAGACAAAGAAATATCTTGGTTTAGTAGCCAAAGTATGTTTTGCTTATTTTGCTTTATTTGTGTTTATCTTTGGTGTATTTTAGTAATCAGTGTAACCAGCAGGTAGGAGGCTTTCTTCCCTGAATGGAGGCTACTGATTCTAACCCCGTCTTTGAATGATACTGTTTGAAGGAAGAGAATGGCAAACTAGAAGTTTAGCAGCCAAGTAGAAATAGATTATAAAATATGCAAAGATATTTTAATTTAGTTTCAAAGTCCATGGCAAAATGTGGAAATGCACAAACTACATGGCTTGGGTGTAAATTCAGTTGCACAGGATTTTTTCTCGTCTCTTTTTATAAATGTCTCTACAGTCTGTCTTCAGCTGGAACCCTATTATGAGTAATGCCCCATTTAGAGATCTGGGAATGGCAATAGGGAAATCCTCAGTTAGCCTTGGGACTTTCTCAAAGACTTTATAGGACAGGGAAAAGATATGTTTGCATTTTTGTTAAATCATAGCTTCAACATTAGCTAATGATATTAACACTACAGAAAACACTGACATTGTGTTCCCTGCATTTTTGTTGCAACTCTTGAGGCTGCAGAGTGCAGGAAGACAACTGGACAAACTGCTTTAAAAGATTCTATGATTGCTTCACTTAAAAAAAAAAAAAAGCCTATTTAATTCTGTTCTTAGTTCTAACTAGGTGGCATGCTACTTGTCATGATACTGTATGTAATACTGAGGCAGTGGAACTGATGATAATGTTGTTGAAAAACCAACTGATGCTCAAGGGCTTTCCACGTTAATTATTCTGTCTTTTACCCTGATACCAATACCAAGACGTCACATTCAACAGAATTTATCCTTCCGGCTGGCAGTGTACTATCATTACAATCAACTTGTCAGATTTTCACTGGTTTGTTTATTCAGATGTGCACTATTCCAAAAACATGTGTTTTCAACTTTGTTTCCGTTTGCAATGCAGCGCTGCACCCACACTTCTAATGACTCCTGTGCTCTGTAATTTCTTAAGCGTGACAAACTCTGATTACAGGGTGGGAGTCAAGCTTCAAGCCAGGCATCATCTTTTCCAGTTATTGTTTTGTGTTTGCTCTGTCTTCAACTTGGGCCCTGCAGCTGTGTGTCTCAATAGTTGTTTTGATAAAGCAGTGTTTAACACCGAAGTGATTTAGTACAACAGTTTGCTGCATTACAGCCCATGGCTACTGATTTTCAATGCACTGTTTTCTCAGATATGTATGCATGTAAATAAACAAAGAAAATGTTATATACATACCGACACTGGCTGTGCTGAATGATTGTCCTTGATGGTGTACAATCTAGGCTGTGCTGAATGATTGTCCTTGATGGTTGATGACAGTTAACCAAATTGTCCTCAGAAGAGCTGTTAATACACTTGACGTATGTCAGATTTCAGTGGTTTAACACAATGTCACAGGGACAAGCATAAAAGAAAATATAATTAATGTTGTGGCAAACTGTCACTTGAGCAACATTCACAATAGAGGCCTTATTGCTCAATTCCGATATAAAATCTTTGCCTTAAGGCTTTACATTCATGTTTGCAAGTGACATGTATCCAGTTCGGGTGTAAACACCAGTGAGATCCTAAACTGCTATATATGTGCAGATTTAACTGAAATGTGAGTCAAGTATGTACAAAAAAAAAAACAAAAACAAATCATGGTCAAATTGAGCATTTGCCTCCAAATCTAACTAGTTACAATATGTTCCTTCAAGTCTGGCTTAAGCATAAGCTTCTCCATAAATGTCCAACAAATGTGAAATGTCCTCGTCTCTCCACTGACACTGAATGATGGCAGGCAATACGCACACGCACATAGGAGTGAGGCTTTTAATAAAACCACATGAAATCCAACCTGATTCTTATGACAGCAGTAGCATGGTCAGAGATGGGATACAAATTGATCTAGGATCACATATGGAAGTGGTCCAGATCTGATTTGTTCACCTATTCGTGAAAAGAGGGAGGGGAAAAAAAGAAATCCGATTTGAGCCATTTTGGGAGGTTATGTTAACATATCTGGTTAAAAACAAAAACTGCGATTACCAGTAAAGGGAAACACTGCTGTCTGATAATTATCTTCCCACACGCTATACATAAAGGGCTCATTCACATCCTCATTTTCTGATTACTGAGCAAGAGAAAACAGTACATCTCTTCTCCAGCATCGTTCCCACCATCTTACTGTATTTACCCTCTTGCCCTCTGCTACTGAAGGCATGAGTATCCCCTCTCAGGCTCTGACAGTTCTGGAGTGCCCACCCTGTGTGGCGCACAGCGTACCGTAATGCCATTAAACCTCCCCCTAGGGAACCAGTCACGTGGAGGTTTTGAGTTTAGGGCAAACACAAAGAGACTCATTTGAAAAAGATCCAAGCCCAGTCTGAAGAGGTCAGAGGGCTGTTTACAGAACAACAGTCTCTTTTCAGCTGTACATTTCCCTGAGGAGTCTCCAGCGCAAACAGATAACAGCCTCCAAATGGGCACCAGAGTGTGACCGATAGGAGTATAATCAGGTACGTTCTGCTTCGGGAGGAAGAAGCAGAGGATTAGAGCGGATAGTTGATCATATGCTACGTGGAGACAGCTACATTAAAAACGCACAGCTCCATAGGAAAATAAAAGTTGGATTTTGCTACATGCCCCTCTCAAAATGCCATAAAAATGTATGAGAGTTATTTTTTTCACGCCCTAATAACCAATATTCGACAGCACCACTGAGGCCTAATTCATCCTCAGGAATCACTTCTGTTAGACTTTGGTTCTTGTTACCA
>NW_018127894.1:2049038-2052605 GCF_001952655.1 Monopterus albus | reverse complement strand
CATCCTGTCTGCTGACAGTCATCAACGTTTCTCTCTAGTTATCCTTGACCAGATGTACCCTGTAGAAACTCATAAGCATGACTAAGCATTTAACAGTCTAACTAGACATCCTATCTCCACTAAACATTTCTAATACATAAAGTATCTATCCAATTTCTATCTGACTAAAAATACCTAACACTTCATTATTGAACAGTTAAATGGTCAATAGGTTCAGCCAAGGCAGCTCTTAGCACAAGAGCAAATAGACAGTGTAAAAGCCAGTGCAAATACCTGGCACTCAAACAAGGCCTAATGCATTAATGACTGCATGACGTGCACTAATGTGATGCCAGCAGACTCAGACTGACATTAATGGAGAATTTTGCCTCTGGTTATATTCACAACGCCCGGATGGTTAGGGGAGGGCGAGGGATGTACACCTGCCTACTGGCTGAGCCTTGACAGGAGCCTAATAAATAACAGGAGACAAGGTGAAACAGCAGTAGCAGCCCCCCTCCCCCCCTCCCCCTCACTGCCACTACCTACACTACCACCAGTTGTGTGAGAAGCAGGAGCCTAAGCGGACAGCTTTTTGGCATGGAACAGGCTCCTCCAAGTTAGCAAGTGTGCGTGTCCTGCGAAGGATGCGATCTGTGTTTCTCACAAAATTACAGAAGAACTTTTGCACCTTTTCAACTACGTGACTGCAGCATCAAAGCGGGAGTTTTATTTGACAGACTTGAAATTAGGCTTCAAGCTTCAGGTCAAGGCCATTTTGCTCATATACCAAGTATCAAAGTGTGCCCCATCAGAATCAATTTCAATTCACATAATAACCTCTGGGTTTTAGGTGAAAACACAGAAGAGAAACCAGCTGATTGAGCAGCGGGTTTTGAAGATAAGTGAGGTGAGGGATGTGCCAGGGTCAAGGTCAATTCAATCTGAGCGTGAAACCACTGGTGTCACTGACAGTCATTCCTCACTGATAGAGATTTAATTTTCAAGACAGCAGAAGCAAACATTTTTTAAATAAAAAGGGAAAATTGTTATTTAAAAAAACTGAATTAAAATGAGCTGATATCCACACTGGTACACAGAGCGGCAGCTTAACAGTCAGATCAGCAGACACACTATAACGTCCTGATTTAAACTCCTTCTCCTACTCCTCCCTCATTCCCCTCCTCCTTCTCATCACCATTAATAACAATAGAGACCCTTGGAGCATTAATTAGTGAAATTTTCCTGTGTGCCCAGACTCTCTGAACCACCTACAATGAACGCAGACTTCTGTAAACATGATCTGCTGCATAGTAAGTTGTTTTTCTACAGAATTATTATTTTTTTGACATGGTGACTAGATCCACAGAATTGTTCGAGCATGCCTAACACACACAAACACATTCTCTCTCTTACAAACACTCCCCACTCTGTCTCTCACTCGCTCTTCATTAGGCAGTCCCTGTGCTGGCCTGTGTGTGATTCATTAGCTTTTATCCTCTTCATTTGAAGATGGAGCTGTGTATAATTAGAGCATCTCTGTTTGTCCAGCATCCTTCACATACTCGCATCTCAAGGCCAATTATCATTCCACTGCAGAGCTCCCAGAAAACACAGCCACATCAGCCGCCTGGAGAATGAACTTCAAACTATTACTGCCTCTCAAGAATGTAAATAAAATCCCTTGCACATCAACAGCTAATGATTGAATGTGGAGTGGCACTCCAGAGATATGAAGATGATGAACCATACTGGGAGAGTTTGGATTCTAAGATTTGACTCACTTACTTTTGCTGGAGAGTGCTCATGATAGGCCGGCACTTATCCAATTTCCATGCTAACAGTGCAGTCCATGAAGTACTTGGGACAGTTGCGTTTGTTGTCGTCTTTGCTCTGTACCCCAGCGCATTCACATCACAGCCATTGTTTCATTTCACATGCTTTCAATTTTAATTTGATGATTTATACCTGTACCAAAAACAGGCGTCTTATACAGCACTCTTCGATTTTCAGGAAAGTACAGCAGGACAGTGATGCTAGGCATATGGTTAAAATCAACCAAAAACCCTTTTGTAGTCATAAGTTCACAATTTCATATTAACATATCCAATTACCTTCTGTGCCCTAAAACTGGGGTCTGTGTATTAAAGGCTAACGTTGCTGCGCTACTCATCTTGACTGGATTTAAACACACACAAATTAAAGCTGAGAGTCAAGACAAGTTTATAGTCAATGTTTGATTTCAGATCTAATGTGCTGGAGAACGAAGCCAACAAAACAAACATATGTGTCCCCGTGCAAAGACAGACAGCCCTTTCCATCACCTTCTTAAAGCTAGAATAATGCCACTTTTATTAATTTTTAGTTTGTTTTGACAGCAGTTAAATATAATTTCAAAAGTGACAAAAACACAGTAACAAGGCTGTGGGAAAAATAATACAACAAATGTCCTGTTTCTGAAAAAATAAAATAAAGTCACACCCATTACTGAACATTTTATGAGATCTGGTGTCTTATGTGGATAGAGACGTGTAATCAAGTGGCACTGTCACATATAGTACAAACCGATCTGGCTGAACCGATTTAAACCGATATGAACTGTGTCAATGACATCTACATCCTGTCTAATAAAAGTTGCAGTAGGACATTTCCATTGCATCAATCGCCACACTACTTGCAAATGCAAAAGCCCACTCTTACTCACGCACTGCTATGCATCATCAATCTGTAGTGTTGAAGGTGTCTCCAGAGTTATTTGTGATGAAGTGTTGTTTACTCTCTTTTTTTCAGTGTGTCAACTTTGCCTCAACCTTCCTTATATTCTCCTTCAATTAGTGATTTCTTTCCTAGAAGCCCTTGTGGCAACTTCCAGAGAACAAATGCTGACTTTTCCCCACAAAAACACAGATGAATAATTTGTTAAGATGTTTGGCCTTTACTAGGAATGCAATGTTTTCTTATTCTGATATAATAACTCTAATGAGGAAGGCGAACTATCAGAAAGCCATCTCTTCTATGATAAATTTCTCCTGGTATTAAGTCTAGAGACCCAGTGTTGATCTACTGACATAAGATCAAGACCTTTGTTGCTGATGCAGATTTTGTTTTGAAATGTGGATGAATGGAAACAGATTAATGTGATATTGTGTAGTGTACAGTACTGTGCTTTGCACAGCATGGACACTACAGCAACAGGCTGAAGGGGCCCAAATTGTTCTCTTCCCATGCATTCGCTAAGCTCAACAGCCAATCAGAGTGGTCTCTCTCTCACTGACGAGGCCTGACCGCCAACATGTCAAATCACCCGAAAAGATGCTGACGGGGGCCGACTAGTGCCAACTGCGCGGGACACATCGGGTAGCCGGGCCCCGACAGATGCTCAGCGACAGCCCGATGACGGCAAACGGCCGACCATCAGCTTGGTGCATCTCTGCCCTTACACCTCTCTGCTGGTGAAAAACAGATCATCTTCCTGTCATTCTAGTCACTTCAAATCAGTGGTCTAAGTCTATAAAGCAACATTTAATATTTGCAAGTTTTCAAAGTTTAGTTTTTCAACTGACAGGCCCCCCCCCCCCCACCCCCCCT
>NW_018127894.1:2048619-2049023 GCF_001952655.1 Monopterus albus | reverse complement strand
CAGTCTTAAAACAGCTCTGCTGACAAACTCAGCAGACCTTTTTCTACAAAGTCACACATGTAGCCTCAGTGTTTGAACAGCTTCACTAAATCCATGTTTCCACCGCCTTCATTATCATCATAATAAAAGCGTCTGAAAAGCAAAGTTACAGAAGAATGTAGACACCTCACTTTCTGCTTTGTACTATCATCAATCACTGTGGAGCTTTTTTCTCCTTCAACATTGGTTAAAGTTATCGTATTGAAAAAAAATCACATGCATATTTAATTTCATTCTCCACTGGCTCACACAAAGGAAACTGTCACCCTTCAGGACACCTTTCAGAAAAGTCTCTATTAAATCTGCGTCAGCTGGGAGGACAAAAAAAAAAAAAAAGGGGGGGGGGGGGGTTTTTTTATGAGAGA
>NW_018127894.1:2046957-2048585 GCF_001952655.1 Monopterus albus | reverse complement strand
CATCTTCCCAAGCAGCCAATGTGTTGTTTTGGTCCTTACTCACAGCTTGGATGGAAATCAGGATCGGTCAACCAGGACGCTATCAGCAGCAATCACTCTGCAAAGACAAACTACAGCTCGACGCTCGACACTCTGAGCACGGGCATTATTCTCAACACACTGCTCACCACTATCAGAAATCAAGGCAGGTTTTATGGCTGCTGGAAAAGGTGGTAAACATAACAAAGCATGCAGCTCCCTGAAATTTAATGTGCCCGGTCAAAAGACAGAGTAAAGATATCAAAGGCCAGGCCTTCCAGAGAAAAAGCTGCCCTCATAATGTAGAAAACAGAAGCACTGCCCATACAAAAAGTGATTTATAGTGGGTGGGGGTGGGGGGGTCTCCTTCTCTCTGAACCCAGAGCATCTAGTGGGCATTGTGGATGCAACAGGGTACAGCAGGAAAAAAAAGAGAGCAGTCATCTCCACTATGCCACTAGGAGCAGATATGCAGGTGCATAAATAAGTTTACAAAGGAAGCAAATGAAACTGATACAGTGTGATCCTGATTATGTTGCAATAATATTTTTTTATATACATAAATTAAAACACTTCCAAAGGACTACTCCCTGTGATTGAATTAAGGCTGCACAGTCACAAGGCACTGAAGCAAACCGGTACTCTGGTTACCTCAGTGATCTAATTATCACATGAGCTGTTATCACACACTCTCCATAACAAATGTCTCAAGCCACATGCACGAGCTCATATTTAGCCTCTACCTCTCCATGTGTGTGTGGCTAATCCGTCACCTAGCCTGAGAGTAAAACACGTCCAATTGGTTTCTTTCTGGTTTACATATTTCCACACATACTCATGCAATTAGGAGCACATTTATTGATGGTTTCAGCACCACTGGGAGCCCTGCAGTGCAGCCCACTCCAATTAATCTCTCAGTCCTGAAGTGCCAGCGGGCAAGACTGATAAACCTCACACAAAAATGGACTTTGAGCTTCAGTGTAAGCGAGTACCCAATCATTAAAATTGACCCACGGTGTTCATACAACTAAATAAAATGTTTAAATCTTCTGTAGGTCTCTGATTATGCCACCTGTACAAACATCCCTGGCAGGAACAGGGATGTGTGCAGGAAATAAAAATGTTAACTTTTTAACAACCAAGTTGTTTTGTTACAACACACACAGGATGAAACTGCAATTCTCTCACCACACAAACTAGTTTCAGATAGTTTTCTAAGTGAATGTGAATTGTGATCTGTGTTTGACTGGTGGTCCTCCACTCTGAGCAGCTTAACTTCATCATGGGTCTCATATTATATGTGTGCCATGCTGCCCCCAACAGCCTCTCTGAAAAATTCATTAGCAGTCTGTTGAATCCCACAGCATCAGAAGCCACTCATCACAGCTACAACTTCAGCTCACACACCACTTCCCCAGCGTCGGAGCAGCACATAAAGCCTAATGTTCAGGCAGAATTCCAGTCTGTTCTCGGGGTTTTTCAGAGCAACTAACTGCACTGCCTGTACACTTCACTCTCACACTGGACATTTATTGTCAGTACATTGATTGGCATGTATATAGGTTAATGTATCTTTCTCCACACGCAATGCCATTGTCAAACAGCAGGAA
>NW_018127894.1:2029992-2046938 GCF_001952655.1 Monopterus albus | reverse complement strand
AATTAAAATGTAAAATTCCCTTGGGCAATACACTGCCATTAAAGTGAAGGTGAAAGTCTGAACTACAATTACAGTAATTCTACTAAGTCAAATCACTATCTGATACTAACCCTGAACCTTTCCTTTTCACAAGGCTGTGAACAGACTAAGCGCAAATAAAGTTGTCTTTGTGTGAATATCATTATTTAAGAAGGTTTGCTGTCTTTTTTTAATCTATGTGGGAAAGTTTCAGTCAACAATCTGTCGAACAGTGAAGCAACAAATCCATCACATTTCAGGTGAAAAATGACAAACACTTTTCAGCAACTTCCTAACACATTGTCAGCTAAAATCAGAGTGCACGGAAGGAAAACAATTCCATTCTAAACAATGACAGATTGATTTACTTCTTACAAGTTCATTTACAAATATCTTTCGGACGTGGACACCGACACACATGACAGCACTATATCTTAGTGACAGTACAAAAATACAGAGTACATGTATACTAACAAACTATTCTTTTAGTGTAAAACACGGCAAATGATAAGGGAGAAAGAAAATCTAAAATACAAGTCAAAACTATAAACTACAGCAGACGTGCAAGAATTTAATATTACGCACAAAAGTTGAATTGTCTTTGGAATTCGGCGTAAAAACACAAAGAAAACGGGATGAAAAGAGCTCTGGCCACTAAACACTGCTGTGGAATTACACCTCGAGGGGACTGTAGCTTCTACCTACACGGTCACTTGGGCTTTAGAAATGAAGTTCGTACAGAGTTCACGGTGAAATAATGTCAGTGGGTTTTTGTTTGGCTCATCGCTTCGGCGTATGCAGCCAAACAACGCACGGTGACACGCTGGTGCGCGAATCTCTCGAGGTTAATCACATTAGACAGCACCTTATCGAGATAAAGTTAGACACAAATACTGAACTCCTTTAACTTGGACGTCATGTAAATATTGACATCGAAATCAGCGGAGTTGCTCCGGTGCCCGTAGCGCACTTGTTCTTTGCGCACAGCAAAGGTGACTAAAGAATAACAGGGCTGTAGTGATACACTGAGCAAAATTCATGTTTTAAACTTGTCTGTCAACAAAATGCTGCCTTCGTAGGCTGTTTTGCTTCCACATCGTCACAAAATCGTGCTTATAAACTATCTGACAAAATAGTGGGCAAACAGTTTAAGTGCTTTCTCCCGTCGGCTGTCATTAAACAACACCGCATATATGCCCATGTTCTGTACGTACAAACATCTTCAGGTAATCCTCCTTACCTTTAAAAACTTCCCCTCGGACGGACAACAGCAGGGTTATTGCAGCAAACAAGCAATTGATAACTTTATCCATGTCGACAGCGCCGTTGTAGCGTTAACCCCCAGCCGCGGGGTTAACTGGCAACTCTTCTTTTCTTTATTGCAACTTGAATCCTATCTAGACTTTTAGGAGTATTATTTCTAAAGTCTTCGTCCTGCCCTCCGTCCCTGGGCTTGCTGTTGGGGAATGAGAGGACACTGTCGCCGACACAGCTTCTCCTTTCCGCCTTGCTCCACACTTGGAGGAGGCATGTGTGAGTCCTGACTCCTGAGTTACGCGTGGATTGAGTGGTCCGGCAGCTCCAGGAGAGCAGCGGCTGTGTGCGCGCTGTCTGAACGGTAGAGGGCACGTGTGAGTCCCGGCTGTGAGTGAAAGGACAGGGGAGGTGTGCACGTCCTCCCTGCCTCCCACTGTGACTCCACTGGCGTGTAATTGGGCCAACTCTAGAGAGTAAAGTTAGTCGAGGAGGTACAGTAGTATAGTTAACCACGGTCGTGTAAGAACCTGTGGGATGGTAAAACAACCAATCCTTATTATTTAAACATCAGCTGAAGGTGACAATACTGAAATTACCACATAAATGTAGCACTGCTAGTGCTCAAAATAAGGCAAAATGCTATATATATATATGTGTGTGTATACTAGCGAATATTTCCTTTTGTTTTACAAAAAAGTCATTTGCAAACAAAGAAATGCACAGCATGTTAGTAACATTATTAATGCCTGGAGGTCAATCTGAGCCCCAAAATTAAACAAGCTCTTGTAAAAGTCCAAAAGAGCAAATCAAACAATCATAATTGCTGGATAAAAGGTTCTGTCAAGTAATACCAGTCACAGCTGTAGAACATTTGCTGTGTTAAACCATGTTTTACACAACACAAACAGAAGTTACAGGTCTGTGTTACTGTTTCTTCTGCAGCAGATTCTTGAAGTGTGTCTGTTTAGTGTCTCTTTGGTTTAGGATCGTGTTCAAATGCAGGTATCATTAAACAATTTAGTATAATTTTAAGTATGATTTTGAGCTGTTAAACAGGGTCAAACTAAACAAACTCCCAACAAAGCATTTGTGTTAAGACCTGCAGCTGCCATAATATCCAGGAGACTGCACAGGAGCCCCTGTTCTGCCTTTATTTGGAGGGTAGTTTGATGACAGATTAATAAAAACAAACTGACCCCCTGGTGATTATCTGATTGCCAAAATGACTGTGATATTTTCAGAAAACTATACACAATTGGGGGAAAAACACAAATTAACGATAAAACTATTAACCACCACCTGCTGTTGAAGATTATGTGATATGACATGAAGTTCCACAGTAGTTATGAAATGGCACCCAGCAGACGACGGCGAGATTTCTCTTCAATTGTTGTTTCCTAGCCCACATAGACAATTGATCATCATTGGCAAATTCATTTTTGCCATATGACAGCTCATATCCTGCACTAAATACGCCATATCAGCTTTATTCATGTTCAACTTGACATCTTAATTTATTCACCTAATGTAACTCATAAACTTAAAATCATTGCCTGCTGGGTTCTTAATCATACTTCACCTTGTGTGTCCTTTCTGATCAAATTCACACACTAATCCTGTTAAAGAGAAACCCAGACTGACCCAAACAGGACAGCGCCATTATGTTTCTTCCTCTTTGGATGAATCAATAATGATGCCTGACTTTAATATATGCAAATATTTGTTCAAAATTAGTCTTATCTGAGACAGCAAGTGCAAGCAGATGCAGGATATCCAAACACAGAGCTGGACTAGCAGCTAATGACAAAGTCAGCCAATGTCATTCCCTTATTGTTTTTGCATGCATAAACACACATGGCAATTTCACTTGTACCAGCAGTTTTCATGGCTAATTAAAATGTGGGGAGACTGACGTGGGTTTGCATTTAGTTTCAAAACGACCTCCTGTTGTCAAGGATATATGGCTCCAGTTGTTGTTTTTCTATACAAGTACACAAACAATGCCTGGAGCATTTCATAGACAGAGCCACATGTCTCTTTGTGGTCTTTAGGCATTGTCATGGCTTCAATGGTTATGTTGCCAGGAACGCATGAATACCAGCCTGAGCAGAGCTGTCGTGGGACTTGGTGAAAATGTAACTCCTCTGATTGGATGGAGGAATGAATGGATGACTTCATTGTTTGCACTCACAGACGCAGTGAGTGAGCGTGTGTTTGTGAGTGTGTGATAGAAGGGTGGCTCTCTGTAAGCACGGCCCCTGAGTCATGTTCAACAAATATCACACATTAATGTCCTTCGACTGCTGATCCATTAAAATGTATCCATTGCTTTTAGTCAACCATCCAACCGTTACTTTTAGCTATTTCAACCATTTAGCTGTTACTTTTAACCCTCTCTTTCAAGCTTTTATTCATTAGTTGTAGCTAACTATTTTGATCATTTATCACTTGCTTTTAGCTATTTCAGCCATTTATCCATTACATTTAGCTAGAGTAACAATTTCAGACATTTATCCCTCATTTTTATTTTTATATATTTCAGCGACAGTTACCTGCTAGCTATCTTTTAGTTAACTTCTGTATTGTGACCATTTTTTTTATTGCCTCTAACTATCTATTACAACTTTTCTTCTTATCTATTTTCAGAAACAATATCTAACTCACTGCTTTAACGATCTTGATGTCTTATTTGTTACTTTTAACAATCTGCTTCCACCAGTTATCCATATTTGAGCTAGCTATTTAGACTTTTCTGCTTGCTTGCTAACTACTTCACATACTCAGTGTTGTAGTTGAGTCGCTAAGCCTCGAGACCGTGTTTGAGTCCCTGCTACCAGAGACCAAGTTATCAAGGTCTACATTAAACACAATTGACACACCTCTCGCCATTTTAGAAGGAGTTTATTTAGTCCCTTGTGTGACACAACAGTCAAATAAATATACTCGTAAGTGCACACACACACATACACTAGTGAAAAGTGTCCGGTGTCCATAATTTACGAAGTCCAAGTCTAAGACTCCAACTTTTGCGTCCGAATGCAGTCAATGTTCAGGTCTGAGTCAAAGTCCAAGTCAAGTTTGGTTAATGCCAAACACACATTTTTTTTTTGTAAAATCAAAAGGTAATTTATATTATGTCAAATTAGCTGAACTCCTTTATTTTTTCCAAGTAACCACTGGAAGCTGTCGAACTATGCCTGGCTGGGGATCACTGTGATGATAAACCCCTGGCCGTTGTCTGTTGGCAACTGATTTACCACTGGTAAGTCAAGCCTCACCAAAACAAATGTACTGTACATTAATTCACTTCATTTATACTTCATCACATCTTTCAAATAAAACAAACTTCTCTTTCCAACAGTGCAACATCAAACAGTACAACAGACCACACCAGATGCACTGTAAAGTGCATATATGGTCTCGAACATATTAATGCCAGGATAACAAACATTAAAATTAAACAGACTTAACAAGACAAGCAGGTCACGAAGTCTCCAAATCCACTTTGTTCCAATAGGTAGTTCCAGTAATGAAATATCCCATTTGCCCAGATCAGTGCTGGGTGGATATGATCTTGTGCTTACAACCACTGAGACACCCTGACTGTCCCCAGCATTCTATCGGCATTCTCTCCAACATTACACCCTCCAAATGGTTATCATTATTATTACAGTATTATAGTCAATGAGAGGCCCTTTGTAATTCCATGCCCTGGGCTTCAGCCCAGGAAAGCATTAAATCACCAGTAGTGATAGCAAAAACAAGCCCATGCCCCAGTTACATCACTAGAAATATGTTGGGCTGCCACTTTTGCTTTTGACTCAGTAACCTTTCAAAACCTTACTTTCATCACACTCTCAAAGCAAGACACAGACTGGATGGGAAAGAAGTGCCTCCAAAATTTATGCCACAGCAGGATCAAAAGATTTCATATTTAGGCCTCAAAGGTTTTGACAGTGGCCTACCATTTCAGTCTGCTGTTTTCTGAACAATATTTTGAGCTACTGAATAGGTGACATTGACATTTTATCATGGAGAGCCACCACCGACAGAGGAAGAACCTGTTGGCCTGTTCTCCTCCATATTTGTCTCTGAGGGGACAAATCAGTTAAACATAAGAATAATGCCAGACATCTGTGCTTGTGTCATTTAATTCCACTGTGATTAACCTATGTTTTGAGCTTTGGCTTATGAATGCCCTGTACCTTTGAATGGAGAACACGGGTGCCAATCTGCACCCACCCACTTGTTACAACTTGCACAGTGTCTCATTCTAAAACAAAGTTATTGGAGCACACAGCAATTAAATAAGATCAACAAATCCCACAAAGCCTGCTAAATGCAGTCATGCTGTGCACAGCTGACCACCAGTGAGTGAGCGCCGTTCACTGCAATCAGGTTGATTTCCAGGCAGTAAACGACCTTTAATTAACTGTCATAGTGGTTAAATTGTGTGGTACATGACTAATCACAAAAAACTGGTTAATAATAAGACTTATTTTTTATTTTTCCTCAATACATTTTAATGTTTTAATAACTCTTGTTATATAAACATATCTTACTGTAAAATCAAAATGAGACAAGTAAACAATGTATATTGTATTATCAGTAGAACAGTAACACCACAGAACACCAGAACACTAATACCTGTATTCAGGTCATCTGACTCACACTGAAGCAATATCTTCATAGGTGCTTTATTTGACAGCATGTCCCATGATCACAATGTAGGACAAAGACTTGTTCAGGAGCGATTCATCCATCATGAATGCATGGGCTGTGTGTGTGTGTGTGTGTATGTGTGTGTAAGAATAGACAGAGTCGGTGGATAGCTCAGCATTCATTTTGACTAATGTAGTAATAGGTCCATACCAACAGAGGTCACTTTTTTGTCTGTTCCATAGCACATTTAGTTTTTACTGGGACCGTGTATGACCTTTTAAAAGGTGGCCAGATACATGCACCGTATAGCCCATTAATATTCACGCACTCAAGTTGACACCAACTGTTTTATTTACAGGGGCAACCTGGTGATAACAGAAGTGTGTGCATGTCTGCAATACAATTGTCAAGTAACTCTTATTTTGGAAAACAGCAGACTAAACAGTGCACTGATCATTCAGAATAAACCCTCCTCTGCACAAGAAATGACTATAGAGGGGTGCTGTTGGAAGAAGAAAGGATTAATATTCTTCTATGATACTTTGGCTTTACATCTGTTGAGAAGAAAAACTCTTGTACCAGATTTTTTAAAAGAAGCCCCATACATGTACAGTAATGGGCTGTGGGGAGAGTTTTATTTATACATGAAAACTTGTTGAGCATGAATGTGCTTTTCCATTTTACCACACGTTTACAGCTTTGTGCATTTTTCAGCAGCTGCAACTACTGTTAAACAGCTTAGGATAGCAGAGGTTATTGGAAATGATTGCATCAGTTAAAGGGTCTGCATGATAGTTTTAATTAATTGTTTAACTTCTTTTGCTCCTTGTTATATATGATATCTGTGGCGCTACATAAAGTGATGACTCAAATTGGCAAAACTTCATATAAAAAATTTATCCAAACTAAAAGAAGAAGCTTTCTACGTCTTAATTATGTATGTCTGCTACTCTGAGTGTACACTGTTAGCCACTGTTAGCGTTTTCTCTATTACTAGTTTCAAATTGTTGGTATGACAACACCCAGCGACCTCTCAGAGGAACTGCCTCTCAGCAGCCCCGCTCTGATCTGATGGAGTGGAACAACATCTAATCAGGCTCTAAGTCCCTGTGGTGTTTTATTGTATTTATTTATTTATTTATTGCAGCTCTTAAGCCGCCCCTCCACCATTCTTTCCACTGACTTTACACACCTGATCCCCATGACCTGAATGCAACAGAGAGAGCGGTGATCTGCAGCTGAACGTACCCCTGTGCTCCCTTGCTGTCATGGGCCAAACAAAACCAGCTCCTAAATGTAGACCTGTGAATTTTTGCATAAGCTGAGTGACTTGTGCTGAGCCCTTTACTGTGGATTAACAGACATGACACAGCTGTTACTGGTTCTTTATTTATAGCCAAACTTTTATATTACATAAAAAAATCAGGAAAACTATTTTTGTCAGTCAGATATACCCTGTAATATTAATATCAAGCAATGGTCTTTTTATCTGGAGTAACAGGGGACTCAGAGCATGACCACCATGTGCCAGGGGTCAGTTTCGTGACATCACACTATGACATCACACTCTTTTAGACACACACATATATGAAACACAAACAGTGGTAGTACCTCATGTGGGTTTGAGGTAGCTGTAGAGGGCACCGAGTCCTCCTTGCAGCACCTCCTGAATAGGCTTGAGGAGGGGGTTGTGGATAATATGAAGTCCTTTATCCAGCGGGTGACATGCCAACCTCCTGAGCCTGCTTAGAAGGTACATTTCCACTGGCACACTCTGCAGCTCATTGAAGTCAACATTCAGGAGTTCTAAAGACTCAAGAAAACATAAAGTCTTTGGCAGGGTGTGGATGCTGTTTCCCTCCACGATGAGGATCTTCAGGTTAACCAAATCCTGGATCTGGTCTGCAATTGTCTCCAGGCGGTTGCAGGCCAGGTGGAGGAAGACCAGACTCTTCATGCTGTAGACACAAGTGGGGATGTGAACAATGAGGTTGTGGCTCAGGTTGAGTTTGGTTAGATTGTGCATGGCTGCCAAGCTGCCTGGGAGCCCTGTGATTTGGTTATTGGCCAGGCTGAGCACCTCTAGACGGGTGCAAGAGCCCAGCTCCGCAGGCACCTCAGTCAGGCAGTTACGACAAGCAAAGAGCACACGCAGCTTCTTTAGGAGGCCGATCTCAGGTGGGAGGCTGGATAGATTGTTGTCCCACAGGTTGAGGATCACCAGATTGTCCAGAGCACCCAAGGCAGGGGGCAGAGAGCACAGGCAGTTCATGGACAAGTTTAGCTTCTGAAGTTCTCTGAGTTCCCACAGCTCAGCGGGAGTCTCATCGAGCCCACGCATGGCTAGACTCAGGGTACAGTAACCAAAGTGCACTGTGGTGTGTCTGCGGATCCTCTCAGCAGCTGAGGACAGGCTGGGCTGGTCGTCTCTCAGAGCACTCTTCCTCCTTTCATTCACACTCACCTGATTCAGCTCCTTGTTGGACAAACTGCGAGACTGCTTCCCGCCCATTGTCCTCACCGTAATGTTGATCCTGTCAGCTATAACAAGATGTCATCAGGCAGCAGAATCACCAGCATCTGGAGCACCGAGGGCATTTCTAAGGATAATGGCTGCTGATTGATCTCCTGGGTTTTTGAACAAAGTGCACAGAACATGATCACTCCCAGAGTCACTGCAGTGGTTAGTTGTCGTAGAACCAGAACTGATGTTTGGCAGCGGTCGCACCGAATCCTGGCTTGGTTTTTCAGAGCTGAGTTGCAGTAAGCTGTAACTGGGCACTACTATGGGCGCTCGTGGTCCACGTCTCTCAGAACAACTGCGGGTCTTACTGAATTTCATTCCCCAGCTGGTCCTGTCATTTTTCAAGTCCACAGATAGCACCCTGCTCCCCACCCACTGGAGAAAGACAGGGCTGGGGATAGGATGTTGTTTGAGCTCAATCAGTTGAGGTATCTGCCATGATCTCATAGCCTAACACACACACAGACACTATCACGCTTAGTATAAAACCACGTTTATTCCATTAGCTACACCTGCTGTCTTTTGTGTTATGTTTTGCATTTAAAATGATTCAGATATTTAACATAGCATCTCGGCCTGACATTCACTGTTTTTCTAGTGTCAGCCGCTACATTTTTGTGCCTGTCTCAACTTAAACATGGCACCAAGCTGACAGTAAGGAAAACACTGGCTCATCTCTCAAAAAAGAAACAGTTCTTAGAAGAATTAATTGAACCTTATGCACAGACATGCTCTGGTTTTATCTCAAGTGCAAAAGGACATGGAACATTCCAGTACATTCATAGAAAACTCTTCCGCTATTCAAAATCTCCTTCATGTGGTCTCACCATGATGAGGCTCTCTTTATGTAAAAGATTATACTATGCTTTCTACTGCTCTCTTTAAGTATATTTCTAGCCTTCCTGTTAAAGAATATTTGCTCCTCTTTCTTTCAAAATGAAAATACATTTTTCAGTACTTCCTGTTATTTGTGTGAATAGTTCAGTTCAGAGTTGTAGTGTAGTGCAGGGTACATTCTGTAAAGTTCATTGGTCTATCATAGAGCTATTTTATTTTTCAGTAGTGGAATGTATCCAGGTACATTTACTCAAGTACTGAACTAAAGGGACTTTTACTTTGTTACTTCATACTTTTACTCCATTACACTTCAGAACAAGACATTTTATTTATTTGACAGTTGTAATCACTTAACAGATAAAGATTTTACAGACAAAACATATGATGATCATGTAAAATATAACTGTTTAAATGTTGTAAACACAGGAAGGCATCACTCATAGTAATATAGTATATAACAACAGAGGCTGGTGTTCTGTATTATGTGAACTTTAGTTTTTTGGTACTTTAAGCATATTTTTTATTCATTTTACTTCAGTTTCAGTGATTTTTCAATGCAGAACTTTTTCTAGTAATAGAATATTTTCATGTTGCAGCATTGTTTAACTTAATGCAGCGAATTGATATTTTTTTATAATGACACTGTATCAAATGATAATGTGACAATGCGAAATGTGTTGCTTGTAGTAATGAACCAACAGAAAAACAGAGCTTTATAGTGAGTTTCAGTTCGTTGTTCAGGTGTTTGGTCTCCAAAGTTACTGTTTTGGTCGAGTCTCGCCACTCTCATAGCATCACATGTAGCAAACAGCTGTTTTCAATGAACGAGCTCTACAGCCTACTAATCACAAAACAGCAGGCAGGGTTAGAGACTAACTGGTGAACATAGTGGCGCATTTAGCAGCTAAAGAGCCAGATATTTCCCTCCCAGGAGTTGGTTGAGACATGAAAGAGGTGGCCACAGACATTACTCCAATGATGTGACTATATGATAATGTTGTGACTTTACAAAATGTTCTTTAACATAAAGAAAGACACATGAAGCCCCAGTAAAACCATAAGAAGAAATATCCCTCTATTGAGGACTAACATGCAATGAATGTCAAATGTACAGCATGCACACTGTCACTGCTGTGCCACCCATATGTCAAATTCCTAATATTGATCTCAGTAGCACGTTAGTTGAACTACCCCCAATAAGCAGTATGTAAATGTATAATAAATTGTTCATAGCATCTTATAGTAGTAAGTTGTAATTATTGAAGGATATGGGGACATTTTATGTATTTATTAATGAGACATTAAATATAATTCAATATGGGGAAAGGTTTGAAAATGAAGTGCTACCTTGTTCTCTAATATTAGTAAAACAACACTATAAGTAATATAATCATTGGTCAATCAAGGACAAAAAGTGTTTTATCTCTCAAAATATTTTTTTCCACTTGTATTTATTTTAAGAATTCAATCATTTTCTAAGAGAGTCACTTAAGACATGAACATGATTTTTTTTAGCAGAAGTCTACATTCAAGAGCAGCAAACATAAAAAAAATGAAGGTCTAAATTGGATCTTGGACTTGATACACTTTCCTGAACAGGCTTACAGAGTCTGACCAGGACACAGAATGGCCTAAGTCATCATTCTTCTTCCAGCCCAGTAATCAAAGTACTTGGATGACAGTTAGCGGTGATATCCAACTCTAGGGACTCAGTGGCTCTGCTCAGTGCATGGCTACATCAGCACTTATGAATGACAGGTTGAAGCTTGTGTTTGCTGAATTGGGCTCTGGAGATAGGGTTGCTAGGGTGCACTGCCCATTCAGGTTGCTTGTGCAGCATGTCTCAACTGGACATTTTTAGTCAATGTTAATACTTTCATATTACAGTAACTTTGTATGGAAGCTGGTTTTGAGCTGACTCGTACATTTCTTGTGTGAGTACTTTCAGTAAACACTTAATCACAAAGTCCTTAAACAGCCCTGAGTTTTTAGGGAGGAGATCTGAGCTGCTGATCTTGTGTATATGTGTGTCAAGGCTAATTTCACAAACAGCACAATTGCTATTTCCTGCCATCCTCTATTTACATGAAAAATGACACCTCAGTTGAATGTGTCAGAGCATTCTCCACATCTCCAGTGTAGCAGCATGAGGATGGAAACACATGCTGTCAAATATGCAGAAAAGCCTGGGCTTCATATGTATATCCCTCATTATGGATTAACTGTAACATTGCTATACCTGAAGCTGAGATGGATGGACAGATGGGGGGGGGGTAGAAGCTAGATAGGTAGGTGGATGAATGGATACCAGGAGTAATGCTCATTTCTGTGACAGAGAGATGTCATCATGACATATCCCTCCATAACACCCCATTGTCAAACACTGTCATAATCTTGAGAGGCATGGATCTTCGTTAAGTACTCCTTTTTTATCCCATGCATGCTTATGTCCAAATCAGTCCTATTTCTACCTTAGGAACAAATGTGTGAAAACAGCTTGAAAATTAAATTACAAGAAGATGGGATTTACCATTCCTCTTGCATTCGCACAACACCTTAATACAGAGTCTCATTAGCGCCAGAACAGTTATACCCTCCAGTCTTCAGGGTGACAAAAATGATCTCATTTAAGAAAGCTCATCTGCTTATGTGGCATGATAATGACTCTTGATAAGCTACCTTTAAAGGCTCAAGTTCAAGATATATGCCATTATTACTTGTTCATTAGTGTAGATGCTTCTGGCAATGACAGGTGATATATGGCCTTGCTGCCACAGAATCTGCCGTAGGTGTCCTGTTGAAATGTAAGGAGCACCTGCCAAGACCTGAGGCCCTTTAAAGTGTATATTGCAGACACATTACTCCCTGAAGCCAGTGCTCTTACTGAAGAATATGTTCCCTCTTTAGAGAGAACACAAGGGGAGATCAGGTCTGAGAGACAAGAAATATGCATTTGTAAGTCCATTGAGTATTCCAGACAAAATTAGCACCAGGAAATAGGGGAGAGCATGCGAGCAGGAGTGCATGGTGAGCACCTAACCTGATAATTGTGTATTATTCAGCAGGTGCAGATGTGAATATTCACACCACTGGACACTTTCCACTTTCCATTTGTGCATGCACTCATACACATCCCCCCAGCTAATGGAGTCTGCAGAAGTGGTCATGCATTTTTTTGTTAGGAATTGAGGATATGTCACACATTTGAATTACCATCTGGAAAATGGCTGCAACACTGCTTTCCTCAAACCTCCAGGTGACACAAAGGATCTACTTAGCAATGCAAATTGGCAGGGAGAAAATTTGAGGGAGTGTCCAATAAGTCTGCTCGGAGGCTGAATACGAGGCCAAGAACATTTCATTTCAACATTTTGAAAGTTCATTTGTTTACCAGATTGGGCACAGACGTTGCCCTTGGCTGGTGGTACAAATTGATGCCATGGAAATTAGTTCTATATCAAGAGGGTTTATTAGTATTCAAGACTACTTTTAAGACACGTTAATGCTAAAAGAGCGCAAACATAAATTTGGAATGTTTCTGTCTGCTTAGAATATTTTTCACCTCCTTATCAACTTGGTAAAATACTTCTGCTGAGTATCCTATAATCCCAGAATCTCTCTCCCTTGGACACACACCAGGTATCTGTAGTTACATTTGTGGTGAAGCACCCAGATTCATCTTGAAATAAACTGGGACAACATGATGAATAGATAATAAAGGCACCCAGGGGAGAGCACTATCCAGGTTAACTCCACCGCATAAAGGTACCATTTGTACTGATGGTTGGAATCAATGGGGAAGTGCAGTGGGTAAACCTAACTGGGCTCCAAAGTGACCAAATCAGTTGTGACTTTGCAGATGCAGCATATAGGGAGTACAATCCAATTGTGGCTGTGACAGCAACAAGCAGGTTGATAAAGTACCACCGAGCAGTCTATGTGGGTCTCACCTGCTCCTTGCCACTGTTATAGGTTACTGAGTGCCAAACAAAACTGTTGTACAGTGAGCACAATGGTAGCGTAACCATGATGAGATAAACTGTCAATGCTTTGGAATGGCAATGAGATAGATAGATAGATTTGGAGTCCAGGTTCTGGCCCCGTCAATTCCTCACAACCTGGGCGGCCTCCCAGCAGTGACAATAATGCAGAGGTGGAATGTAACCAAGTATATTTACACAAGTACTTTATTTAAGTACAATTTTGAGGTATCTGTACTTGAGTATTTCCGTTTTCTGCTGCTTCATACTTTGACTTCACTGTATTTCGGAGAAAAATATTGTACTTTGTACACTCACTACATTTATTTGGTAACTTTTAGTTACTGAACACTTTTCAGAAAGAGGTTCATAAAATAAAATACAATATGATCACAAGATTTATTGATTCTTGGTGTAAAATTCACAAGATACCCAGCAGTAATTCACATTATATGCATTAAAGGTAGTTAAAATTAGCCACACCTTGACCAGTGCAACATTAAATAGGATGTACATAATAATACATCAATAATTATAATTGAATAATATGATGTACATCAATGTAAATTTGTCATTTTGCATAATGAGTACTTTTACTTAAGTGACATTTCAAATGCAAGACTTTTACTTGTAACAGTATTTTTAGACGTTGGTATTGCTACTTAAGTAAACAATCTGTGTACTTCTTCCACCACTGCAATAATGAACCCCCAAGGCTACAGTGGACACAAAGCCTAATTCATACTGTACAAAGATGTCAACAGTGTAGAGTAAGACCAGATCTTAGCATCGAGAAGACATGAAGACCAGAGTAGAACCAGGAGGGAACAATACAACAGCCAACAGTGGTGGCAGTCTGATAGCTAACTGATATTGCCAAACATTCATGCACGTGATTATTTCGACGATTCTGAAGTCATGAAATGCTACATGATGGAAATGGGTGTTGGCATAGAGGAAAAACAGCGACAGGAAATAAGCAGTGCAGGAGCAAGACAGCAGAGCAAACGAGAGGAAGGATCCCTGCCAGTTTGAATAGACTGCTTTATTGCAAGGGTTGTGTTGTGTTGAGTGGAGAATGTTGTGAGTCTAGCAAATGAGTTGTCTGCACAAACTACGCCTTGGTGGTATGTCAGGTGTAGTGGAGAAGCTCAGATTACAAAGTTCTCAACTGGATTGCAAGCGACTACACAACTGTCAGGCTTGACAGTGTTTTTTTGTTCATGCCACCAGAACCTGAAACAATAGGATCTGATAATGTCTGTTCTGGAAATTAGAATGCTTGCCAGGCCATCACTGCCAGCAAGCCATAAATGTTTCATGTGGTGCTGATATGGTAATCACTGGATCCCTACAATGACACCTTGTGAGAGTTGGATAACGATGGCTGTCTTTCAGGCCTGTGTGACTCTGGACACAGTCCAACAGAGGAGGCACAGCCTGAAGCATGAATCTAAGGCCATTTTGCAACCAATAGGTAGATAAAAGTCTCAGAGCTGAGCTGAATTAAGGTGCAGCGGGTGTCCTCCAGACATCATGCAGACATACAGACTCACTGCTGAAAGATGACACACAGATATGTTTCTCTGATTTAAATATGCATTCCATTTCATGAGGTTTGCAAGTGAGGCCAGGTGCCCATTGGTGGCACAAACCCAGCTGGAGGATGTGGCTGACTGGCTCTGCTGGCACTCAGGCTGGCATACTAACAGTGCCAGGGGTGCTTTCACAGTGAGTCGAAAGAAACACAAGCTCCAGCTGCATGTCCACTAGCTCACAGACAGCTAAAGAAAGACAGAGATTTAAAATCTGAAGTGAGTTTTTAATGTGCAGCAATGATTTGTGACAAGAATATTGATCTTGTGACATTAACAATCACACAACACCACCTTAATCACATCTGTGTCTTGCTGTGTGCGAGATATTGAAAATGGCTTCTGCTAGCGGAGCGCAGCGCCCACCACGTCATATCGGAAAACTGTTTAATTGTGATTTTTTTTTTGTATGGGTTGAAATCAGGTTGAAAATAAGAAATAGTTTAATCACAAGGGATGAAGCAATAAAAGGCCAACATGTTTAAAAGAGCTCAGTGTATTATTTCTCTGAGGTCAGTGTAAGCCTTTTATTAAAGTGAAGCAATCTTGTCAGACACCTGTTGCTCTTGCGCAGGGTATTTATTGTCAACCTGTGTCAGCACACTCTAATCCCTGGTTAGAACATGGCTGTATTACCAGTGTGACCTATTCATGGTCGTCATAATTTCCTGAGAGTGCGTGTGTGGCTGTGTGTGAGTGTGCATGAGAATGAGAGAGAGACTGAAAGAAAAGAGACAGTGTCCAGCCATAAGAGTGTGTATTTGTGTGTATCCAATGATTTCAGGCACCCTTCAGCCATTTCAGTCAAGGTTTTTTGTTTTTTTGCTTTAGTTTTTGTGTTTTTGGACATGCTATGTCATGCTGAACAAATAGCTTATTGCTGACACCAGTGAGTTCTTGTCCCCAGTGCTGAGAAGTATATGTGGTGGCAAAACAGTTGGGTCTCACTGACAGGGAGTTAGACATTTCTGTGATTAAGTAGTAATAGGCCAGGATGTGACATGGGAGACCAGGGGAGTTGACTGGTCACAGGGCAGGAAAAACTGCACACCCTTGAGCCTGTGGGCTATTTACAATTATTTCAAGAGTTTTACCATAAAAACTTTCTAAACCGTCATTTAAGTTGTGAGAAAAAAGTAAAAACTGTAGCAGTTTTAAGACCTCCATCTGCCTTGAATTCCAGTGTCTATGGGTTTAACCAACTAATTGAGGCCTAGGTTTCTATGGTATTGCTGCATGCCTGTGGTTTGGTGTGACCACAGTTATATTAAGACTTGGGTGTTTTAACCTCCATGCATTATCTATATCACTTAGCCTGTGGATGGTCATGGGGTGGTGTGGTGAGGTGAGGAGGGCTGGAGCCAATCCCAGCCGAGACTGAACAAGAGGCAGCATACACCCTGGACTGGACAGGTCGCTAGTCCATCATACACAGAGACAGACGACCATTCACACTCACATTCACACCTATGGGCAATTTAGATTCAGCAGTCATCCAAACCTCTATGTCTCTGGGCTATGGGAGGAAGCTGGAGGACCTGGAGAAACCACACCCAGGCACAGGGACCACATGCAAAGAAAGGCCCCAGTCATGAGATTCAAACTCAGCGATGACAGTGCTAACCACTGCACCTCCAGTGTTTTAGCATCTATGATGGAATACACTCTTAGATCAAATAATCAGGAATGTGTGCAGCCTGATTTATGTGTGAGGCTACTGAAGTACAGGATGCTATCTGTTAAGGGTTTTATTGTATGTTACAACTTGAGCAACAAGGCTTCCTGAGACTGAGTCTGAGCCAACAACAAGAGATGGATATAAACAGTAATTAGAAGGTTATGTTTCTTTGGGAACAGTAGTTGACTGAGTACTGACTGAATGGCCTCTGGCACTGCACTTGGGTCCTTTGTAAGATATAAATAGTGTTATGGGGACATCTACAGGCAGAAAAAGCAGTATTCCAGGTCACTGACTCTTCACTGGGTTTCTGTGAACTGCATCTGCAGTGTGATCTCCTGTTGTCCTTATTGAACCTTAATTTTTCCCATGATAACATTATTCCTTTATTTATA
>NW_018127894.1:2015770-2021005 GCF_001952655.1 Monopterus albus | reverse complement strand
TCAGTAGTAAGTCTTTATCTTATGCAGGGAAAGTAAGTTGTGAGCAAACTGTATTTCTAAAGCATGTTTCTGAAGCAGGGTGATTCACAGTTGCACATAAAATGGTGTCATTAAATACAGCAAGAATACAGGGGAGAACTATATAAAAATAAAACACAAAATACCGGATCCAAAGAATGAAGGGCTTCTAAAGCTATATAAAGAATCTTAAAATAAGTTCAGAGCCACTGTAATCAATCCTTGATTGGAGGTTATGCTGTTTGCATTTTTAGCTGTGGCATTATAATATTCATTCAGGTTTATTATATGTCTTTAAATGAATTTGAAGTTTAAGTGTAATCACAAGTTAAAGTCCTGCCTTCTAAATTGTATTTAAGAAAAAGAACATGATTAACAAAGTGTTAATCATGAAAGTGTTCAAACTGCATTTAAATTAAACTTTAATGTTGAGGCTTTCTCTTGACCAAATGGTAGTTAGCAACAAAGCTTCGCCTCATCCCATTTAGTATCACATGATCTTTTTCTGCAGATCTAGTTTGCTCAGTTGTCACAGAACTGTTGACTGCTCTTTAAGGCCTTCTCGTTCATGTTGACCTAACTGTACTTGTAAACCAACATAGACAAGAAGTCTATTGCTCAAACAAAATGGAACTTTAAACATCTTCAATTCCATGATAACTGAACACTATCAATGTCCTAACAAGGATCATGGGATGCAATCAAAGGCTAAAGAAAAGCTAAACTGACTTTGAGGCAAGTGTTTGTTAGCTATTTTACTGTTGAGTAGTTTAAAGAACATAATCTCATAGTGTGTAAGTTCATGTTTATTAACAAAATGTCTTTATCTATAAATCAACTAGGTGCAAAATGAATGTAGTGGAGTACTGCAAAAGTATTGTAACTAAGTATAAAGTAGCCAAAGGTACAATATTAAGCATCTTTGGTAAACAATGCCATCATCACTGTGTCTACTAGGCTACTTAGCGGCCTATTGTTGATTTTTTAAAATCACTTATGATATCAAGTGTAATTTTCCTGTTATTGATATTGATATAAAGACTTTGGTTGTAAGGTTATGAAGTATATATTGATCATGTAATTCTATATTATTCTTATAGTCAGTACTATCCTATTGGATTGTCAGCGATAAGTTATGAGTTAGCCTCTTAGATCTCATTTTAGGCTGGTTCATAGTAGCTAGGTTTAGCCACTATATAATAAGTACACTGTGTAAAAGGTTTACATTGAGAGGGACTAACAGAATAACTACAGTATGCCTATACATTTAAAAAAATGTCGACGTCCTCATCAGTCAGGTGTCCCTGTTCTCTAACCCTACAGATATGAATGACAGTGTACCCGTCCACACAGCACGTCATAATACGTAAAGCAGCCAATCATATTTAAGAAACCCGAAACTGTTACGTGACAAGCAGCTATGTCGTTCAATCAGAGTTTTACACCAAACTTCAACGCCCGCCTTCACTGCGTGTGTAGCCAATCGGGATGTAGAAGTAATTACTAATTCATTACATTGCAAAGGGGAGTGACGCAGTTTGTGTAGATCTTTAGATACTCCATGCTTTTTTCGTGTGACCCGAAGTAACATTTTACTGAACCAGACGACGCGCAAGGCGGGAAATTACACCTCAAGAACCTTATGGGCAATGTTAGGCTTGATTCCAGCGGCCTTTCATGACAGTTTATATTCTAAATAAGAGCGCTTTACGCCTCCTATGATAGACCTAAATTATAGGGAGTGACGTTGGCATCTGTCACGCAGTGTTTCAGAGCGGGCAGTGAGCCCCACCAGGTGAGATGCGGCCTTGTGGGTTTTAGCACATGAGGGTTCCCATGATGTGCACAGCATTCAGATTTTACGCCGACTGGTCCTCTTATTGATGCGTTTCTATCAGTGACCCTGCGGTAGTTAGTGCCATGCCCTGAGATGGCCCGAAGGATTTGACGCATTACTGTGCAGATGATTTTGTCGAATCGAAGCAAAGAAGCGCAGTTTGTATGCGGTTAAATGATGTTCAGGATGGCAAAATGGCACACACAGTTAGGCCCTGCTAGCGAGCCAGCACTAACTAATCCCCTGTCATACTCCAGTGGAGACTACTATTGTGGTTATGGTTGATATAGAAACATTCTGTACAATTTGTACTATCTCCCATGATAATACACTAAGGGTGTGTGTTCTTTGACCTAAAATAAACAATTGCACCTTTGCTACGATTCTACTAGGATTTGTGTACTTTTTCAGTCATTTATTTTTCTTAATGAAGCATTTAAGATTTTATATGCACATTCATAACATGCACAGGTGGAAAGTAACTAAGTACATTTACTCAAGTACAATTTTGCGGTGTTTGTACTTGAGTATTTTCATTTTTGACTACATTTAGAGGCATGTCGTACTATTTATTAACTCCACTTATTTGATAACTTTAGTTACTTTTCAGTAAAAGATTAATAACATACTCAATTTGAATGATAAAATAAATACAATTTTAAAATGAAATAAATACTTAATTTAAAATACATTATAATCATGAGGCTTTATTGATCCCTGGGAAATTCACGAGTACCCAGTAAAATACTTCAAAATGCATAAGGTAGTTAACATTATCTCCGCCTTTCCCAGCTGCAATATTAAAGAGATAAACACAATAATGTATCAATGATTATACTTCAGTAATATAATATAGGTTACATTAGCGTGAAATGTGCCATTCTGTATAAGAAGTACTTAAACGTTTGGCACTTAAAGTATGGTTTGATGCTGATACTTGTGCATTTTTACTTCAGTAACATTTTTGAATGCAGGACTTTAGTATTTTTTACACTTTGGCATTTCTTTTTTTCTTTAAGTAAACAATCTGAGAACATGTTCCCACATCTTAAAGGTTCCTGTTTCTGATTTGTTTTGTTTTGTTTTGTTTATTGCAGGAAAGTCCTCCTTGACAATTCAGTTTGTGGAAGGCCAGTTTGTTGACTCCTATGACCCAACAATAGAAAACAGTAAGTGGGGGGTTTGTGGACTGCTACACCTTCATACACAAGCAGGATTTCACCCAGGAAACTGTAGTTGAGGTGGTAAGCCACTCAGGTCCTGGTACAGCTTGTCACCAGTTTGTTGATGGCAACCTACTAAATATGAGCAACACTACACACAATGACTTCTGAAATAGTACATCCACTTCTTTTAAAAATATATTTTGTATAAAGATGTTAGTATAGGGGAAACACGGTAAGTGCTACGTACGCTTATTTGCCAGTTTATTAAGCATGCTTAGCTAATGCAAATGCAAGGTGATAATGTTCAGTTTTTGTTGAACCTGTTATCATATGTTCTGGAGATATGTTAATTCAGCTGTATGGTCATTTTGTTTGTGGTGTTGCTGAGCTATATTGTGTTATACAGTCAGTTTCTATTATTTAGCCTACAGGCTGACATAAATGGGATGGACAAAATCGTAGAAACATCTCCCAGTATAATGCGGCACAGGTTAACAGTTGCCTCTTATTTTTCTGTCAGTCAACAAATGAGTTAATTAATTCAGCTGTACACTTTTCTGTTGTGCATGAGCTGTATGTGAAGTACAGGCTGACCTGCTATGCTCAGTGTTGTCTCTGTGTGGTACATCAGTTATTCATGTGTGCTCACATTTAAATATCAAGTTGTTGGTCAAAGCTCTACCACACTGATGTAAATCTTATTCATATCGTACAAAATCACATCTTTGGGAAAATAAAACTCCATAAAATCCTTTAGCAGGAATCTTGAAATGATATAAGATTGGGCAGTATGGTCAATATATGACTATTGTTTAACGAAGGAGATCCTCAGGTCTTCCTCAGTGGAGTTGTTCAGTTGCCATGGAGATGACTTAGTTGTTATTATGTTGCCCGAATATTGAATTTCAGTCACATGATTACAGGTGGATGTTATCATGATACTGAGCGGGACTTTTTCATGCAACATATAGTATAGGGCCACACCTAGTGATTATTATGAATATTATATCCGCCAAAGGTGGGGATAATGTTTTTGTTGGCATTTGTTGCTTTGTCTGTTCACAGCATAACTCAAAAAGTAGTGAATGGGTTTTGATAAATGAAATAGGATATGGCCCATGAAATAATTAGATTTTGGTGGTGGTTCAAAACCGGTCATCTAGTTTCAGGAATTTTTAAAAGGATTCTTCACCATTGTGAGATAGGGCCAATTCACCTTTTTCGCTTGACTGGCACAGAGCCCTGGAGGGCAAAAAAGCCTTCCAACACTATACACTTGATTCAACTGCAGCACAGTCCTGTTAATTTTCTAGTCATGTTCTATTCAGGAGGGACAAAGGGTTGCAAGTCATTCCTCTTCTTTCTATCTTTTTGCCCAAACGTCACTGTCTGAGTTCTAAATCTACTCCACCTAGACAAAGAGCCAGCAGCGGTGGTTAAGCGAGCTAGCATTGAATGAAGAGAGGGAATGGTGGTAGAATATCCTGCTGGTGGGCATGTGAGGACCTTAGTCCCTTGATCTTTGTGAGGTGGTCTGGTATATCTTGTTGGCTGCTGCAGTTGCTGCTCCAATCCTGAATGGGAGACCGGGGAACCATTGGCCATGAATCAGCAAACCATGTCACACTCTATAAGCCCCCTAAAAACCCACTGAGAGAGCAGCTGGGAAGAACGAATGACTGTGGAGAAGGCATGCACACATGGAGGAGGAGCAGCTAAGACCATGGAGTCGAAAAACGAACCTTAAGGAGGAGGGAACAAAAAACAGGAAGCTGCACGCTGCCACCCTGGAGCAGCAGACAGAGCAGGTAAAGAGGGCTGCAGGGCAGCACCACCCACTGCCAATTGGAGGAGGAGCCACTGGAGGCAAGGTGTTGGCAGCTTCTGTCAGGGAAACAAGGGAGGTGCCAACGAGAGCTGGTGGAGGAGAAAGCAGACTGCAGCCTGGTGTCAGTACAGGACAAAAAGGCTGCAGAGAGTGGATATCTGAGGGACCACAGCAAGTAGCCCAGTACCCCCCAAAAAAAAACAAAGGAGGAAAGGAGTGGGAGAGATGAGAGAAGTGGAGGAGGTCACTCAGCGCCCAGGGAAGAAAGAACAGGGAAAGCAGAAAAAGAAGAAGGACAGGCCAGGGCCTGATGTGGGAGGCCAAAGGGTGGCCCTGCCATGCCGGATGGAGGCATGCAGCATGGATAAGGCATGTAGGACTTCAAG
>NW_018127894.1:2001676-2015728 GCF_001952655.1 Monopterus albus | reverse complement strand
GAAGACCATGCACGAGGGGCAGGAATACATCTGCTGAAGTAGAACAGGAGACGAGTTCACGAACGGTTATGGAAGGTGAGCATGGTTCAGACCAGACTGCAGCCACCATTTATGAGAAATGAAAGCACTCTGTAGGCAGAGAGTGGAAGCATTTGTAGGCAGGTAGCAGGGGAAGGTGTGCGTGAGGGGCATGATTCTGCTCCTGAACCTCTGATGTTCATCTTCATCAGAACCATTAATGTAGACATCTGAATTGTATGCCATGAAAACTCTATGAGCTGATTCAGTTAAAAGAAGAAGAAGCAGCAGCTTTATTTTATTGTGACACGTACAATGAAATTTTGTTTGGAGCCGAGGGGCCTTGGGCCATTGCATGTATATGTGCCGCCATCACGGGCAACTTGGAGGGTTCAGTGTCTTTCTTGCCCAAGGACACTTTGACACGTGGACTGCAGGCACTGAGATTTGAACCTTCAACCTTCTGGTTGGCAGACGACTGCTCTACCCACCACACCAGTGCCCCCCCCCCAATGTGCACTGTTCCCTCCTAGCCAATATGTCCAAACACTGCTGCCTACTTTCATTCAGAAGAACCTTCTCTAGAAGAACTCAGAAATCAGCTGGAGTGTTTGCCTGAAAAAAACCCCTGCTTACTCTCTGACGGGTATAAGCCTGGACGTCCCTGGCTCCACCTTAGAAAGGGAACCTTGCTTGAAGGTACTTTAACAGCACATTTTGCCAAAGGAGAGAACACACTGTACAGTAATCTATCAACTCCTAAACACACGATCCCAGACACTCTGGAGATTTGAATCCAAACTTTACCTGTAGGCTGTTTCTCTTTTTCCCCTAATTTTTGCTCACATACCACCCTGCATTTCTCAGATGTGTGGTCCGTATCTATAAATAATTTCTGGATGGTTAATGTAGAGTGAAGTGTCAGCGTTATCAGTAAGATGCTGCAGGCAGTGCAATTCCTCAGTGCCACTGTAGATAATATGACCCATCTCCAGGCACATATTGATATTCTTGTGCCAAATGAACTCGGTGGTCCCATGCAAACCGAAATGGATCCATAACTAGGTTGTGTCTTGTACGTCTCAGTATCTGGAGGCATACACTAATGAAGATGCAGTTGGCTGTGTACTGTATGAAGCTTTGTTACTCTATGTGCTGTTTTTGCTGTGTTATTTTGAAAGGAGATTTCTTGCTTGCCATCAGTTAAAGTATTTGCACACAGGTACTTTATGCACATTTACTTTATCATGTCTACCTTATGTATACTGTATACTTGGTACATGTTAACTCTATTTACATTTTATAATTTTATACTTATTTTTGGTATTTTAGACTTACGCTTTTATACATTTCTTTATTTTGTTAACTATTGTCATTGCTACTGGATACCTGAATTTCCATCAGGTTCAATAAAGTATCTATCTATCTGTCTGTCTGTCTGTCTGTCTGTCTGTCTTTCTTTTGGTTAATTTCTAATTGATCTTTTCTCTTAACTGCAGCCTTTACTAAAATGATCACAATAAATGGACAAGAGTATCATCTTCAACTGGTAGACACAGCAGGACAGGTATGACTTGATGCTGACTTGAATCATTTTTATGCAAATATGTATTGTTATGATAATGTTCCAACCTGTAATATTGCTTACTAATTTCTTCACATTTGCTGTCTCTCCAGGATGAGTACTCCATCTTCCCACAGACTTACTCCATAGATATCAATGGTTACATTCTGGTCTATTCAGTTACATCTAATAAAAGGTAAACTTTTATCCCCCCTTTTAAAACTAAATAAATATGTGTTCAGCTCTGTATAATAGGTTGGACTGCAGGTGGTTTATGAGTGCTGAAGAAGAAACGTCCTCCTCTTTTCTTTCAGCTTTGAAGTTGTTCAGGTTATCCATGAAAAACTGTTGGACATGGTGGGAAAAGTCCAGTGAGTATCATCTGTTCTAATTTTACGGCCCAAGACGTGCAATAAATCATGCATGAGTGACAACGTGCCATTTACTTTCCCTCCCTTGCAGAGTACCAATTATGCTTGTCGGAAACAAGAACGACCTACATATGGAACGGTACATCCTAAAAACACTCAAATTGAACATTAGGTCCACTACAGATGGCTGAACAAATTTGATCATTTTAACCTTCATTTCTATTCAGTTTTTCATAGTTTAGCACACTTTTGGTGGCAGAATGGAAAACTACACATTCCTGACACATGGCAGAGACAGAAATACAGAGTATATGTGAATATTAGGTTCCTAGATGTCCCAAAAGAAGATGGACATTTGCATTAGGCTAGTGGGTTAAAATTTGTCTTTCTATGTTTGTATAGTCCTTAAAATGAAGCTTCCTCAGGACCAAGTCAACGGACCCATTTATAAGAACATATCTCCTAGTATTTAAACTGTGGGTTAGTCAAACTCAGCACTGCAGCCTTAATGTGAAATATTTGTTTATAATTGCCTGCTGTCTTTGTGAACTTTTTTCTTCAGAGTAATCAGTTGTGAAGAGGGAAAAGCGTTAGCTGAATCCTGGAACGCTGCCTTCATGGAGTCCTCAGCTAAAGAGAACCAGGTATAGAAGATTGCTCCACATCAAATACGGATTTGACTGTTTTCAAGGCCTATTTATCTGTTTGAAAAAGTACCCAAATACAATTACATTTTGGGTTCAAAAACATATACAGTATGGTGGTGCAGTACTGTCGCCTCACAGCAAGATGCCGGCCAGCTGGGGCCCCTCTGTGAGCTGGCATGTTCATATGCTAGTGTGGGTTGTCTTCCTCTATACATCAGCAACATTTCCTCTACTTTGTTTCTTGCCCAGTGACAGCTCCAGCTCCCATGACCCTCTAAAGAATGAGTGTAGATACTGTAAAGATGGATACATTGATACTTTGACAAAGGGCTCATATAAAGTTACACAGTCATCATAAGGAGCGCTACACAGTCTGTGAAAACAGTTCTATAGCACTTGCTGTGACTCTGAAGGGAGTTTTCCAGTCTAAATATAATAACGCTGATGATGTCATGAGGGTTATTTATCATTTCTTTGTTTGGACTTACAAACTAGAAATGTGTAACAGAACACCTGTGTTACAGTCTGAACACACGGAGAAGGAAAGACACTCACTAGACGGGCGATATGATGTTATCAGATTGCATTTTAGGAAGTGAAGGATCCAGCATTAGCTTGACCAGACCTAGGGACAGAACTGTGAAGGGTTTTAGTGACTTTTCACTCACTGGTTTATTTTATAACATTATTGTTTGGCTCCCTGAGCATTGTTTACATCTACAGTGGGTAGCAGTTTACAGTGAGAATGCTCTAAAAACCCACAGTACACTATCTAGCAGCCAAACACCAAACACCACATAGACAAAGTCGAGTAAGCATATTAAACACCACATAGACAAAGTCGAGTAAGTCGAGTTTAGCAGCTAAAGAGCCAGATATTACTTTCAGGAGTTGGTGGAGAGCAAAGCATAGCTAAAAGAGTGAATACTGGGCTTAATTTTGTCAGATGGGCACAATTGTGAATGTTAATGTTGCTCCTTGTCTCCTCATTGTGTAGATAAGCCAGTGTTTCAGACATGTAACCATATAAAATTTATAACAGGATAATACTGTATGTAAGTGTTCTGTTTAGAGCTTGTTGTGCTGCCCCCAAGTGGCCAGTTTTAACAATGGGTTAACCTGCCACTATTCTGTTGATTTTAGATAAGCTAGTTGTAAACACACTTTCTACTTGTACAGCAGAAATCAAATCTATGAAACCATCTTTACATTTTCTGGCTCCCCCATAGATAAGCTTCATATTCAGGAAGTTTACTAAACTGGTTCAAATTAAGTAAGTTTGCTTGATTGTCTTTAGAGCTACATAAAAACAATGCAATCTTTGTTGTGCCTAAAGCACCACAAGGAGCCACTGCCATGTATTGTGTGTACTGCTGGAAAATTCAAAGTGGTGTGCCTGAGACATGTGACAGCGTGTTGTGTATGTCTTGTGTGATCTTTTTCCTCAGACGGCCGTGGAAGTTTTCCGGAGGATGATCCTGGAGGCAGAGAAAATGGATGGCGGCGTGCAGCCAGGAAAAACGTCCTGCTCCATGATGTAGAGCCGCCCAATCAACACACAGGACACTGCACTGGGATATCCCGTTACTTGAAGGCTAGCTGCCAGTTCTCCTTCACCTCAGCTGACTCCACCCCTTCCACAGGGTCCTAAATATCCAATACTGTCTATTTATGGCTCTGAATCCACTGTTATTTATCAGTATTTCCTATTCCCATTTGTCATCCTTGTTTTTCTTTGTGTGTTTGATTAAAAAAAAGGGTGAGTGGTGGTTTCCTTGTCTCATATTTCCCACAGTCCACCTGTCCTTTATCGCTGTGCTCGGCACCACTGCATTATTTTGGGTGTATCAGAAAAAATGTTTTTCCTGTGCTTGGTAATGATGATACCCCTAACTAAGGCCAGAGATAGTAGTAGGGTGATGCATCTTAGCTTCTCATTATGCATCTTTCATATAGGCCAAAAGCCCTTCTCTGTTTAAATAAGATGAGAGAACTGTCATGTCTGCCCTGCATATGCTCTGAAATTGGATATGTAAACATGGACATTTCTTCTGATACATCAGCAGTTGATTGGTCCCTCTCATATACAGCTCTTTTTTTACTTCATCTCCACGCGGTACCCTCTTCACTGTCCCTCAGTTTGTTTTCAGAGCAGTTACTGTCAGCCAAAAAAAAAAAACTGCATCCATTTTCTAATGTTGAAAATGTTGTACAAATGTTTTTGATTGTAATCATTAAAGCAAAAAGTGGTTATGTAACACAGGGCGGAGTGTGTATTTTACTTTAGCTACAAGGTTTGATCATTTAAAGTAAACTGAAGATGGTGCGAGATGAAAGTGCAGGGAAGACGATGGTCTAATGATTAAGTGTAAAGCCAAAGTTTTCTCCAGCGCTTTGCAGCAAAATAATTAGGCTCCCTCTGTGTGATTGTTTTCTTTAACTCGAATGCCAACAGAGAGACCTGAGAAAAGATCATTGCAGTAAACCAAACTACTGGAAATGAAAGAATGTATAAGATTTTCCAACTCTTTCCTGAACATGAACCCTCTGAATCCTGATACTTTTCAGGACCACAGTGGACAGCAGAAGATTTCCAGAAGAATGAGTCCAGTCACATGCTCCTTTATTTGTCAAGTTAAGAGACTTATAGCTTGTTCTCTTTAAAAAAACAAAAAAAAAACAGCTTGAGCTCATACAGGTCTTCACACCTCTGCCTGCAGCAGTCACTGGGGGATAAATAACTTGCTCAAAGGCACTTCAATATACTGTCATGTTCTCTGGTTCTAAATGGGATTTTAAAAGGGTGTTGCACATGTCGTCTCTACAGCAATTAATATCGATGTAGGCATTCATCGCCAGCATTGCACAGTCAGACATAGCCATGCATTTCTGGTAATGTCCATCTGAGAAAGAAAAAAAAAATGGAACAGGTTGGCTTTTAACAAAAATCTACCCCTTATTATGCAAAAAGCACCTCACTGGAGAAGAGACAATGTGTTCTCGTGGATGTGGACAATTCAGCATATGACATTCGGTTATTAGACAAGTGGTTGACATTCTGCTACTGTTACCTAATGCTGCTTTGCCACAGGAAGTCTAATGAACTGATCAACATCTTTCAACAGTAAAAACAATACATTTAATTCCCCATCATTGCCCCTAGCTTTGTCATTTTGGTGCACTGTTAGACATGTAAATGCTTTTTTTCAGTAAACATTTTTTGCTTAACTGCTGTCATTTTTGAGTTCATGTATTTGTGAATGATAAAATAGTGTTGGTGTTTTGAGAAACTCACATGGTTCTCTCAAGAACCTGGCAGCAGCACAGCAATCCTTCTCCGGTTTACAAGTCTCTACAGTGAGCTCACAGGCTCCTCCGGCCTTTTTAGGGACACAGCGGTGACAGTTCAGGGCTTCACCTGAAAACAAAAACACCAATAAAATATTTCAGACATTGTTTTTTTTTTTTACTCTTTATGATCTAGGTGTGTCTGATGGTAAGGATTGTAAGAATCTGTCCTGGGACAAACTATTTGCCTGCTATTTAGTCTACTTAGATGTTAAAGGAGGGGGGTGGAACCAAAAAGGGTGATGTTGTGTTATGGCCATCACAAGTAAGTTAATTGTTAATTACTTTAATTTCTTAGACTACAGTCTTGTCAAGGGAATTGAACTGCCTTTGAGTTTCTGACAGGTCTGTTGAGATTGTGCTATTGTGCAGAAAAGAGAAAACAGGCTTCCCTGTTGCACGGCAGCAGACATTGTGTTTATTCAGTGGAGAATCAGTGACAGACTCACCGGCTGTTAACAGCAGGGTGACGGCTAAAGCCAAGACCAGCAGCTTCATTGTTCTGCTCAGTACTGCAGCCTGGTAGAGATTAAGCACTGTTCTGATAACACAATATGTACTGTATTTTCAGCACTACAGATTTCATGGCACAAAACATTTTGGCATAACTTTTTTCATTCCTTTTCTTATGATTTTAAAAAACTGAAGGGAATATACTGTATGGAGTGTAAATATAGAAATTCACAGCAAAAACTGATGTGTACTAGACAGGTCGCCAGTCCATCACTGACATGTAGACAAACAACCACACACCCACACAGGCAATTTAGAGTCACCAATCAACCTAAGCTGCATGTCTTTGGACCGTAGGAGGAAGCCGGAGCACCCAGAGGGAACCCATGCAGGCACGCAGAACATGCAACATCTGCACAAAAAGGCCCCGGGTCGGCTGAGACTTGAACCCAGAACCTTCTTGCTGTGAACTGGCAGCACTAACTATCATTCTGACATTTGGTAGCAAATATGTGAAAAAAATTTTGCGATAGTATTGATTTGGTATTTCTTGTTTTTAAGGATAATTGTAAAGATTTGGAAAAAGTTAAGCACACAAAACAAAATCAAGCATAGATTTATGTGAACATACCTTGATGATTTTTCTGTCCTGATGTCTGCCAATGACTGACATGTGTTCACGAACGTTCCCACTTTTTATACCTGTTCATACTTTGTCTTGTCATGGCAACATCCCATTACGTGGTGTATCTCAGCTAAGTCTATATACTTTGCATCTCACTCGCCTTGGGTAAACTATGTTCAGGGGTCACAGTTTCCCAATGCTGATTCCTGCATTTTGTAAGAGCTGTCCACCCTTTGTCCTCTCCTTTATATAACTTGCAAAATATTTGCAAATCTTAATGCATCCATTTGGGAGAAACTCACATAAAGTTTTATATTTGTGTGGTTCATACTTTAAGAGGAAAAGAGGATGTTAGTCGAAGGTATGTTCGGTATGTTTGCATTAGGTGGATTCTGTCAGACATATGAGGTGTAAAATCTTTGGCCTTGTGCTCTTTCACCAACACTGCCACCAGACATGAAAAGAACCAATATACACAACCGTCAAAGGTTAAAAATGACTTGAACTTAATATCTAGTGAAAGACAAGAACCGGCTGCAACACTCATCTGAGCCATTGGTTATTAAAAGACTAAAATATTTTCTTTGGTGTAGAAGAAATTTTACCTCCCTTTATTTTTACTTAAGTCCAATTCAAAATGCAAATAAAAAACTTTTGAAATGCATGAATAGTTTACATTACAAATTATTTTTTTAAAGAATCTATCTGGTGTAAATCCTGCAAACAGACAGAAAATCCCAAGAAACAAAGAAGCTAACTGACGAACAAATGGGCAAACATTTGTTTACATAAAGTGCAAATGCCCATGTGCTTTTTGAATCTACACACCTGAGACAAATGCTACTTTAATTGTTCAATGACTGCTTTAATATAAAATTAAACCAAGTCATTCTTTGATGTATGAAAATCCACTCAAGTGCCATAAGTCATTTCCAATTGTATGTTTTATCTGTGCCACTGTAGATGGAGGGAGGGGTCTAACGTCAGTGCATTAGAAACAAATTTTATTAGTTTTGATTCTGCTCCAGTGTGGTTGTTTTTGATACTGCAACTGAGAGTCTTCTCTGAAAATTTCATAGGTCAAGGTCTAACTTGGTCCAGTGATCAGCAGCAGAGAAACTGTAACAGAGCGGGATCTCAAAAGAGCAGCTGGAGGGATTTCTGTAGATAAGTTCAAAAATGACTAGGACCACACCTCAGTGGTTTTCTTCCCAGTTACTAGCTCAACTGTCAGAAGATAGATTTGTTATTTGAGCTCGGTCATTCATATTCTTTCACTTCTGCTTCATCTTGTTCTCTCTCTCTGTTTGTTTTGCTCCTCGTCTCTTCAAATATTACTCTGCAACCCCAACTCTGTGCAAAGTCACTGTTAAAGCCCAGTCAAAGCAAAAAGCCTCTCCCTTTATTGTTTTGGCCTCCTGTGTCAAATTCCAATATCAGCAGTGGCACATGTAAAAAAAACTGTCCAGGTGGCAAAAACCTATGCAGGTCAGTCACAAAGAAGTATGTAGCTGACTGGAATGCTTAACACTACTGAATGGCATTTTGCAGAATATCTTTCTAATGATATGTAGCTGAGTGTTACTCAGATATAACCCTTTTGCAGTGTTTCTGTACAGGTTAGGAGAAAAATATTTTAAACTTCACTGATGTGGCAAAAACAAACAGATTGTGTTCTATGAGGGAAAATGTTTCACTGAGAGGAAGCTGAAGAATGGAGCCTTCGTCTGCTTCAACCACCCAGATTTTAAAGGTCAGTACATTCTGGAGCATGGAGAGTAACCGGAATTTCAGTGCTGGAATGGCCATAATGATCATATGGGCTCCTGCAGGCCCATCAGGATGGTAGGTGTGTGTGTGTGTGTGTGTGTGTTCTTGTACTTGCTACATAGTGAAGACCAACAGTGTTTTTTTATTAAAAGGTTAAAACTTAGTTTTAGGGCTCAGGTTAGAATTAGGTTTAGGTTAAGTATTAGGGTAAGGGTCGGGGTGGGTTAGGCATTTAGTTCTGATGGTTAAGTGTTAGTGTAAGGGGCTAGGGAATGCATTATGTCAATGAGTGTCCTCACAAACAGGGCCGTATCAAGCTTTTTAAAAGTGTGGGGGAGGAGGTTTGTCTGGGGTGTGGGTATCTGAGCAAGACGCATTTAAATGTGTTTTACACACCTCTCTTATTTATGACATGTAGAGTTTACCTACCTCTAAATAGAATTTATGCACCAAATTCAACCAGGATATTCAATATTCTGCTTGCTATCATTATCAGCGCAACACAGTTATAGCTTGGTGTTTCTGAATTACACTGCTTTATCTACATTTTATGCCCAACCCTGATCAACACTGTAAGATCCACTCACTCATATTGTTACAATTTACCCACTTGTTTTTTCAGCACACCCCTGGTTCTTAAGTTGAAGAAATAAATTCTCTATATTAAGTTATCCTGAAGAAAAAGAAATTGAAACTCTTGTGTAATATGACTTTAAATATTTTTATTTAAACAATACACTGATAAAGTTTAATGTTTAAAGCATTGTTTACAGTTGGTCACAATTGCACAAAAAATGTTGGATATTGCCAACCTGGCATGAAAACCAACTGGCCTGAACATTTAACATTGGATATATAAACATTTGACCCTTCACTCAGTTCAATTAAAAGAACCAAATGTGTCTTTCTGTTTTCTGTTCTTAAGTTGAAGAAATAAATTCTCTATATTAAGTTATCCTGAAGAAAAAGAAATTGAAACTCTTGTGTAATATGACTTTAAATATTTTTATTTAAACAATACACTGATAAAGTTTAATGTTTAAAGCATTGTTTACAGTTGGTCACAATTGCACAAAAAATGTTGGATATTGCCAACCTGGCATGAAAACCAACTGGCCTGAACATTTAACATTGGATATATAAACATTTGACCCTTCACTCAGTTCAATTAAAAGAACCAAATGTGTCTTTCTGTTTTCTTTACAAGAGACAAACTGATTAGCAATCATTTTTCTGTTCACCCTATCCAGCTTGTCTTTATGTACATGTCACACAGCAACACTGTTGAGGCAGGTTTGGGTCATGGTGCTGCACAGCCATGTTTTCTGACTTCTGATGACACAGGCACAACTAGGAGGAGACGAGCAACTGTTTCAACGTGCCCCTCTTTCCGATTTCATCACGCTCTTTCTCATCCTCCTTTCCCTCAATATGTTCTTGTCTGCATTCTTCATAGCTGTTTTGGCCTCTTTCTCCTTCTCTGTCTTTTGCTTTTTCATCATTTTTGTCTTCCTCACCTTCATCCTAATCAAAACATTTAAAAGGAAATTGTGGAATTTTATATCCATCCACCAGAAACACGCTCAAACACACACAATTTGCCTCTATTCCTTAAATAAATCTCTTTCAAAAACTGTAACTTCACAAAAACAGTATGAGGCATTTTAGTCCTAAATGTGTTCATTGCTCACCTGTGAACCTCCCTGTGCTCCCTCTGAAACAACTGTGGTCTCTGGCAACTGACTAGCCTACAAAAGCAGGGTGCAGTGATAAAGAATAAGACTTCAAAATTAGCCTCCCTTAATTAATGCCCACCTACAGAACATTAAGAAATCACTTACAAGATTTCTTTTGAAAAAGGTGTCAATCTTCTGCTGCCCTTTCTGCATCTTAATACTGCGTGGCAAAAAGACAGTGCTAAGTGGTAACTAGCTCAGACAGGGCTGTGAGACTTCTTAAAAAATAGCCTACTTGCGTTAGCATCATACAGCTCCCTATCTAACTTTGTTAACAACGTAATACTAGCTGCTTAGGTGGTGAACAGGGTACATGATGGATATTAAGTATTTATCAGCAGATATTCCATTGTGACAGTAATTTTGGCTTCACTAATTTACTGTGATGCAGTGTTCTTCACATTTACTGCCTGACCTTCAGACTGCTCCATAACACTTGTTTCTCTACACCATCTCCTTAGCTGTCTCCTTTCCTCTTGAATGCTAGTGTTGTGATTTGTGTTTGCCGCTAACTGGTTGATTTGCTGTGATTGCCTGTAATATCTGTCGCTCAAACTAACTTGACCTATGTGTTTGCATGTGTGTTGCCTCCTGTGTACGTGTGTGGGGTTGTTCATACTCTCTCCCTGATGTCATTTTGTATACATTGGCTATTTAGTTTACATCTTTCCAAAAAGTGTGGGGGATGAAATGTGTTTTTAGAAAAGGTATGGGTGTTGTGTCCCCCACATCCCCACGGCTGCAACGCGCATGCTCACAAAGATAGAAGGACAAGTCTGTGTGTGTGTGTGTGTGTGTATGTGTGTGTGTGAGAGAGAGAGAGAGATTGCAGGGATGGACAAATATTAGTTTAGTACAAATAAAAATAAAAGCCTGGCAGACTAGCATATGCTTGGCCTCATTTGAGCACTTCTATTTCTTAGACAAGTCAAGGACTCAATAATTTTTATTACGTGAGTTTAGAATTAGTCTTGCAGCACAGTGGCATGCTAGCAACTTGAACCTTTTCACATCATTTATTGACACCATCAGCTGAAAGAAAACCACACATTTAGTGTACTTCAGGCATAGACTGTGGGCTGTACATATCATCCTCCACATATACATTTAACCTTTAGATTTCTATCGGTACAAGTGTTTGCGCACGCAGTACAGCCGCTGTAACATAAAGCAGAAGGCCTGGATCCTTTGAAATGAGGTGAAGGCAAACATTATTGCTATTATTCAGTAGGCAAGCATGTCATTATCCTTTCCCAGTATGGAGAGCAGTACAGGATGGAGTTGTTTGAGGGAGACGGGCCAATGTGTGGAGCTGTGTGACGACTGTCCCTTTCTGCAGGCACAAGGCCTTACTAAGAACTGCGTCAACTCCATCAAGGTTTAGGGGGATGGAGCATATGTATTGCTAGTGTTTGATCAAACTTGCTTCGATCACATAAGAGTGTTACATTATTTGGTTAATTATACATCACTGGTGGACTGGGCGACCACAGTTAAAGGGTCAGTTCACCCAAAATCACAAAAAACATTTCTCACATGCCTCTTTTGGTATTTGATCATGCAGATTATTTTAGTTTTATTTGCCAAGATTATGACATATCCAGCTGTGAGGACAACTTAATTTTGTGTGTCTAAATTACTCATAGGAGGGTGTGTGTGGATATTTCAAAACCTGAGCATATAAAATCAAACTATCTTTAAAATTACTACAAAAGGTAAGTGAGAAATCTGTTTTTTAGTCATTTGGGTGAACTTGCCCTTTAAATTAATTGTGTATTTAAACCAAGACAGGTAGAATAATGTCAGAACTTTCTTATAAATGTTACCTTGTATATTTTTAAAACTACATAAAGCACTACCTCATGAACAAATTGTGCTATATTTTCTACATATCACTAAATATGCCACATTTAAAAATAATTATTTTTACTTATTTTGCCAAACAGCTGGGTCATGTATGAAAAGCCCAACTACTGTGGCCGCATGTTCGTCGTGGAGAGACGAAACTACTATACCCACATGGAGTGGCAGGCAGAAAACCCCAACATCCAGTCTGTTCGCAGGGTGACAAACTTCTAAAACCACCTCATTGTCAATATGACTCCAGGGATGTGATCATCTACTGGTGATAAACACACTGCACAATCAAGTAATCTCATGCTGATTGTGTAAGGCTGTAAAATAATAAAAGATGAAGAAGATGTTTGACATTGCTTGTTTTATATTTCTATTGCTTTATTCAAAGGCAGAAATAAAGTAGTGATCTTACAATATATTAAATCTTATTTCTATTTTTTTCTTCTTTTATGCTCACTCAGTGTGATACTCCCAACTTAACCACCACATTTCATTGTAGAAATGGCTACAGGCTATGATTCATGTAATTGCTTTCTATTATATGCCATAACTGCAAAACGTTTAAGTGCTGTGCTTTTCCTCAAACTAATGGATCCATTAGCAAGTTACATGAGGTATTCTGGGTACCACTGAACATAGATTACGGACAGATGGGTATTTTATCTACTCATAGGGTGAATTCTATTGTTTTGATAGTAAAAGGGGGGGGGGGGGGGGAGACACAACAACAAAAAAAACAATTATTAGCAAACTAAATCATTTAAAACCAGAAAGCCTTTTAAAACATTCATACAAGTGAATATTTGGCAATCAGCTGTGAACAACACAGACTGTGTGTCCTCTCTACATATACTATAGTGTATTAATCAAGAATGAAGGACAGATGTTGTGCAGGTGTAGGCAGTACCGGCCCCAGGGAGCTCTGCTACCACCTAGTGTCACTGATCTGTTTTACTGTGAAGCTGTGACGCTCACCTCAGGGTTTTCAAAGTGATCTCAGTGGAGACTTTCAGCTGTAATGACACACACATACACACATAAAATGTGTGACAGCGTTTTCATACATGACAAGAAAAAACAGACAGACTTTTAATGAATTTCCATTTAACATTTATCAACCTCAATTCAGATTCTCCAGCAAGATTATATCCAGTTTTTAATCATATTATGCACAAAACATATATGCCATGTAAGTGATGACAGGTTGCATCATTTAATAGTGTTTTACAAAACTATTCACTCATAGCGTCATGTTTTTATGTGCCACTGCATCATGTAACCCCATGCTCCAGTTCTACAAAGAGTGTCACACCATGGTTGTGGCTGGTGGACCTTTAATGGGCACCCATGTGCTTTCTCTTCCAACTGTCATGACAACAGAACATCTGTCTTTACAAGGTTTCACTGGTGGCCTCTTATCGAGTTACAGGGTCAATACAGAATTGCTTAATGAGGAAATGCTTTGTCTTGAGTTGCACTCAATGGCAGTAGTTGAAGGGTGATTACCTATAGCTAACCTTATTCCTGGGCCATTTGCTGCATGAATTGGCTCTGTGTCACAAACATGCCATTAGTCTGGATGTCAAAGATAAGAAAGAGAGAGGGACCTGTGAGCGAGGCTTAATGGCATTCTAACAGTGTCACTGTTGATTTTCTCTGATGA
>NW_018127894.1:1985665-2001608 GCF_001952655.1 Monopterus albus | reverse complement strand
ATATGTCTTGATATTTTATTATTATAGGCAACTATTTTATTTCATAGACTTTGCTTTAATGGAGATGAGCATTTTTCTTAAGTGGGGAGGTTACAAAAGAGAAGCAATTAGTCAGAGGAAAAGAACTTGAACATTAATTCATTAGAAGGAAATACTTCTAAAGCTGAGAGTATGTTGGCTGGGAGACTTGTAAGGTGGGCAGGCTGACCGGTCCTTTGACACAGCACACATGCTCTTTATGTAATGTCACAGATTATTTGGCAAGTATCAAAAGAACAACCTCAGACTACCACAAGAATATCATGTTTGGATATTGAAGATTGATGCCATATAGGCCAATTTTTGATTTGTGATAATAATGCAAATGCTAGCGATGCATTATGAGCCATGATTTCACTGTATTTTGGTTTTTGTGATGTGATGTATAGCTGATATTTAATATTGTGCAGTGGAGAAACGATTACAACAGATACATTTTAAATAGCGTTTATTGTGTCCTGTTGCTCCAAATTAGGTCAGCTATTTTTAGCACAGCCACTTTTGCATAAAAGATCATACAGCTAGAGAAAAACTCTGAATTTCACAGTAGCCTACATGTAGAGCTCTAAGATATTTATCACGTGGACAAGAATAAAATGCTACACTAGCCTGAGAGCTAATACATGTATATTTTTAATTTGTAAGTGCTGGTGAAATGTATTAGACTCTAAATAAAATGGAAATATAGTAAGCTATAGCTCACGGTTTACTTTGTACCGACTCTTCTTTTGCAACAAAAACATTGCAAATGCATTATTTCAATATCACTATGTGTTTTTAAGGAGCAGGCATTCTCAAAATTCAGTGGGAATTCGATAAAGCTATCATTTGAACCTACGGCTAAACGAACAGAAACCGAAAAGTAGACAAATACCAACTCTGGCTGAAGAAAGTGCAAGTGTTATTTCAGCTGGAACTGGGACAAATACCAGCGTGGGAACGAAATGTCTTTCACCAGTACACTTAAATCCCCACACTGGGGTTTAATGATTAAAATAACGCGATAATTATCGGTAAAAGGCGAAAATAAAGTCATTTCAGGCTTATATGTGCGGTGCCGTGTTAAGGTCACTCGCCGCCTGCATGAATTCCCTTCTTTGTGTTTACACATCCGGGTTTCCTTGTTTGCAGCCCATTCCCCATTTAGAAGCCATTTTGGACACAGATCAGTAACATGCATGTAAACCCCGATCGACCTCCCGACGCAGCGGTGCTACTGTTCCACTGAATAACCTCAAAAAGAGCGCCGAGCTCTCGTCTCGGATGGTTTAAACTGCTTCCCGATCGTATTGTGGATCCGGTTCCGATGCGAAATGCTGTATCTATTAACGGACTAAGAGCCTGGCAGTCAATCGCTCCTATCTTTTCTTGTAACATTGTTGCAGCGTCGCGGCTATTGACACGCGTTGTGGTGCTGCTGGTGCTGCTGGTTAGGCTGCTGGAGGGACCGGAGGCCTGTGGTCGTTCTGATCCCGGACCGATGGTTTGAACGAGCCCAGTTTTGATGTTCGCGGCGGAAAGCGGGGGAAATCTCTGTCTTGTATTTAAAACGGAACATGTCTTTTTCATGGCTAACTTGTTCACTTCTTCTGGGAACTTTATGCGCAGGTAAGGTCCAAATTTGCAACAGTTTTTTTTTTTTGTTTGTTTGTTTAGTTCAGGACATATTTTACGTTTGAAATGTCGACGCGCGAACGAGTTAGTTGGTTGTTGGAACTTTGTTGGCAGTGGATATTATGGATCAGTTGTGGATTTTATTCTTTCGCCCATAGTCGCCTTTTGTCGGCTTGTCCCCTGTAACACACCGGTTTCCTTCTCAAATGATTTAACTCAAGATGAGACTTTTTGATTAAAAACCACTCAGCTGTCATTAAACACAGGCTTTTACGCAGATGAATGTAAATGTATTTATCCAAATGTAAAGCTGTTGCGTTCCCCTGGCAGCAATAGAAGGCAGCAGCTGCACCAACGTCCTGAAACCTTATAGGCTACATCTCAGGTCTGTGCTTACAGCCTGAACAAGAGCCTTTGAAAACACTATGAGGATTGGGAAAAATACATCAGGGGTGTCTGATTTGAAGACACATTTGTCTAAAGTCAGATCTTTGCTCTGAGTAGAGGGTGCTGTTACACAGCTGCGAATTTTATTTCTTTATTTAGCCATATGGGAGATTTTATTGTGCCTCCGATGTGAATACACCACCCCCCACCCCATTCAGCTCTTCATTACAATGGTTGAATATTTATTTTGAGAACAATAATAACCACTTCACAGTTTTTTTTATTTTTTATTTTTTTGCTGAGACACATCTGCCTCTTCTGTACCAAACAGGTTGGTTAAAGCCTTTTTTAAAGTTTATAGCTCAGTAAGCTGCTTCCCCAGAATTCATGTTGTTTTGGTGTAAGCCTGGCTAAGTGACAGAGGGAGGGGGGTTGGGGAATGATCTTGTAGTAAGTCCTCTTGGATCATGTGACCACAGATATCAGAAATGCCATCTCGGCTCAGTGGAGCATTGAACATCACTGGCTTGTGTGTGGATATATTTAGTCTTTCCTACCGTCCTTCCTTCCATCCCTAATAATGAACATTATGTCTGGTCATTACATGCATCCCTATATGCCAAAATGAAGTCCCATTGTGTGCTGCTGGACAGCTTAATGCATGCATGCATGTATGTGTGTGTGTAACGGGTCGGTGGGGGTAGCACTGGGGGATGGGCAGCCTCCTATAGGCAGGGGTTTAAAGAGACAGGCACTGTTTTGTTTTTTTGTTTTGTGAACAAAGATTAGGAATGAAAGTCCAAGCGATATTGTGAACGACATGTCCAGCATGTTATCTACTTTGTGTTTCAACCAGAAACACATCTGTATGTCGCTTTAGTGTGCCTGATGTTAAATCCACTAAGAGGGATGGTAAAATCTTTTCTGTAAGAGTTCAGGTTTTGGAGACTGTCAGCCATTGTTACATGCCTGCTTAGGTTAGGAAATGTCCAACTATTTCCTCTTTAAAGAAGAAGCTCTTATCTGGCTTTCCATATGTGCCATACTCCAGGAGGACGTAGGAGTCTTTATCTTAGCATACCATGTCAGTGTGTGTGTTTCTATACCACAGCGGGGCGTATTAGAATTATTCTTATTCTTCTATCACTAATTAAACTGTGTCATTTTCCTCTTTCAGTCGTTACTCTCTGAATAGCTATTTTAGTGAATGGGATTATGCTGAACTACTATTCAGCAATAATTTTCTAGCCCAGAGGAACTTCCCCTTTACTACAGAGAGCTCCCGGCCCTGGCCGTGTGCCAGAGTGATGATGGAGGCTCTGCTCAGAGATGCGTCTTCGTGCCACTGAGCCATCCCTGCACCATATGTCTGTGTTTCTGCTGTTGAGTTTTAATTCATTACGATGGGAGCTGACTGAGGCCTTCTGTCCATCTCAGGGTACAGTCTGGGCGAAGCAGAGACCCGGGAGTGCGTGTACTACAATGATAACTGGCGTACAGAGAGGACCAACCAGAGCGGCTTCGAGCGATGCGAGGGGGAGAAGGACAAGCGCCTGCACTGTTATGCCTCGTGGCTCAACTCCTCAGGGACCATCAAGCTGGTGAAGAAAGGCTGCTGGTTGGACGACTTCAACTGCTATGACAGGTCGGGTCACTGAGCGAGGTCATCATGCATTTACATTTAGGTTTTGGTTATCTGGCTCGTGCCCAGCTTTGGCTGGTGGTGAGTGCAGCAGTCTCAGTATCTGTGTGTAGTTCAGTGCATCTTTATTTCTCTGACCTGGGGCATTTTCAGGAGTACAAATAAAAGATCTGAAATTATTTGTTGGTTAGCCAGTTTGCTGAGAAACTGTCAAATATTTGCAATTAGAAGATTCTCAAAAGAGAAGATGAGTGGGGGTTTTTATCATTATAAAAAGTCAAGCAAATTAAAGGGATCTTGTGCTCTGGGAATATTTTGAAGAGCATTTTTAACAGGATCAGTCAATATGGAAAGCATCACTTGCACCTCCAAAAAGAAAAAGGACAAGAAAACAATGCAGGAAATTCACTGTACCAAATTAACTATAGTCTCTTTTCAGTTTGATTTGATGTCAACACACACTACATAGTCTGAACTGACTGACGTGCACACCTTTATGAATGCTACACATGAGCAGTCATGTCAAAGTATGCAAACCCCTTTACCTTTTGCACACTTTGTGCTGTAGATTAAATTTAAAATGGATCAAATTGCCATTTTTGTTTACGCTCAGTAGCCCATAATGAAGTGTTTTTGGAAAATTTGTCAAATTTTTTTTAGAACTCCAAAACTGAAGTCTATCAAGTATTCAGACCCTTTGCTGTGGCGTTCCAGACGGTGGTCAGGAGCATTTTCTATGTTTTAATTTGTGTTGATGTGTCAAGAGTTTGATTGGAGTCCTCAAAACTTCAATTTCATCCATTTACAATTATTACAAAACACACACAGTGTAAAAGGTGATGGGGCCTGAAGCCACTGCACACAAAGCTGAGAATGGAACGGTACAGGGCAGCAACTAATATTTTTTAACAATTTTGTCAATGAATTGATTCATTATTATTCATAAAAATTTAAGATTGTAAAAAACAAGAACAACCCACACACGCACAAAAAGTCCACTGCCGTTTCCCAGAGCACAAGATAACACGTTCAGTCTGCTCGCTTTCTCAGATCCAAACCCCACAGACATTCAATTTGCAATGATATAAAACACAAAAGCAGAAGTATGCACATTTGTGAAGCTGATACTAAGAAACATTGACCAGTTTTGCTTTGCAAAGTGACTAAAAAAATGAATGGCTCATCAAAATAGTTATTTAAATTGTGTGTAAAACCAAATTTAAACTAGAAGGCATGCAGTCTGCTACACATGCAAGCATCAGTAGGCACAGAGAAGGCCAGGCAAACAGGTCGAGGGTAGTTTTTAATGTTGACATAAATACATTATTTGAATTGGTGTCTATTCAACCAACAAAACTCCAGTGTGGAAATAAGCAGCAGTGTGCATCGACGGTGCAGGGTACAGCCCGTCGATGGCAGACAGATCCAGTTGCACCAGGCCACACAGGATTTTCCAAGTCAGGAGGAGAATTTTAAACTAGACTTTTATCAGCAGCTGGTGCAGAGTTGTGTGGCACGATCAAACTTCCCAGTCTTTAATATTCAAGCCACAGCTTTTTTGCACAGGCTGGTGACCTCTGGTGGCTCATGAAGTCAAGCTGGTGGAAAAAGAAATGTAGTAATCTTCTCTAGATGACACAGTGTCTGCAGTGTTTAGTAGCTGTGAGATTGATCTGCAGTTTGGGTGTATAGGAGGAGCATTAGGATCAAGACTGGAGCTGTAGAACAGCGGTGAAACAATGGCTATTTTGAGTGACAATTTGATGATGATCAGCATTAGACTTCATCAAACCAAAAGCAGAATTTTACAAAGCTTTGCTACAACATGATGTAAACAGATTGTAGGTTTGGAGGCAGCTACAAATGTGCTGACAGATTTGAGGGAAATTGCTTGGGCCTGAAGCGCTGTTGGCTGTAATTACAATCAAAGTGGGAATATAGTGGACCTGGAAAAGTACATTTGTTCCTGATCAATTTAGTATGAGTGAAAAGCTCCATTAACATAGTGACAAAAATGGAGGGTGATGAAGAGGTAGGCAATTCAGAGCAAGTTGAGGGACAGTGGTAAAGTGCGGAGATTTGCAGTTTTGTGCATATAATGTTAGAAATCCTGTGAATTATCTGTATTTGGCACACTTGCTGACTTCATGAGAGAACTAAGATAATATATCCTCAGTCAGAAGAGGTTTTTAATGAATATGCACTCTATAAATTTCTTTTTTTGGCTCCTACATTGGCAGCGTTAACAGGAATTGATACCGAGGAGCGAACAGGTCGTGGACAGACAATAATGTACAAACAGAAGAGACAGAAAACAAGTCAGTCATTCAACATTTGGTCCTTCAGTTTAAAATGAAAACAACAAAACACTATGTTAGTTTTACCATCGAGACCTTTTGGTCCTGTTCACCGTGTTCGCGTTACAGCTCTTAATGCTCAGTTTCAAAGCTTCTGTCTGATCCGATCTTTCTCTGTTCATCATGGTTTGGTTCCAGCTCCTCTCTGAACCCCCATGCTCTCACAGATTCAACTGAATATGAGCCGCATGCGCATAAGAATAACAACAGCGTAATTTGTGTAACAATTTCCTGACAAACTGCTTGGTTTCGACATGTTCTCTCCACCTTGGGGAGCCGGCGTGACCTGTAGCTTCTCAACAATGACGTCATTTGTCTGACAATCAGTTTGCACATTTTCCTCAAAAACTGCTCAGTTATGACATGTTCCTTCCAGTTGGGTGTGATCAGAAGCTTCTGAATAAATATCCAACAAATGTGAAACGTTATGGTCTGTCCAATGATCCCCATCACTGTTGTTGCTCTCCTCTGTTTTTACCAGTCTGTGAGTGGCCAACACTGCGTGATGATGATGATGGGCAATATGAGCATGCGCAGAGGAGTGTGACATTGATGAAACTGCATTAATTGGATCTGACCGAGGTCACATGGTCTCTGATAACATAGTGGATCTAAGACCATATATGCAGGTGACCCAGATCCAGTCTGGGGAAAAAAGGGGATTTGGTTTGTTCTCTCATCTGTGAAAAGATCTGAGCCAATCTTGTTGAGTCACTTCAGCTTGCAGCCTGAACGTAGCAGTTGTTTAGTGTTAAATCAGCTTTTCACATGTATTTTGTTGTTGGCTTTTGTTTATCAGAGGAATAATCTCAGTGTGTGATCTGCTGTTTCAGGCAAGAGTGTGTCTCAATGGAGGAAAACCCTCAGGTCTTCTTCTGCTGCTGCGAGGGCAACTACTGCAATGAACGATTCACCCACCTTCCTGACTTGATTGGCAGCGGCAACCGAGGTGAGTGGCAGAGACTTCCCACATATAGTACGAGCAAAAAATAGATCCTAGCCTTGCATGTGGTCATAAACGATGTCATGATTGGGATTTTGTTATGATCCTTTTTACGCAGACTAAAATGTTGCTAAATTTTTTCTTGTTAACTTGGCATGAATAAGAGCCACAGTCAAAACATAACAATCTCCTGCAGTTTATTCCACTGATTGCATGTATTGAATGTAGAAGTGCATTGAGGTTGTCTGGTTTTTAAGCCTGTGATGTTGCACCTGTCAGTAATTTTATTTCTATAGTCCAGTACTGATTTACAGCCGCCTAGAAGGTAACAAGAAGTGAACATTTTTAACAGGCTGTCACTTGCGTGTTTGCTGCATTTCTCCACACTCTGTAATCATTTCCCAGTCATTTGTCAAGATCAAGGCTGGGCAGTCTAGATAAAACACTACCCTGCTCTTTAAAAATCAGGTCTCGCAGTCTGTGAGGGACAGTTGTGATGCTGCTAATAACCTACAAGTCATAAAGCTGACATGCTGTAATTATTCTGTTTATCCTTGACAGTGAAAATCCGGCCTCCGCCTCGAGTGCCGTCGGTGCTCAATGTGTTGGTGTACTCCCTGCTGCCTCTCTGTGTGCTGTCCCTGGCCCTCGTTCTGGCCTTGTGGATGTACCGCCACCGCAAACCTCCCTATGGCCACGTGGACCTGAGCGAGGTGAGACAGGCCATACTCAACCCTGGCTCTCATTTGAAGTAGTAATCCACAAAATGTGAGATCAGTCTTTCACTGCGTATGTTTTCTGATGTTTATTCTTCTGGTATATTCCTGAAGGGATGTCAAAGTGACACTTTGTTTTGAGATGAATTTGGCAGAGGAATGAGGCTGTGTTTTCTTTGTTGTTATTTAGGATCCAGGACCTACTCCTCCATCCCCCTTGGTGGGTCTGAAACCACTGCAGCTTCTTGAAATCAAAGCTAGGGGGCGCTTCGGCTGTGTGTGGAAAGCCCAGCTGATGAGTGAATATGTTGCTGTAAAGATCTTCCCTGTTCAGGTACATCAACAAAATGAATTAAACTTTTTTTTTAAGTCTGTGCTGCTCTTTTTCAAGGATCAAGGGTGACTTCTATCTCTTCTGCGGCAGTGCAAGTAAATGGTTTTTTTCATAGATCCCCTGCCGCATATTTTTCAGAAAGTAGGATGTTTAGAACTGTCTTTTAAATATAATGTTAATACATGAGAGGCACAAACTGGTGCAGCCTGTTTTGGGCCGCATTATTTTCCAAGGTGCTTGTATCACAAGCATCACAACCTAAACACAACTCCCTGGTTTGCATATGTTTTCATAGGATAAGCAGTCATGGCAGAATGAGCGGGACATCTTCTTGACTCCGGGGATGCGACATGAAAACATTCTGCGTTACATCGCTGCGGAAAAACATGGAACCAACCTGGAGACGGAGCTGTGGCTCATCACGGAGTTTCATGAGAGGGTGAGAGCACGTCTGCATGTATACGACCATATAATACCCGCATAGTAATTTCATGGTGGGGTGCAGGGCTTCTGCTCTGTGTTGACCAGAGCTGCTAGACATTTTCTAGTATTATTAGCTGAGCTCTTCATGCAGCCCAACAAAAGAGCATCAAGCTTTTGTTGGAGGATTTTATTACTTATGGTAATTCTCTAGCATCCACTAGATCTTTATATGTTTTGCTTATTTATGTTTGTTTTTTAAGCCTGTATTATTGAAATGATGCAGGCATTTAGATAACTAGTGGTATTAAAACTAATGTGTGTGCCTGAAATAAACAAATGGTAATTGCCATTTATGTAATGTTTTTGTAGCTTTCTGTATCTACAGGCAGTGAAACAATCATGTTTATAGCTAATTATTTTAGCTCCATGGGTGCATGTGTTTTCATTTTTTGTCAATACATGTAAAGGTATTTTAAGCTATACTGTATAAATTGTTCCTGACTCTTTTGCGTGTCTGTGTGTGCGCAGGGCTCATTGACCGACCACCTGAAGGGTAACACTGTGACCTGGAGTGAGCTGTGTCACATAGCAGAGACCATGTCACGAGGCTTGGCCTACCTCCATGAGGACATTCCCAGCTACAAGGGAGAGGGGCCAAAACCCACTATTGCGCACAGGTAGGGATAACTTAAGCATCCTGAACCATGTCTTCAGGATGCTGGAAACCTGGTGGTTGCATAGATCAAAACTTAAATTAGTAGTGCCCCCTTCTGGTTGCCTTTGGTGTAGTCATTTTCAGGATGTCCATGGATTAATAGATACAGTATGTGCGACTTAGTCTCTAGCATTTCAGCATTTCAGTGACTGTCCTGAAATAAATTTCCCAGGGACTTCAAGAGCAAGAATGTGATGCTTCAAGATGATTTAACTTCAGTCATTGGAGACTTTGGACTCGCTGTACGATTTGAACCAGGAAAACCACCAGGGGACACTCATGGCCAGGTATGAAATGCTTTACTATGGTTTTAATTTCTGCATTGGCACTCTGGTGCATGGCCGAGTGACTGTCCCCTTGTTTCTGCTGATATGTTCACACAGGCTTTATACGGTTTTTGCAGCTTATGAGTTCTTTAGCAAATAATGACTTGAAAGGAGTGAATGTTTACGTAGTCATTTATGGGGATTTATATCAGAACTTCATTTAATTTTATAGTTCTTTGGCATTAAAAATCTTTCTCTGTTCCTCAAAATCAAACATGAAAAAGACAAAGTGTCAGTGTTGTTATAGTATGTAGGAGTTCAGAATAACACACCTGGTGGCCGTTTCCCCTTGCAGGCTTTGGCATTGAGAGATAAGGTTAATAATTCACCACAGAAAGAATTCAAAACTGTTTATTCTGTCTGCAGAGTAACTCGGACACCTTTGGGGACTGTCACTTTAATGGGAGCCAGTTAACTCGATAATGGGTTTGATAGCGTTCTCTTCAGAAACCATACACACACACAAAGACACAGACTTTCATGTATTGTCCTGCCAGGTGGGTACTAGGCGTTACATGGCCCCAGAGGTGCTAGAGGGAGCCATCAACTTCCAACGAGACTCCTTCCTGAGGATAGACATGTACGCTATGGGCTTGGTGCTGTGGGAGCTGGTGTCCCGCTGCTCAGAGGCCGATGGTGAGTCAAACTGTGCAGGAATTTTTATCACTGTGCTTCAGGGTGACCTAATAAACAAAGGATTAGTTTTTGTTTTTGTCTGGGGAAGCCATTTGATTAAGGGCAAAGGTGTAATGTGGCTGAGTTTGCTCTTTATATTCAGCACTGTTTAATTGACTTATTTCCTGCCTTATGCTCTCCAACCTGTGGCTTTACTGTGTCTCTACAGGTATAGTTGGTGAGTACATGCTGCCATTTGAGGATGAAATAGGCCAGCATCCCTCCCTGGAGGATCTGCAGGATGTGGTCGTGCACAAGAAGATGCGTCCAGTTATCAAGGACTGCTGGCTCAAACATCCTGTGAGTAACAGTGGAAGAATAGCTCCTGCAGCTCCAACAGCAATACCAGGATGTCGTGCATCCTTTTTTCCAGTGAATGTAGCTCAATCCTGTGAGGTCATAGTTCTCTGAATAAGTTCTATTGTTGTTGTTGTTGTTGTTTTTTTACAACTTTAAGCCAGAGAGGGAGTGTAGGATTTCTGCCATAGTTAATGTTTGGGTTCAAAGCAAAATGAACCTTATAAAAATAAAAACCCAAACTTAGTCTCCTAACTTCTGGTTGTGACTACAGGGTTTGAGCCAGATGTGCGAGACCATTGAGGAATGCTGGGACCACGACGCAGAGGCACGATTGTCGGCCGGCTGCGTTGAGGAACGCATCGGCCAAATTGCTAGGACGATCAGCAGCACTACCTCAGACATCCCCGCCTCCATTGTGACAGCTCTCACCAACGAGGACCTACCTCCCAAAGAGTCCAGCACCTGAACTGGTGACAACTTCGTTCACCTGAGCTCCTGACATTTTCCTTTTCAAACCCAAACTCAGCGGATCTCCGTGAATATTTCAAAACGTAAAACAACTAGCAACTTGAATGCAGCTGCTATTTTATCCCAATACTGGTATTTTTTTCTGTTTTCTGTGTTTTAAGTCAGATTTTACTAACATTCATCTGCTGTAGTTTTGTAGTAATAAGCTATGCGATGGGCACATTTGTTAGCACCCATGTGTCAGATCTTAAATATTGTCATTACCTCATGTATTTCTTTTGTGTTAGTCTGTCGGTTTTTTTTTTGTTTGTTTTGTTTTAACCTCATGAGTTATTGTCTTTTCCATTTTCCTGTTGTGGTCATGATCGTCTGCGGCCAAATGAAATGAACCTTTGCTCCAAACCTCGGACGACATGCTGCACACCTCGGAGGAACCATTTTCAGACTGTTAGACAAAATCTATTCATCTTCCTCAGGGGTTGAAGCTTCTCAAATATTTTTTTTAACTCAAATGTGCTCTCATTCTAAACCTGTGAACGCCTCAGAATGGGGAAAAGAAGATCAAAAAAAAGTCAGAGCACAGCTGTTGTATTGTAAGGGGGGGGGAGTTGAGCAGTTGTACTGGACATTTTGAACTCTATGAAGATTTGGGACAAGCATCTTGTCCCTGGGGAACTACCTCTCAGGTATCCAGTGAGCTTCTTTGGAACATTTTCTCTAATTTGAGAGCCAAGCTATCAAGCTAGCTAACCTGGACATATTCCTGGATTTTTATTGGTTTATTAATTGTAGAAATTCAGAGTTACTCCTTTGCCAGTGCCAGGGGCATTGACGGATGCTGTCTGGAGTTGCAATGTTACACATTCTTGATTATTTTTTAACTGTCTGTGTGAGTTTATGTGTGTTTGTATGTATGTGTGACAATTTGAAGACTCAGTGATATGAGATGGGATAGAGAGCATGTTTTTAAAGGAAGAACCAGGGGCAGGTAGTTGGGTTTTATCCTTGCGAGGGCCATACTTGAGTAAGCAACATGTCTGTTTTTAATTTTCAGGGGTGTTTGTTCAGTAGACTCAGACACCAGTCCCCAGATACCTCAGTCACTGTACGTCATGCAAGGAGAGCTCAAATGGTTGCCTTTGTCTCAAATGCAATGCCATAGTTGTACCATAACATGAATACCATACATCTGAATGTCCGTTATGCTGCTGTGACTATTCCAGGATACTCAAGGATTTGTAGATGTACATGTATTCTTTGTTAATATAATGCTAACGTGATAACTATTCATTATATTATGTGAGGCTAATATTCTCTTTTGGGTTTGGGTTTTGTTTTTGTTTCTCCCAACCGGGTAGGCCCTCAGCTGCTTACTCCTCCAGACTGACCTCAAATATTCTGACAAGTACCTCAGGCTTTTTCTACATGTATATCAAGTTGTGTTGTGTATTTTATTGTGTTTTAGTAGTTGAGCTATTTTATTGCTGGTTAGGCCTAGTCTGTGGAGATTTCTTTTAATGGAGACTGACCAGTTGTCACGGTGTTAATGCTGTACAAACCTAAAACAAAAGAGGCAGATAGTTGTAAATAGACTTGTAAACACAGTTGCCGAACACTGATCTTTTGTTTTTTTAATACAAAATCAGGGTAATGGTGTTCTCATTTGACATAAATGGATTTCTCAGTTCCATCTCTACATATTTAAGTCATTTTTGACAACTAGCCCTGTGATTATATATACACACATATATATTTTCAGATTTCTAAGAATGGTAATTGTGTTGCTGTTCTATGAATAATGGTATCTGTTCCTCTGGGTCAGAAGCTGTGTAGGTAGCACTTGCATTAGAAAGCTTAGTGTGAATATAAAAAAAATCCTAATGGTTTGCTGCGGGTGGCTTCTGTGATTGGCCACTTGTTTTAAATGCCAGTTTGAACAGTATTACCTCAATATTAACCCGCTGATGTGATGTTCAGGCCTGTTTAGTGATAGTTTATACACGTTGGACAACACACACACACTCATCTGTTGTGCTGTGGAAAGATGCTTTTGACATTTGCTCCTGTGCAGTTTCTGAAGTTGCAGTTGGTGAAGAATGTGTGTGTGTGGGGGGTGGGGGGGGGCATCAATTAATAGAGAACACTGTTTAAAGTGTTTGGAAATGATCGACATGTCTAACCACATGAGTGATTGATTTGATAAAGCAGCCTCATTAGGAGTCGTGTAAAGAGCGGCATGTGCGTGGTCCAAGGGTCCAGCAATATTTATTACACAGCAATAGTCATTTGAATATTCTAGTTCAGTTCATTAAACTCAGATCAATAAACTGCATCTCAACACACCTGGATCACGTTCTGACAAGGACACGTGTTAAGCGTCCTGACAGAAAACTGCTGCGAGTAGAACATGACCCAGGTGCTCTCACGTATTGTGCCAGAAAAACAACGATCACGTAGGAGAATCTGCCACGATCGGTTGTTACCTCCAAATGCTGTCTTACACCCAGCTCTTCTGAACAGAAAAACCAGTTACCTCATGCAGTACCTCGTTAGTAACACTAACATGGAGTCGGTCTCATCTTCAAAAAAAAGGCAAAAAAAAAAAGTATCGTGTATATATTTACTTGACAAATGTAAAAGGTTTCTTCCTTTTTCATGTGTGGGTCCTGTGAATGCAAAATCCCCCTTTTTTATTAAGTTTCCAGTCCACGTATTATTTTTTTCTTGTAGTATGAGTGGATGTTTCACTGAAATTGTGACCTTCCCTGTTTATGTGAATTCTCCGTGTGTGTGAGTGGTGTAGGTTGGTTGTCTTCACTAAAACAGTATGAATGGTAACTGTCTGTGAGTTGAAATGCTTAGAAATATATACTAGATGAAAATCCATCCATCTTTTGTATATTAAAATAAAGACAAACATGGATTAACCATGGAGGTGGAATTCTTTGGTTTTTCAGTTCACATCTGTTTGACTATGTTATCATACTCTCACATTACACATTACCTCAACATAAAAACAAGTTCCAGCTGATAAAATCAAGAGGGGGGTTGGTAGTTTAAAGCACCAAGCAAATATAAAAGCTTTTTTAGAAGCAACATTTTGTAGCTGTTGTTCTGTAACATACAGTAAATATGTTTGGGTGAGTTAATAATTTCTTTTTCTAGGGCAATGCCTATAGATCAAAACTGAAGATTAACCATAGTTTGGAAGCAAACTTGGAAAGGCACTAAAATAAATTAAAAACTAAAAAATAGTTACAGTAAACTTTGCTTATTCCTTTAGGTTGAATCTTACATTGTTAGCAATAACGTAACATTGTTGTGGTTCTGATATGGGGCCCAAAATTGTTGCAAGGCTTTATTCCCTATGCTCCAAAAATCACAATTTAATTCAGTTAATTATTCATTTAAGAACAGAAGCAGTATAACCATATAACCAAGCAATATAAAATCAAAGAGTTAAACCTTGATATTGTTGCAACTAATAACTAACAATAATGCTGCATTTAATAAATCTACTAGCCTTATAATAATATGGTATCCCGGTCCACGTTTCTAGGTGCAATTTAAAATTAAATGTGTCTAATAAAGACTATTTAATTTCCCAACTGAGAAAATAAAATTCACGACTGAAAAAAACCTGGAAAATACATCAGAATTTTATGCAAACATAAGGTGCACGTTTATTACGCAAATGTTTCAGTTTGTTCATATTTATTTATAGACCTGTAGTCCAGTACCACTAACATACGAAGTCCTTTTTTAGCACATTCAGAGGTCATCCGAACAATTCAGAATCAGTTTACATGCCCTGCCCTGACAGTGTAATGATAGGCCTCTTAAATATCGGCAGCGAGGAGCATAACCATGATAAAGTGCGTTTATTTCTCTTAACATATATTCCATCGAGATACATTTCACTATCTCAGGATGTTAATTTAAAACCACACCTGTTCTAATCCGGATGCTATTTCATGTTTATTTTGAGATCCCACCGTAATGTCCGCCTGCAAGTGAAGACATCACAGCTCCTTGCCATTCAGAGAAAATAGCCAATCAAGACGCGTCTAGGTAGTCATGTGGCAAACCGTCTGGTAAATTACGATTGACTTGAGACTTGCGAATATTCGGTTCCTTGTTGGTGGACAGTTGGTTCAAAGAGAACAACTTTTTAACTTATTTGGAGTTCGTTGTTTTCTGGCGGAAATACACTTGTCTCTCTTAAGCAGAGTTTTGTTTTGATTTTGTGGCCATTATGTCAGTAAACTCCCGAGCAGGTGAGTTTAAATAGCGTATTTTGGCTATGCCCGCAAAGTAGTGCATGACCCTGGTCGTGTGGTTTTAGCACAGCGTTACTGGGACAGCAACGACACTTTTCATTGTAAAATGTGCCGAACAGAAATGTGAAGGCGTTGTTTGCCATATTGCTTACAATTTCACCTAGTTTTGGTCTTTTTAAAGCGTTAGCGTTGCTTTTATCAAATGGGTGGCAGTGTTCTTATGTACTGACAGATAACGCTAACGTTTTGTTTTTAACGTTACAAATTTAACGTTAAGATAGCTGATAGCGAAACATTACTCAACGTTAACGTTACAGCGCTTGTAAGTAACGTTAAAAAACATTTGGGAAAATGTTATGGTGTCATTTAAAGACATTAAATGACTTGTATGGGAAACCAAAAGCAAAATTTGCTCTCTGTACACTCACTACTTAGTATAAGAGACACCGTTGCTATAAAACTGATAAGATTTGTCATCAGGACTTGGTTCATTAAATTCTAGAGTGTATACTCTGATTCCTATTGTTTAGTTGTTACTATACACCATTACAGGTATTTTAAGTTCAGTTATAGAGATACACTCATCATGTTCATCCATCGCTCTCTGTCTTTTAGCCGTCCAGCGACCAGGGCAGCGTGGTGAGTTAAGGGGATAGCTGGCCTGCTGTACCCCCTATAAAGGGTGTCAGCTGCACAGGCTGCTGGGATGCTACGGGAGAGCGGG
>NW_018127894.1:1981567-1985640 GCF_001952655.1 Monopterus albus | reverse complement strand
TGGCGATGAGACAGATCACACACAGGGTCTGTCACCACACCTTTCCAAACCCCACACAAGATCTGTGTCAGCCGGATCCACCAAGACCTTGGGTATGGGCCGCAGCTCCACAAAACCCAACCCCCTGAGCAGCATGGGACTAACATCTTGGTTTGCTGGGGCACCAGGAGTGGACCCGGAGTATGTAATGCAGCTGGTCAATGATGTGCGTTGGTTTTCTGATGTGCTGCTCAACCTCAAGGATGCATTCCAGTGTAAAGGTGAGTTCAGGAGGGGCTATAGCAGTCAGGGAAGGGGAACATGATAAATAAAACATTTGAAGAGAGAAAATCAATTTTCTAATACTTGTTACACACAATGTTGCATGATGAGTACAACCTATGGGTTATATTCTTATGAAGTGCTCAAATTAGGCTGCATTATTTTGTCTGTCCCTTTCCATTCACCTAAATGCACTATGTTTGTCTAGAAATGAGCTCTTTAAACTGAGAAACCGGTGCTAAAATCTGATGTTTACCAGAGATGTTATAAATAGCTGGAATTCTCTGCCTGTAAATGTTATTGTTGATATACTGGGAATGTTTGACCTGTTATCCACAGAAATCATGAATACTGAAGTGTAAACCTTCATTTAGCCTTTTAAATAGCACTGAGGCAAACACTTTTCTTTGAGTAAATAAATGTCCAGGAAAGCTTTTGTGATTTTTACAGTTTGGTAACTAAACCCCCAAACCTGCCATTGTGATATACAGCCAGAACCACCTGCGGAGTGTCAGTTCGTAGTGTGATGACAGCCTCACTGCTGACATGCCAGAGCACTTGTAATGTTGTTAGTCTCAACAAGTACACTCACCCACACACTGCTGCGTGCCCACAAGTGAACCAGACACAGGTTACTTTTCTCCTTTTTGTTTTTCTCGCTTGGTTTTGATAGCGCCTGTTTGCAGACGCAGACAAACACTACCTACACAAATGCAAACGTAGCATTACACAATGCTTTACAGTGTCACACCACAGAACACTAATGATAACTTACTGTATGTTATTGTGTGGGTGAAAGTACAATATTTTTTCATTTCAGTCATTCTGTGTATTATTTGTTTTGACTGATTAATCATTTACTCCAAAAGTGTGTGAAAAACAAAGATCTCAGGTTCCCAGTGACGTCATAAAATTGCATGTTTTGTACAGCCACCGCTTAAAAGACTGATATTTAACTGATAAATCAGCAGATTGTTTAAGCACTAATGTTACATGTTTGTGTCATGTTTAATCTTGGTATTAGAGTTTTGCTTATACATACATGTCTGTTTTATTAATTGACTAAAGTATTTAATACACTGTCATGTTACAACCACTGCTACTCCTACTGTACTCCTAAAAGACGCATACCAACACACACACACTCACACATAGAGTGGGGTCCTACTGCAAGTCTGACCGTGGGAGTGAGTTGTTTAGCCATTCCTCTGGCTGGAGGAGTGAAGCCACTGTGAGTGAGCCTTTAGCTTGCGTCGTGCTGAGTGTTGCTCTGACCCATCGCAAAAATATTTGAGTTATTTGCCTCTTTGTTTACAGCAGCTCTTATTCAGCAGGGGGAATGAATTCATACCGTATGATCCTATAATATCATTCAACTATTTGTCAGTTGGATTAGTGGTTTGTTTGTTTTTTTTTTCTCATTGAAACAAGTATTTTGGCAGAATTACTTGTGCAAGATGCTACTACTATACTGTGGTTTGCTGTCCATTCAAAAGTAAACATTGCACCATTTTCATGGGACATGGTCTGTTTAAACTGAATGTATTTTGTCAGTATTCCTAGCTTTAAATGTACACTGTGGTCCGAGACTCCCAGTAACACCAAACAAGCAATAAGGAAACAGGCACACTTCCAAAAAGTCCAAATTGCTAACCTTTTAAAGAGTACTGCAAAAATCTAATTCATAGAGTTCAACAGAACAGACATGTTATTTTTAATTAGAAATGTTAAAATATATGGTGACTACATTTTAATGTATAAGAAGTACCTCCTGTAATGCCTCTTAAGGATGCACATTATATTCACAAAATGAAGATATGGATAAACAAAATGAATGCAAGGATGCACTTTGCTGAATTGTAGTGATTAGCAGCAGCAGTATAAACGTTTTGACTGAGCAGATAAACAGCCTGACAACAACAGGTCTCCATGTGGTGGGGAAAGCTGCAGGAGTGAGGTAGTCCCATGCCAGCTCTAATATTATTCTTTTCATATTTGGAAAGGTCTGACACTGGAGTACTGTGTGAAACAGACACAATGCTGCTTTTGCTGAAAGGCGTGCACCCTGTTGAGATCTGGCAGGCTTGTATTTCTGCTGCAGAGAGGGAGTTTGACTCGTTGTGTGTCACATATTGTAAGTTCTCAGAGCGAAAACTATGTGGATGGTTTAGTTTGGAAGATGCTTATGTTTCTTCTCAAGAGCACTGGCGGAAGGGGAACTCCATCAGTGACCATGAGTTGACTAGAACCACCACGTTCACACCTATAGGTTCCCCAGGGTCACATTGTGGTGTAAATTTACACTTTCTCTCATAACTGGTCTCTCCGAGTGCCTGCGAGAATAGTTGCTGAACAATAGTCAAGCTTTCAAAGAATGTAACTCAAGAAAAGAATGCGAGGCTGTATGAGTTTTGACTAAGTACGTGACCCCCTGTTCCCGTCCCCCTGTTGTCCCAAGTTGATTTACACATTCTGTCAACACTAGGGGTGTGACGAGATCTCGTGGCATGAGCTCTCATCAGTTGCTGCTGCTCTGGTTCTGTATTGTACTGATATCGCGAGACAGCTTCTTGCCTTAACGTTAAATATTGTCACGTGGCACAAGATCTCATGATATTAAAACATGACAATATTTAGCTTTGAGGCGAGAAGCTGTCTCGCGATATCAGTACAATACAGAACCAGATTAGCAGCCAGCATGAAGGATTGTGAGGGTGAAATTGACCATACAAGATGCCTCCACCACTTTTTTATGTTCAGTGTGTGTGTAAAGGAATTCAGTTAGAAGTTAGAAACTCGTGCATAGTTCATGCACAGTTCTAAGTTCTGAAGAGGTTCATACAGGAGAGAAGACAGTCAACTGAGTTTGTGGCAAAACCTTTTACAGTGCTTGCATATTGTTGTCCTTTACTGCATATGATAATTCATACTCAAAGTGGAACTGAGGTGACATTCATGACAAAATGATTAGGAAAAACATTTCAAAATGCCCCTGCATTGTTTTGCATTTTGTGACTTTTAGTCAAATAAAAGTTAGTTTTTCCAGTCATATATTTTGTTATTGAAGATTTGTTAAAAATGGTATTAAAATATTTTTTTGTTCTCGTGGACCCAATATCGTGTATCATCTTGTCTTGTGAGCTAAGTGTATTGTTACACCCCTAGTCAACACACATCATTCAATAAATCAATCGGTGGACCATACCTTCTCACAGCTCTGCATGATAAAAAATTTATTTGATTGTTTAACCATAACATTTCTCTTATATTGGCCCAAAATGGTAAATATCAGTGATAGTGTCATTTTGTTAATAGGTAGTCTAGCATAAATCTATATTGTTCTCTTGACAAGAGTGGGAGACAACCAAGAACAGGACTTGCTGTGAAGACGGCTTGTAGTCAGAAAATGGACCACAAACATTTCATATAAAGGTCCATCAAACCATTCTGTAGATTCTTGTGGTATCAGTAATTGTTAACAATGAAGTGTAATATTTTGGGGGAAGTGGGAAAATCTCTGTTGCTCTTAACTGAGGCACAGACAGTGTAGCTCAAATTTCTCCGATGGCAACATTTCAGACATTTAGTATTAACAGAACAAGAGCGGTAATTGTACACCACTTCAGCACCATAATGAAATAAATAAATAATAAAAATGTCTGGGTATTTACTTTATTCTGAAATTTTCATTTGAGGCAGGTTTGCTTTGTATAGGGGGGCTTGGTTAATGGTTTTTAATCGGGATGAAAAAGGAGTCCTCTACACACAGCCGAGTCGCTGTCCCCCTCCCATCCCCCCTCTCTCCTGCATAC
>NW_018127894.1:1976110-1981536 GCF_001952655.1 Monopterus albus | reverse complement strand
TAGTCCTTCAATAGACTAATGGTAGGTGTGAGGCAGATTGACTGTGAAAATGCTCCTAAAATAAATTTGGTTTAGATTTGTGTGAATGACTCAAGGTTGGTTTTAGTTAGATATTTCAGGTTGGGGAAAGTAGGGGAAAAAGAGGACCTATACGTATTTTTAGGGAAATGTCCCAGGGGAACAACTGCAGTACTTGAAATGGATTAAACATGCTAGCAATAAATGATCCATGGGGAAGCTTCAAACTGTACGGTGCAGTCAGCTGAAGTATACAGGACAAAACTGTCCATCCACTTTGTCAACTGTGAAGAGTCTTGTTAGAAAATGCCACTGTTGCACAAGCTCAGATGCTAAGCAAAAGTTCTGTTGCTTCACTATTTCACATCTTTCTTTTGCCATTTTGGTGACCGCACACAAACAAAACTGCAGTGTACCCCTCAGAATGGTGGTTTTTGTCCTAAATGTGTTAAACGTATCAAAGAGTTGCAAGTAGGTCAGTGGTTCATCCTCATTATCAAGCCAAAAAATTTTCAGAATGTGTGTTGAGAAATGTGCAGTGGAGGTTATGCATTGTGTACAGGCCTACAGGGCTTTACAAGCCATTAAGCTTAAATTGCTTTTGTTACGACAACAGTAATAAGGGTAGTATCTAAAATTCAATTTCCTACAAGTTTTCTTTGCTTATGAGAGTCCAGGTTATTTATTTTATTCCAATAGCCTTGGCGTTTCACACCAACACCACTGCAGTGTACTGCTGAACAAATGTCTCTCAGCATAGTTGCAGAGCATGGGGTTGAAAGATTATTTAACCAGTATATGGTGCTCATTGTACAATTTGTTTGGCCACAGCTAAAGTCTGGAACATTCACTTCCTACGCTAAAGAAAGTGTTCTTCATCCACTGTAGCGCTGTGAGAAGAGCTATTAAATGTCTGTAAATGAGGAGGAACACATCTAGCTGATTCACAAGCCTTTGTTCCACTATGTTTTTTTTTTTTTTGACTGGTGGTGTCATCATGACACTGATTAAGATCTGGCTGTACTCTAGTTAAACTGCATTGTTCATTGTTTCACAGTACTACTTTGTATAACTGTATTGTTGTCATTGTTGTACTCTTCCTTTAGAGTATATGATAACTAGACAGCACTCAGAGAGCGCAAACCTCCGCCCAGGCATATCACTTTCCCCATAATGCCATTACATCTAAAAGCAACATTGCCATGAAAGTTTGATCTTCATGATAATATTCACTGGCCATGAAAAACCTGTCAAACAAAACATGACAGATCTAGTGTGTTGTAGGTCTTATGACATGTTCTCGTGCAGTTTTTGTCCAAGCATTGTGAGTTGGAAGCCACAATATTAAAATTGGCTTTCTCTCTCAATGGTGAAGAATCCCTTAAAACATTTCTGGATCCAGATGATGATGATACAGATCAGCATCAAAATCTAATGGATTATTCTGTGGGCCATACCCTACCTCTCAAAAAAAAAAAAAAAAAAATTTTCACCCAAATCCAGTTATTGCTTTTTGAGATCGGCTGTGCCTGGCAAAAACATCTGCCCTTGGATGGAGGTAATTATGTTCATCAAGTCTTTAGTACTCTCTTTGATCTAAAATGCTTGCATTACACTTATTTTTGTGAGATCAATTAAAAAGAATTTCTGTTGTTTAGTAGGCTCATTACAGTGAATGCTGACATTATATGCCTTCTATCATTATATAGTAGAATGAAGCCAGATTAAAGACCCTGTTTACTGGCTGTAAAGGCCACCACTACTCAGTTCAAAATGCATCCAGCAGTAGCCACAGCACATATCTCCTGTTCTAACACAAGTGCCCCTGTGCCAACTAAAGTGGCCACTTGCGGGTGGTGCCTTCAATCGAGAGAAAAGAAGAGCACATAATGGTTTAATGGCCTGCTGCTCTTGGGAGAAAGAAAGCAGAGATTTGTTGGGCACTAACTTTCCACTGTGATGCTGAAGGATGTTTTTGTGCAAGTTTGTGGTTGAGTTGTGTTTCCTGGGGTGGGATTTATGGTTATGGGCCCTGGATGTTTGTGTAGTAGATTGGTCATGGTGAGGGGTGGACTGGCGAGTGGAGCTCCTGCTAGCAGAGGGATGTCACTTGCTGGCGATTGGGCAGACCTGCTGAAATTTACAGCTGTGGATCAGGTCTGCGCAGGCTGTTTTGTGAGTCGCGCCGTAGTTATTTTGCGGTATACCGGTCAGCTAATGGTATGTTTGCTCGGCTTTGAATTAAGAAACGCAACAAAAACACAATTATGTCTGTCCCAACATAGTCCTTTGATTCACACATCTTAAAGAAGGTAGGTGAGGATTTGCAAGAGGTTCTTAAGGTGAAGTCATCCACAGATGTACATGTATGGGCGCAAATGGAATGAAACTCGCTAACAATACTGGCCTTTCTTACTGTCTGGTAGCAGTGCAACAATATGGGCAGAGTTGGCATGATTAGTAGAAGCCTGATTAGGTTCAGGCTTCTCAAATATCACAATGTGTGGCTTTTCTTTTGTTATATGATAGTAAATTCAATATTTCGGGGTTGTGGACCATTTGTTAGACAAAACAATTGCTCTAATTATAGTATTTTAATATTGTTAAGATAAGAATCATCTTTATTTGCCATATATGTTTAAACACAAGAATTTGACTCCAGATGGAAAAAAAAAAGAACATAAAAGTAGATCGGATTCTTAGCGCTCTAAAACTGTGGTTTGAACTGGAATCTTTGAACAGGAGTTAGTGTAGTGGCTTATATTTCATATATTTCTTTTGTGTTTCCACACATCCTGCATACTTGATGGACTGTGTTGATTAAATAATGCAGTCTTGTTGTGCATCTGCTGTAAAGTCACCCAAACATGTATTGAAGTGTCAAAGAATTAGCCTGACCATGAAGCCCAGACCTCACAGAGTGTGGTTGACTAATGAGCTGAGAGCAGGTAGCAGTTTACTGTCTGTGTGATGTCTGGGGCCCCTCTATCTCCAAACAAGGCATGGGAAAGATGCACAGGCACCAAGCAATGCAGCTTTTGTTTGGACAGAGGGGGAAATTAGTGTTTGGAGATGCAGTCCTGACCAAACGGTCCCACCTGTCGGAGATCAGGTTGCATGCAGCTCAGCAATGCTAGCGGATTCTGTTACAGTGAGTATTTAATGATTTCTGACCTTGTGCTTGCGTGATTGAAGAGACTTGTGTATTAATCTCTTGATGAGTGCAGTTTAGTCCAGGTTTCCCTGTGGAAAGGACAAAAAGTGGTCATTTCCATTTGGAGGACTTGGGATGATGACTGAGTCAGCACAGCGAACAGTTCGTCACATTTCTGGAATGATGTAGATGGATACACATCTGAAAGAGAGTCTGAAAATCGTCTGCTGATGTGGGTGTAGATCTGTCACCCCCTCCTTCTAAAGAAGAGTGCAGATGCTGATAGAGAACGCTGGGCTGTGGAGGCTTGGCTCATGTCGAGCAGATTGCATGTCCAGACAGGTCAGATGATTGCTTGTTGTTATCAGCAGGGGGAGCAAAGGCTGTAACCTCTGTCAGGCCACCTGAAGATTTGGATTAGATTGGTCTTTCCCTGCACCAGACACACAGTGAGCTTTGCTATGCAAAATGGGACCTTCCCCACACAACAATTTAAGAGGTGCCATTCATTTATAAGGCAAACGCTTGAGCTACTACATTGTGATAGAGTTGAATCACTACTTAAACCAGCAGAATTTGGCAAATATATGAGTGTTAGGTGTAGCATACTAAGCACAGATTTAAGGAAAGTGATATGGTTTATTCTGGATAGGTGGTTTAAGAAGTTGCTTTGAAAACTGGTCACTAGTGGAAGTCATTGTAACCAACCTGACTTCAAGCTAACAACTTATTGCATACTGCATTTCCAGTTTACAGTTTACAATGTCAGGGTTAAGAGAAAAATACATACTGTTGTTTGGAGATTGAACTAGTCAGTTTAGTAGTTGTTAGGTAGTTTCAAACTACTACAACTAGTAGTCTTGAGCTTGTACAAAACAGGAACAAGACCAAGCATGAAGCGTGGCTGGGACACCAGCTCATCACACTGCTGTAAAGAAAGACAAAACAGTGGTGCATTTGGCGGGGGTAGGGTAGGGGGTCTTCCTTTAAACAATGCGGCCCAGCTCTGTGCCTCTGTGCTGTTATCTCTACTATGACAATGGCATGGCCACCACAGTCACCAGCAAATTTCCAGTGCACTTTTTGATGCCATTGTTGTGACAAAACCACAAGCCCCTGATTTTTCCCAGCTGCCTCATGCTGCACTGAGCACAGATCCTCTCACACAATTCAAGGGACAATAATAGTGCTGGTCAGTATGAGCTGTCACACAAAATTTGACCTTGTTTTTGATCACTTTGTTTTCTATTGTGAATGTTAAAGGAATTCTTTTTATTTCAATGTTTTAACCAGGGATTTCAGAATGAAGAATTAACAATGATCTAAATAGCCTATGATCCAAATATTGCACATGCTGATATACACATGTAGAGGGTCAAGTCATGTGCACAGTTGTATTTACAAAAGGGTTTATCTACTTTTTAACCATCAAATCTTTTTTTAAATTATCTTCAAATAATATAATTCATATAATTATATTTAGTATTATTGTGACGGCATTGTTTAAGCTTTTTGGTTGGATGTTTTTTGCCCTAAACCCAAAGTAGGCCTATATTAGGCCTAGAACTAAGAACACATTTTGATTATATTTAACAGTGCTGCATAAATAATACAGTCTGTATGAAGTGTGAAGATCTGAACAGTCTGTTTCCCCCAACACTTTTGAGATCTTGCTAAAGTAGATGCATGAAGCTCTGCTCTTATTAGTGTGGACATGGTCTTTGTTTACTGAAGGTTGCTGTCACTGTGTATATTAATTGAAAATGCTGGCTGCCATTTATTTACTTGTACCTTTTTCATTACAGTGTTTTAACTCTGCACAGTGGTGCATTTGTGAAAGTTGGAAGTGGGTGACAGTAAGCAAAGGATAGAGCCAATACCAGTCCATGAAAATGCCCTTTTGGCTCAGGACATCAGCCTTTTTACAACAGCCATTGTTATTTCCTTGCAATTTGCATTCCATTCACCTTTTTCTAAGGAACAGAATAGTCTAATTAAATTCTTTTCTTTTCAGAGGAAAGGGAAATGTGTGATCCTAACCTGTACTTACTGTTGTGATTCCTTAGCAGCACCCTCAGTCATGCTCTACTTGTGACATGCAAAGTGAAAATTCTCAGGTGTGGACCTCATTAGGACTGGCACTCATATTCTAATGAGTAAACCACATACAGTTTGTGTTAAGAAAATCCTCAAACACCCGTGAGCTAAAATTCCCAGATGACCACAACTGTGAAGAAGGATTAAAAGGAAGGGG
>NW_018127894.1:1971888-1976079 GCF_001952655.1 Monopterus albus | reverse complement strand
GCAGGGTAAGGGACCTCCTGCCTTGGGGCAAGTGAGCAGGTGAGACCCCTGCTCTACAGGATGCTTCTTCTCTAATCCTTAGGGGTTGAAACTGGGGTGGTGGCTGGACTGGCTAGCATCTGACCAGCAAGATGGACAGTGTTGTAATTGTTTTATTTATTTTTCATGTATTTGGAAAATGTCTTCATGAAATGTCTTCTTTATCTTGGTAGTAATGTTATTTAACAAATCTTCTCTTGCTTAGTATCTGTGTAAATATTTGCCTCTGCTGTCATTTTAGAAATACTGTCACATGGCCTGAGCCTATGTCTCAGTTGCAGATTATGTCTCTTTTACCATGTTTTACACCAGCCAATTTAATTAGTGTGTGATCATATGAATAAGAGGGGAGTAGAAAGTGGAACACACACACACCCGGGCTCTGGTTTTCACTCCTTTTGTAAGTCCTTTTAACGTTCCAATAAATTCTCTCATCCCGCCTTGCCACCTGGAGGGTTGGCCTTGATGGAAAAACTGATGACTTTTCTGTTTCCAGCTGGTGCTTGTGCTTCTTCTAAACAATGAGTCAGGCATGAACTCACCTATTGTTTGGTGCCAACTCTGAAAGCCACTGCTAATTAATTGCATCAGATAGAAACAGAAACCTTTGCCACTTGTTGGTTGGAAAAAATTTATCTTGTCTTTATGTGTGTTGTCTTTCTTGTAAGCTGTTATTTTGTACAAAGAGCTTGTCTGTAAAACACTAACATTGATTTGAAAAGTGCTGTAGGATTTCTGTATAGCAAAAAATCCAATAGAACATATATGGTCAGGAAAATGCTTTGTGAAATACAATTAAGACTTGCCCTTCAAAGCAGGACTGATCAAATGTGATGTGGTTAAAAGAAGTAAAGGGAGATGAGCAGTCTCAGGGCATATTGTACACTTTTCATACTGAAGTGTCATCTTCTGAAACCTCATTAGTACCAGAGAAATGTAAGATTGTCCTCAACTTTTCTTGCTACCCAAACTGTATGATTTTACACACACATTGATATGATTACTGCAGAAAAAGCCTGTGTGCATAATTGCCACTATGTGTACCACTTGGGTTACCACAAAAATTTTATTTCCTCATCCTTATTTAGCAAGGTGACTTAATTTTTCTGTTAATTGTCTCTGCCTTTGTGGGAATGTTTTAACCGTGACTGAGACGGTATAACCTGTCTACAGTACACACCTCTTCCGTTGTACATGGTGTCACACTCTGCCTGGATGAAGCAGAAATGAAGTTGCTTCACAGTGGTTTTATGCACCCGAGTTTGTCACTGACTGTCAACCACAACCAAGTCTGTCTTCTGCTTTTCATCCAGATACAACACAACCACATGTACAATGAACACAGGATTTACTGTTTGCCTGATTTGCCCAAAGGAGCTGATGACAGCACAGTGTCATAGTTTCAAATGACAAAGTATTTGCCAAATAATGTGTGCTGCAGTGACAAAAGGAATGCCAAGAATTAGTGTGAGACTGACTCACCTGTGACTCAAAATGAGTGGGATTTTAGTGACTATGACTAATAGGCGATAATGTGTGAGAGCAAACTGTGTGTGTGGTGTTTGGGATTTTGATTGAAGGAAGCTTTTGTTGATCTTGTCATGTCTTGATACTGAAGACTTGACCTGAGTGACCTTCTAATGTTTTCTTTTTGTTTTGTTTTGTCCAGAAAATCAGGACGGTCTTCAGGAGGTGGTGCAGGAACGTTTGTCAGAGTTACTCCGCGTCCTCAAGGCTGTCATCAGCAAACACCAGACCCTCAACTCTGTAGACATCCTGGGAGCAGCTGGCACAGTCATTGCCAAAGTCAAAGGCCAGTATTTACTCACTAGCATGCATAGATACACACAGACATACAGGTAATTGCACGTTGGTGCCAGATATTGCTCAAATATCTTGGCATGAAATCTTACTGTTGCATTACTTGTTCTGCTTATACCAGCCTTTCAAACCACTGTGGGAAATAACCTGCAGGTATAGTTTATTGATCTCTGCTCAGTTGGAGTCGAGTCAGAAATTAGATTCTTCAAGGTCACAATGTGAGGTCATGTTAGGAGGGGTTATTTTTCCTTAAACAGATCCATTTCCCCATCTTCTGAATGAATACAAACAAAATGGATCTCAACTCTCATGTTTATCTGCTAGGAATGCAATTCTTCACCTGACTTGAGCACAAGAATCTCAGTGGAGGCCACTTGACTTGTTGACCAAGCACAGCCACATTTATTTCATTCTTTTCTCCATGTTGTGGGGTGAAGGTTGTCCAACTGCTTGCCTGCCCTGTCTCAATGCCTGAGTTATGACCCACTTCTTAAAGATGCTTCAGAATGCATCTCTGCATTCTGCATGATTCTATGATAATGTGTACAATGCAAAAATGAAACAAAGGAGCTCCATTATAGGATTAGTCAAAGGAATTACTGGCATGGTTGAGACTAACTTTGGCTGACCGATTGTAACTTTAGTGACCAGATGGAAAACAACGTCCACAGTTTCTATGAAACAAAAAACATACATTAAATAGGTTTCTGAAATTCTCTTTTAAAAGAACATCTTACTTTTTTTATAATTTATTTTGTCATCTAGTCCAGCAGAATATACAGTAGTTGTATATCTAGTTAACAAGTGGAAACTTGGGAATTTGCTGGTCCACAAGGGGGTGCTTTAAATCACCACACTCCTGGACTGTCCCTAATGGTCAGTAGGTAACACAATATTGAGACAGCCAGCAAGCCAGAGGAAGTCTGAAAAGGAGAGACTGAAAGACAAATCAATCAGTGAGACATCAGAGATGAAGACTCAAAGGCATGGATGATAACAGGTCTTGTGCGCCTCACTGTCTTCAGAGGGTGTCATCTCTTCACTCATGTTGCTCTTTGATGCTTGGTCATGACACCTGGGGCATTTGGACAGCTGCCAGAAGTTAGTGGTTAAAAAAAAAATCCTCCTCCGTCCAACCCTCCCTCTCCATACACATGGCGCTGTAACAAATTTCAAATGGCATTTGTTGGGATTTTCCTCTATAATATTAATAGTAAGCTCTAGATCTTACTTTTGTTATGATTTGGTGCTATACAAATAAAATTGAATTGAACTTACATGCAGATGTTATTCACTCAAGCTGTTCTTGTTCTGTTGGTTTTTAATTGATGACAGATACATTTTAATTAACCTGAAATGGTAAATAACATGTTTGGCTTCGCTCATCTGTATAATGCACAGAGTTCATGGCAGACAGAGACAGCCATTGTTGTATTGCCTATACTTCTCTGTTTCTGTGTCATCAGTGATGTGTTCTTTGCATGTACTTTTACTGACCCAGACAAGTTTTTTTTCCTGTCACATTGAATGTTAATTTTCTCCTACTGAAAAACTATGGACCACTACATGAAAAGACTCAATTTGTTCACAGCTTAATGAAAATCTTTCTCTGCTCTCTGTTGCCCTTTGTCTAGAGAAGATGCTAGCAGCTGTCTGAGTCTGTTTACGGCAACCAATCTAGTGTATGCATGTCAAAGGTGCTTTTTGTGTCTGTGGAGAGGCAGGATTAACCTATTGTAGGTTTGCTAATTTATCTAAAAAGTATGCTCTTAAGTGATAATGGAGACTGCATTCAAATGTCTTTTTAGTTTGCCTTAATAAGACCGAGAAATCTAGTTTGTCGTAACAGAATTATCAGACAAGTCACTAAGACTAAAGACATTTTTCAGGGGCTGCTTGTCCCAGTTATCTCTGAACTGTGGGAAAACAATGGCCCCTGTACTTGAATAATGTAGTTTCCATATTTCAGTTGTGACAAGGGGGGCAGGGCTCTGAATCATTGTTATGAGACCCACAGGATGTCCTGAGGAAGAAGTCAGTGCAGAGTTGTACGCTAGCATTCAGGACCAGAGAGGTGCACGGCAGGGAGGCTTACACTACTGTCTAACCACTCTTTTGCTGACCAAAAGAGTCTCCCTGGAACAAGGGATCATCTCCCCAACTCAAGATGCCATGATCTTTTTGTGCTTCTTTATAGGTTGGGAATTTATAATTATCCAGCCACTACTAGTATGGATTGAATTTGCAATCATGAAGAGAAAATGGAAGCATAAAAGCTAGACAGCAGTCTGGAAACAGGAACTATATCAAGTTTGATCTTTATGGTAACTG
>NW_018127894.1:1967279-1971829 GCF_001952655.1 Monopterus albus | reverse complement strand
CCTCTTCACAGTTCATATTGTTACATGTCACTGAAATCGAGCTGTGCGTGTTTCCTGTTGTGGGGCAGACAGGAAGTACTCCGCTTAGTCGGATTTTGCTGCCTGTGTCTTTGGTTCCTCTGATTGCTTTGTGCAAATGTTCTCTTGCTGAGTAAACTGTTTCCTGAGAAGGAAAGCGCTGTGCACACGTTCGTGAAGATTTGATACAGTTCTAAAATTGTTGAACGTCATGCTGTCAATGGATGTCTAAGGAAAGAATATCTGCAAGTCATGGCCTTTTCTGATCAACCTGAAGGATAAATTATGGAATTATAACATGTTGGAACAAAGGAGAAAAAATCTGGGATTGTTTTTTGAATATTCCTTGAATATCCATCCATGAAGATCCTTGAAGTTGTTCTAGAAGACATTTTAGATTTGGTAGGAATGCACACAGGTTAAACTACCCTGTTGTAACTGTTGTGGTTGTAACGGTTGTGGTTGTAAGCTGTGTTCCTAACCTTGTCTTTAAAAACCTTGTGCTTGTGTAACTGCTTAGACTTTAGGTCTGTCAAGTTATTTGAAACTGTTTGATCCCCCTGTAGAGGCAATAAACCACTCCCCACATAGTAAGTGAAACAGTTAAATAAGGTGTCAATTGATATGATTTGTAGCAAGAAAAGTTGGGGCAAATTAGTTTAATCTGAAGTTAATGCATTTCTGATGTTTTAGAGTTAAGATTAGCTGTTTGTTTCATATACATATTTATTTGAGCTATTGAACATGCGTTTGATATCTGTGGTTAAAATGTCAACCCACATATATATATATACACCTGGTTGTGTAAAAACCTTTTATAAATGATTGAGTATACATAAGCTGGTTTGTAATATAGTTTTATTTTGTCTGAACTTACTGTGTATTTTATCAATCTCCACAGGCGTTGACTTCAAGGAAGTGAACCCAGAAAAGAAAAAAGCTATTTTTGGCGAAATACACACATCCATTGACACTTTGGCTTTCACATTCGGCAATGTGTAAGTAGTGTTTATCTTTTCAGCACGACCAGATTTTTATTACTGTTTTGTGTGAGAAGGCAAGAAAAATGGGACTGGCTTCAGTTAGCTTGCTGAATAGGTTACACTTTTGACCATATCAAACTACATTTTCTACACATCTGCTCTTCAGAGTTTCTGACTTCCTTATGGGAGATGTGGAGAGTGGCCCAGGGTTGGGGACCCCCCAGACCAGGAGAAGCAGAGTGAGACATCATCTTTCTTTTCCCAGCATGTTGGGCCAGCAATTTTATTTTATTTTTCAAAGCATTGTTTTGAAGCCGTTTTAAAAAGATGTTTTAAAAAGCATCTCCATTTTAAAAAGCCTCAAGGACTTGCTTTCTGTACTTAAACGGGGTGTTGAGAACCCAGCTGCTTCTGATGTCTGACTTTGATTGTATGCCAGCAATTCCCTGCTTTTAATCTGAAATGTCTTTTTCACAGTCTTTTGACAACCTCTCTGTGGATCCCGGAGTATATGTTTCAGAAAAAAGTGACCTTGTGGGTAAGTCTTAGTCACATTCTGTCATTTGCCTCTGAGCAGTGAGTGTAAAATAAATTGGTTTGCAAATGTAATGGCAATTAATGACTGCTTTACAATGCATTTAATGGCTGCTTTGTAGCCTGAGACATCCCTGAGTGTCAACTTGAGAGTTAACTGAGTGATCGAGATGTTGGACTTTTGAATGCCTGAGGTAGACCTGCCCTAAACCTCTGCTTCCACCCCTGTTATTTCTGCTGCTTTTTTCATACTAGCTGCTCATTTTCTGTTCTCTTTTCACATATCTGACATTCCTTGCCTGTTTAGGAGTAGTTCAGTGTGGGATGAGAAACACATGGGGTTTGTGTTGAATCAGATGGCAGGCAGCTGAGAGAGAGGTCTGTCACAGTGTAACCAGTGAAGAGAAAATAATGCTGTTGGATTATTTTATGAGATACCCAGTGTTTTCCTATCCTCCTACAGCCTCAGCTTCCATTACCTCAGTGTTTTTTCATTCATCTCCCACACACGTCTGTTGGGATAGTAGAACTGAGACACATCAATCCAGTACAGGGGGCAGCTGTGGCTCAGGAGGTAGAACGGGTCGTTTCCTAACCAGAGGATTAGCAGTTCGATTCCCGGCTTGTCCAGTCAACATGTCGAGGTGTCCTTGAGCAAGACACTGTACCCCCAGTTGCTCCCGGTGATGTCACCGGTGTGAGTGCTTGGGAGTGCGAATGGCCGAATAATGTGTGAAAGCGCTTTGAGTGTGCTGTAAAAGCATAGAAAGGCGCTATACAAGTATAAGACCATTTACCATTTTACTTGGCAGTTTTGTTGATGCTCTGTTTCAGTTCACTTTGTTTTGATATGTATGTAATGTCTCTTCTGCTTTACAGGCTCAGACGTGCCGTTGTCACGGGAGGAAGAAGTTGACTTGACCCTGTTGAAGAATGACAGCGGGGTGGAGTCTGCTCTACTCTACGCCAAAGCCTGGTCCAAGTATATCAAAGACCTTCTGGCGTGGATGGAGAAAAGACTGGCCATGGGTGAGACATTGAGACAACTGACAGTGTACTGGGTTGCAAACGGAAGGTTGCTGCACCAGGACATCATACTAAACATTATGAGAAAGCCTGTCACTGTTGATAAATTCTGAACTATAGTTTTTGTGATTAAAAAAAAAAAAAAAAATCACCCCATCTCCTGTTGCATTGCAATTAAAGTAAGATAGAGTTATCTGTACGTTTAACTAACCCAGGGCTGAAGAAATATTTTGTAAATGTATCCCTGAATCACTGTACACCTTTTGACTGAGGTTAGTGTTTAGAAGTATAAGCTTCTGTTTCTCTATGAAGCCTCTTCCGGCTCTTTCAAACCAGGAACTCTCAATAAGACGAAGTAGACTGCTTTAGATTTTATAAAAAATAACCGTGCTGGTTTATTCAGAGGATCACAGGTAAAATTAACATTACACGTCCTGTTCTCTCTCACCACCAACCTGCGCGCAGGCAGCTTGGAAAAGATGATCTGAGCCTGGACCAAGAAACCTATATAATTTAATCATTTTGGGCTAGCCCATGCTACGCAGGGCGTCAAACCGTGACGTCACCTGATATGCCAGCTTGCAGCTGACTATAACGTTAGCCAAAACATGAGGAAAAGTCAAGGTGTGTGGCTGTTGTTTTTGTGGTGTGTATCTAGAACAATTTGACATGACATTACACATTAAGACAAATATTAAGATTAGCATTACAGTTAATACTAACAGCTCTTTGCCTGCAACCTTGGCCTACATGCAGTCTGCACTGCAAGCACATTAACCTGACCAGTTAACAGCCTGAGCTAGTCAACCTGTCTCCACTAAACATTTCTAGACAACAAATCTCTGAATATTTATCTAACTAAGAAATAACCTAACAGAAGCGACAAACCAGTTTGTGGCCACTTTCAGGGTGGACGCGGGTCCTTAAAAAGTCTTAAAATGTCTTAAATAAAGATCTCCCAATACAAGGCCTTTAAAAGTATTTAAAAAAGCCTTAAATTCTGATTCGAGAGGTCTTAAATATTTTTTTGTGACATTACCGCAACAACAACAAAAAGCTTAAGTCGGAGATCCAACGCGCTGTTTCCAAAAATCCCACTCCACTACGCAATGTTTTGCACTGCGGTTATGAGAACGTCAGCCTTCTTCTTCTGTTTCTTTTATTGGCAGTTGCTAACACCAAACAGCTTACCTTGCAGACCGCCAATACAATGAAGAAGAAGTTGTTTTTTTTTCCCGTAGCTCGCTGTTGCTAGTGTCATGACCTATGGAAGCCCATTCCCGCCAGTTAAAAGAGAAATAAAACGCTCTAAGTCGTTATTTCTACTTAGCTAAGTAGGAATTCCGACATATCTAAGTCGGAATTCAGACTTAGATATGTCGGAATTCCTACTTGCACTTCCCTAAGTCGAAATTTCGACATAGCTAAGTAGAAATAACTAGATGGCTAAATTGAAATTCCGACTTATCTATGTCGAAATTCCTACATAGCTCAAAGTATCTTGACGTAAGCCTGTCAACCGGAAGTAGTTATGCTTCTTCGTGTTTTGTCGCGGAGACTGAGAGCTAACGCTACAGCACCTTTCACACCACACAGTTCAGATGGATAGAATAATTGAATATTATTTCAGGCGTGGGTCCGTTTTGAGTGAATTCCAATGGCTGTTTGTTATCCAGTGCACGCTACGCTACGGTAAATGGTGCTGCAGCTCTCTGTCTCCGCGCCAAAAACAACTAAACAGGAAGAAGAATAACTACTTCCGCTTGACAGGCTTACGTCAAGATACTTTGAGCTATGTAGGAATTTCGACATATATAAGTCGGAATTTCGATTTAGCTATGTAGTTATTCCGAGTTAGCTAAGTCGAAATTCTGACATAGCTAAGTTAGAATTTCTACTTAGATTTACTTAAGTCATTATTTCTACTTAGCTATGTCGGAATTTCGACTTAGCTAAGTCGGAGTAACTGGCGGGAATGGGCTTCCATAA
>NW_018127894.1:1964030-1966950 GCF_001952655.1 Monopterus albus | reverse complement strand
AAGAACTTATCGCAGAGGTCAACAGGTGTGGTGCTTTTGTGATCATGTTTGATGAGACCCTGAACCAGACAACTAAAAGCAAGCAACTGGACCTGCATGTGCGGTATTGGTTGAATGACCGTGTTCAGTCAAGGTTCTTTGGATCTCAGTTTATGGGACATGCAACTGCACAAGGTCTACTTCAACATTTCAAAGTAAGTTTTCTTTTATTCAGTGTATTTATTAGCTTACATATTAGAGTGCATCATAGAAAATGTCAGTTATAATATATATTTTTATAGGGTATGTATTTGTTTGATATGTATAATAAATGTATATATAAATATATAACCCTATATTTGTATATATTTAGTTAATTAGCATTTTAGATAATACAACTTGGGTCTTGTACACCTGCTGAAGTATCTTAATAAAGCATAGACTTGTCAGGTATCCCCATACTCACTGTAGCTATAGGCTCTGCACTGGTTATAAAAATGGTTCATGTTGCTACTTTTTTTTAAGTGTCAGAGATGAGATGTGTTGAATGTTATGTGGTTAATATCTTCTCTTTGGTGTGTTTTTTAATTCCTAGGAGTGTGTGCAGCAGCTTGACCTGAGAGAAATGTTATCTGTCTCCATGGATGGACCCAGTGTAAACTGGAAGTGTTTTGAACTCTTGCAGCAAGAACATTCAGAGGCCTTTGCAGGTGCCCAGCTGACTGTGGTCGGGAGCTGTGGTCTCCACACACTCCATAATGCCATAAAAAGTGGCTTTAGTGTCTGGCAAATGGAGAAATTTCTCAGGGCAATGCATACAGTCTTCCATAATAGCCCTGCAAGAAGAGAGGACTTCTGCACTCTGAACAAGATCTTTGTGTTTCCCCTGGCATTTTGTGGGCATCGTTGGATAGAAAACCTACCAGTCATCGATAGGGCTATTGCAGTATGGCCAATGATCGTGATGTATGTGAATGCAGTAACACAGAAAAAACTTCCAAATCCAAGATCATCATCCTATGACTCCCTTGCAGAGGCACGGAATGATCCTTTTATAATGGCCAAGTTTCATTTCTTCATGGCTGTCTCCAGAACCTTCTCCACTTTTCTGACTAAATATCAGACAGATGAGCCTGTGTTGCCATTCATTAGCAAAGACCTGGTCATGCTCATGAAGGTAATAACATCCTATTGACCCTTCTATTTGAATTTATTGTCATTAAGACATGTTATTTACATTGACATAATACATGTGTGTTCTCAGAGTTTGCTAAAAAGGTTCATCAAGGAAGAAATCCTTAATGACATCACTGCACTGCAGATGGTCAGACTGGACACAACTAACATGAAAGCAAGAAAACGACCAAAGAATGTGGACATTGGCTTAGGAGCAGAAGCAGTTATAAAGGTATTGTGTCAAATAGCAAATAACAGTTATGATAGAGGAATTTGCATAAAACATAAGTCTGTTTCACTGTCTGTTTCCAACCCTTCCTGTTAGGAACTCCAGAGTAGCAGCAGAGTAGGTGAGCTCAGTGTGTTGGAGTTTAGAAAGGACTGCATGGACTGTTTGACTAACATCATCCAGAAAATGCAAGATAAGAGCCCACTGAAGTACACGGTTGTGAGGCAGGTGGCATGTTTGGACCCAGCAAACATGTTCTCAGACCCTAATTTGTGCCAGGAAAGAATGAAGCGACTTGTACATAGGTTTCTGCAAGACCACCAGCTGCCAGGAGGCATCTCTGCTGGTATTTAAGTTTTTAGAAATCTAGGGAAATGTACATGGTCACATTTATCTGAAGCTTGCTTTCACACAATTTAGCAGCAATTGGTTTTCAGTTTTTTTCCATGATGTTAATTGTGTTGTTTTGTCTTAATCTGTTTTACAACAGGTGATGTAATTGTCCAGCAGTTTGGAAACTTTTTGTCTCTGGAGGCAAAATCTGAGTCATTGTCTTTGTTCCAACCCATGAAGACAAGGCTGGATGTTTTCCTGCATGGTCTCCTCTGTCAGTCTTACCCTGAGCTCTGGACTTTCTGCAAGAAACTACTGCTCCTCTCCCATGGCCAAGCAACAGTGGAGAGGGGTTTTTCTGTGAACAAGGAGGTAGAGGCTGATAATATGCAGGAGGACACAGTTGATGCTCAGAGGATGATATGTGACTATGTTTCTGTCTGTGGGGGGGTTCTAAAAGGTCCTCTGACGAAGGAGATCCTGGCAGCTGCAGCTTCTGCAAGATCTCAGTATCGGCTACACCTGGATCAGGAAAAGAGAAAGCAGGAGAGCAATGCACAAAGAGAAAAGCTTCAGAGGACCTCCTTGAACCTTGAGCAGCTCAAAAAGAGGAAGATGGTACTAGCTGAGGTGGCAAACAGCCTTGAAAAAGAAGCAGACAAACTGGCAGAGCAAGCTGAGGGTAAATCAGGTTCACTCATGGCCCAGCTAATCACCAAGTCAAATGTTCTGAGGAAGCGATTCAAAAAAAAGGTAGCAGAACTACAAGAGGTTGAGACAGAGCTTGGAAATAAATCCATTGAACTCAGGCATATGCCATAATGTCATATGGTATAATAATTTCTGTTCCACATTTCACATGAAAACTGTTCATTCACATTGTTGTAAGTCAACATAGTAGTAGTAGTAGTAGTAGTAGTAGTAGTAGTAGTAGTAGTAGACTTATAATAGAAACCTGTTATTGTGTGCTGGTTAGGAGTTGTACACTGGCTTCTTTGCAGATAACCAGCTGTTGAAATTGTTGTATTTGATTTCTGCATTTTGTCTGAACAGCTTTTTGTAATAAATTGCATTTGTTACTGCCAGATTTTGTGATTTGTGTGTGTGTATGTGTATATATATATATATACAGTGCCTTGCGAAAGTATTCGGCCCCCTTGAACTTTGCGACCTTTTGCCACATTTCAGGCTTCAAACATAAAG
>NW_018127894.1:1859759-1964004 GCF_001952655.1 Monopterus albus | reverse complement strand
TATATAATTAAATAAAAGTGAGATTTTGTGTGCTTGTGCTATGTTTGCAGCTTCATTAAACACACTGTACATACATGAATTGTTGATTATAACCGAGTAATGGTTATAAACAAACAATTTCTTGTCTTTTTTTGTCTTTCAGATATTGAATATGCTAAATGTTATGCCAAAATGGCAGAGTCTGCAAAGACACTGGCCAGTCAACAGGTAACAAAAGAACCACATTTTAAAGAGTAATGACTTCAAATAGACTTACAGTATTTCTAAATGTCTTTATTAAAACATTACATAATGTAGACATCCATTTCTTAATTTTGTTCGTCCTAGGACTACATGCCATTCAGTGATATCTATGTTTCTACATTCAAGAAAGACACAGAATACAACCAGCTCCTTACTCAAACTGCAACAGCTCTTCAAACCAATAAATTCATACAGGTAAGAGTGACAATAAGTAGTGCATAGTTCACAGAGGTTATTGTTACCTTTATTTTGTGCCTAACCACACCTTAAAAATATGTTGCTCTGTTTGCAGCCAAAAATCTGAGAAAGTTCAGTTAGCACGGTTGTCTCTTGGCCAAGATGCAGCTTAAAGTAAACTCTTAAAATAAGAGTTGCAATCTCAGCCATGATTATACCACATTTGAATCAGTAATTTATTTCTTATACTGCTCATATCTTTCTTATTTTGTCCTATTTTGTGCCCTGTAATTTCCATCCTAAATTTTGCACACACACCCAAGACTGTAGCAATAGATGATCAAGAAAGGTTGAACCTAGAATATTTGCTAGGGTTTTGAGTTGAATGAAGGCTGAAGGCCTCTAGCTGACAATGATGTACTGCAGGAGAACCTCTTGATCAGGACACATGCATCTTTGATATACCTGTATGTCTTGTCTTTGATAAACCTCTGTGTAAGTGGTGATTTTGCATCTATTCCCAGCCTCTTCTGGCCCGCAAAAATGAGCTGGACAAGTTGAGGAAAGACCTCAAGGAACAGTGGCAGAGGGAGCAGAAGAAAATGGTATGTAAAGAGTGTCTGTATAGATACATGCTTTTAGCTCAGTAGTAATTCTAATAGTCTCCCTTTTTGTATTACCGAGTGAGCAGCATTTCACTGTAAATGCTACAATGTTGTCAGCCAACCAAGAGATGGTCAAATACATAAATGCCAGCACAGGCATGCAGTCTGCCAAAAGCACAAAATCAATTTTTATTTGTGCCATCAGTGATCTATAGGAGTATGTTTTTGGCATGGTAATAGAATTTCAGTTTAACTCTATTCTCTAAGCAGCAATTGTTTCATTGCACATAATGTCACTTTTTTTTTTTTAATGAACTGGCATTTACTGTTACTTCACATGCAAAATGGGTGAACCACAGTGGCATACCTGATTTTATTTATATCTGTTGCATACCTGTTTCACATTTGATTTCATGGACTTGTGTAACTGATTTGGCAGCAAGAGGCAGATGCAACCTTGCGTAAAGCCCGGGTGCTGAAGGCTCAGAGGAGAGAAGAGTACCACAAGGCCCAGTCATCTACCAACCGCTCCCAGGAGGAGCAGTCTAATAATGCTGGTAACAAACAGCTGGAGAAGAAGAGGAGGCTGGAGGAGGAGGCTCTGCAGAAGGTATGTGGAGGAGAGGATAACAGAGAGAGTAAATGGTATCGCTCTCTGTGCCTACAGAATTGCAGTTGTTCACATTTGCTGTATGTAGAAATGTGGTGTTACTTCCACATCCTCCCACTATTCTCTGTATCCATTGTTTTGGTCAGGCGGAGGAGGCCCAGGATCAGTATCAGAGCTGTATGGCTGATGCAGGCATCAGGAGAACGGATCTGGCCAATGCTAAGAGCAGTATTCTCACACAGATCCGAGAGTTGGTCTTCCAGTGTGATCTTACACTAAAAGCTGTGAGTGGATAGTACATAACAAACCAATGAAATGAGAGAGGAAACTGGATTGTCCAATAATGTTTAGTTTTTTTCTTAATATAGTCTATAGCTTACAAATAAGTTGTAGACAGATTAATAGATTTGCAAGACTCAAGAATAAAACTCACTGTCTTCAATTTATTTGAAAGATCTGATCATACAAGGACTAACAATAAATGGTCCTATATCTCTATTAAATGTTTTCATATAATTTAAATGGTTAACATTATATGAAGCAGCCCTTTATTCAAAATTCTTATCAATTAAAGAAACACCAATTGCATTTATTTTATTTTATTTGTTACTGAGTCTTTCATAATGAAAGTGAATATGCATTAAAGTTATGGTTCAGAAATTACTGATGTTGAGCCAGTAGCATAATGTACTATCCACAGTATGAGCTGTGATTCTTGTATTTGGCAACTTTTGGAATAAACCTATTTTAAAACATACATGCCTTTTTCAGATTTTATAGAAGTTCAAATATATAAGGACATAACAAGCCATTTGACTTTCCCTGGTGCTCAAATTCAGAACACATTTTTAAGACGAGTGGGAATTATGTTCATGTTAAAAACTGATTTCAGGAATCTGCCAAGTATTGAAAGTTTGCACTGAATACATTTTTTTAACTCAATGTTTTGATTTTTACATTTAAATTGTAGTTTTGATTTTATTTTTTAGGAAGAATAGAAGCTACAGTACATGCATGAATGTTTGTCTGGTTGTATTTCTTTATATAGGCCTTTTTTTTTTTATCTATTTACAGTCACATGAGTACCTCCATGCATTCAGTCAATGAGTAATTCACTCATTCATTCAAGTTTTTATCTGTCTTTCTTTAGGTGACTGTGAACTGGTTCCAGATGCAGCAGGCGCAGACTGTGTTGCTCCCTGCCCACTACCAGGCCCTGAGTGAGAGCGCTAAGTTGTATGAACCAGGCGAATGCTATGCTGAGTTTGTCCGGAACCTGCCCAAAAATCTGCCTAAGGAGCGTTTACACTTAGACTCCATGTCTTCTGACAATACCAGGTACCAAAGACTGTGGCTCAGCAAAACATGAAATTAACAAGCTGACTTAAGTTCCTCAGCTGTGTGCAAGTATTATGAAATCTGCTTGCAATATTCCTGTATGATAGCTTACAGTAGTTCAAACACTTTTTTCACAGGGCAGATTGTTGAATATACAGCAGTAATAGGAGACAGACAGTATAGACTGAGCTCAGCTCAGGACATACATTTGTATTTGTCCAGTTATGTAGTTTTAGGTCATTTTGGATTTAAATGTTAGTTTCAGAGGTCAGTGTTTTGAAATATCTTTAAGTTGTTCACATCCGTTTAAGAAGTTGCTTAGTTCTTTTAGCAAAGGTATCAGTGAGTCAGAGTTGAGAGGAAGCAAGTGTGAGAGAGAACCAAGGAGCGACAGAATGCGTGTAGAATTTGTTGCCCTTCCTCAGGAAATATGTGGTGTAGGCTGAATGCAGCAGGGGAGATTGTGAGCGTGAGAGTTTTGGCTCTCGTCTGTCTCTGAGACTGTATTTAGATTGTCAAAGCAATGTCAGATAGACACACGCACACATTTTCTGCCATCAAGAAAATAAACAGTGCTTTGAAACTTCATTTTTTTGTATAATTTAATGATAAGATGATTGATGTTGTTGTAGCTGTATTGGATACCGAAAGACAGTAACAGCAGATAATGACATTTATTCAAAAGAGTAGCGTTCTAGAAATGCTACATTTACATTCTTTAAATGTAAATTTTGTACTTGAGACAAGTTTGTACTTCCATTATTGTGAAACCACTGTTGTATTTAACATGGTGTTTTGGTTTTGTGGCCTCATGGCTGGACTAATTCTTGTTTCCTAATTTTCTCTTCCTGTTTTGATCATGTTTGTAGCACAACTTGTATTTACGAAAAGGCTTTGATAGTTACATATAACAGCTCACAATAAGCTTTTTTTTTTTTTGCCTGAAAATAAAGCCAAAAGTGTCAGTGCCTAGTGAAGTAATTGTTGAGTCACTGGTGTTGATCAACAGCCCTGTCACACCTCCACAGATACACAGATATATTAGTCCCGAACTTTGGGACAATAGAAATCTTGCTTAGCAGTGATTTCATCACACATACTGTAATCCCTAATGCTGACTTTATTTCCCCAGGCATATGTTCAACAAAAGGTCAGTGGGCAGCACTCACTCATCTCATGGCAACCTGTCTCAAGCATCCATTACCTCCTGTGACGTGCTGAGTGGAGACGAAGTGGACAGTCCTCTTACCCGGCCAGCAAAGATCAGCAAGCAGAGGTCAAACAGCAGCACAGACATACAAGGTACATAATCATGTACATAAATGAAACATGAGTTTTACTTAAGGTACTTGTAGACAAGGAACAGTCACAAGCTTAATAAGGTTGGCCTTTGTATTTACGAGCGCTGTGTATATCAGCAGGCTTTGAAGACAATGCCATTTAATATATCATTTAACAAAATGACAACATGCATATGAATCAAGATTCTTTATTGTCATTATGCATAGCACAACGCTTTTTTTTATGATAATACAACATAGAATATGAAGAAATTCTGACAACCAGTAACTGATAACTGCATGTTTACAGACACTGGACATCTTTAAAGTAATCCTTTTCCCAAAAATAGGAAATGTGCCATTTTTGGTGTGATCCTCAAACCCAGGGTGATTGGTGCAGTTGCTGGAAGTTACTGGTACTGGTACTGTAGGTTGGCTGCTGGTCATAACAGCCTGCAATCCTGCCTGTAGCTTTAAATGATCTTCTCAGGGACTTACCATATGAGCTGAGTCATGTAATTTTTTTCAGAACTAAAGTCAAAACAGTCTGAATCATTTACTCATAAGAACGGAATATCTGTGTGACTACTTGTCCCGGAAAATAACTGAGATTGTTGCTAATTTAACAATTTTGTGCGTGAGTGGTGATCTGTATGTTTCTTTGCAGCCCTGAAAAGCCAGGCTCCACTGAGAGCCTGGGCCTCCAGTGGTCAGGGGAGCCAGGGTGGGATGTGCAGTGACTCAGAGAGTGCTGGAGGGAGCAGTGAATCGAGGTCCATGGACTCCCCCACCGCCAGCCCGGGTATGAGACTTTTGGAACAAGCTTTTGTTCTTTTAAAAGTGTCCTGAGGGTTTTTGTTCGTTTTAATATTGAAAGGCTAAAGCAGGGAAAGGACACAATATTTGCACAGATAAGATCAAGACATCAAACCATAAAAAAACACCCAAATTAAATTTAAAAGAAAACTAGAAAAGAGAAAATAGCTTCATCTTGACATCCAGATCATAACAAAGCTAAAGGGGGATGAAGATGCTCATGATGCGTTTCTTTTTATACTAATTTGTATGTGTTACTTCCTTATTGTATGCCAGACACATACACCACTCATCTTCTAGTGCACTTCCCCTTACAGCTGACACCAGTTGCCACAGTGTGCAAAGCTATGAAACATTCAACATTAAATGTGCACGCATAGAGCGTTATTGCCCTACAATGTTGTACTTGTGCCAAGCTGTGGTAAAACTGGACATTTACAAAGATTTACTGAAGATGGTTATTTAAAAATTCATTACTTCTATTTATTTGTGCAGGCGACTTTAAACGACGGCTGCCAAGAACTCCCTCCACTGGGACCATGTCTTCTGCTGATGACTTGGATGAGAGGGAGCCACCGTCGCCCTCAGATAATGGCAAGACCACATTTTGTATGCGTTTGTCTTTATGACTGTGTTTTATGTGCACCCTTCTCCTAAGCCAGATCCATGTTTTTATATATATGTATATATATAAAACAAAGCTAAAGGGGGATATATATATGTGTGTATGTGTGTGTGTATACATACCAGTTTTGTGCTTGTTTGCAATAACAGTCAATCACCATGCCCACTTATGTGACAGGGAAGGAGAAATAATGATCACTGTGCTCCTCGCAAACACATAGCACTATTGTATATGTCTGATTCTGGTGAATTTGGCTTACATCATATGTTTTTACGCTTGACAACACCACACAGATTGGGGTCATATTAGCTTTGGCATTTTGCCTCAGCTTACACTTCTGTATCTATGATGACCTCTCCCAGGCAGTGTGTTTGTTTATTTTCTCATTGTGAATCGAAGCAGCAGACCAGCTCTTCTGTTTGACCAAAATTTTTTCCCCCTTGTGAATCACATGTAATTGTGTGTTACACTGCATGGATAGGAAGTCAAGATAACATACTAACACAACCGTTTTCTGTTTTTTCCACTAGCAACAGAGCATGATCATCCACTTAACTCCTTCTGATATTCTCTAAGTGTCCTTACACATTTTAAGTGTGTTTTATCCTAATTATCACATCTTAATTTCTCCTTATCTGTTGTTTTTTTTTTTTTTAACTCTTTCAGAATTGGGTTGTGAAAAATGTTTGAACAACTAGATAAGGAAAACTACTTTAAGCTACAATTTGTATAATTATGTGGCATCAACAAAGCCTCATCACTTCTCTAATTACCCTCATAGTGGTTCAGTTTTTGCTGCTCTGGTCTGAAATCAGTCAACATATTGACAAGAACTCAGCATGATGTCACATTACTAGTTGGTCACCTTCCTCATTTGCTGTACTGATTTACAGGTCTGGCAGAGATGGTGACAGACACGGCCAGTTCTCCTGGTCCTTTCCGAAATGCTCAGATGTCCAAAGCTGCTCAAACCCATAAGCTGAGAAAACTGCGAGCCCCATCTAAGTGCAGGGAATGTGATAGTCTGGTTGTTTTCCATGGAGCTGAGTGTGAGGAGGTAAGCTGATTTTTTTTTGTCTTTATTAATTGTAGAAATGTATATGAGCAGGATAGATAGCAGGGCATAAAACCTTTTCAGCCACTGGTAGGATTGGGTAGTTGTTTCATAATGCGCCAGCTGATTTATCTTATTCATTGCAGTAAGTGCAAATGATCATTTAACTATTCCCAGACATATGTGGAACAGTAGGACCACATAGCTGTTATTTGCTGCTATTTGGTTGTTGGCTAGTAGAAAAGTAAGACCAGAAATACCGTACTAAGATAGACAGATATACTTTATTACAGACTCGGGGTCCAAATTAAAAAAACAAAAAACAGATAACAATAAAAAAAACAACAACTAATAAACTACTACGACCCACACCACTTGACCTACTGAATTGTACATTGTTTAAGTTACAAGAAGAAATTGGTGATTTTAAATAATAATCAATCTGCCACTGAGCATTTCTTTGACTGTGTCTGCAGTGCTCCCTGGCCTGCCATAAAAAGTGTCTGGAGACGCTTGCTATCCAGTGTGGCCATAAAAAGCTCCAAGGCAGACTGCACCTGTTTGGTATTGACTTTGCCCAGGCAGCAAAAAACAGCCCAGATGGTATCCCCTTTATCATCAAGAAGTGCACGTCGGAGATTGAGAGCCGTGCCCTCAACATCAAGGTAAAGTTGTTTGATGCACACACTGGAGTTGTATATACTTGATATCTTGGTTTGCAAATTATTAAGTTAATCTTAAATACCAAAGTTTGGTTTATGTCTTCATATGCCATGGTTGCAGAATCTTTTTTGTGATTTTCCCCTCAGGGGATTTATCGTGTAAACGGTGCAAAATCACGTGTTGAGAAGCTTTGTCAGGCGTTTGAAAATGGGAAGGATTTGGTTGAGCTGTCTGACCTCTCACCTCATGACATCGGCAATGTCCTCAAACTCTACCTGAGACAGGTGAGCCTCACAAATCTTACTGAATAGTTAGAAAGTCATTAAAACTACAGGGTAATTTATGTGAAAGTATAAAAATGTTGGGTATAGTGGTATGTAGAATTGCAAGTGCTAAATTTGTCATAAAGTGGGACATTTTAGCAAAGCAGGAATTAAAAGATGCTTTTATTATTTAAATCGTTTTGGTTTTACCCTTTATGTATTAATACATGTTTTAAACAGGCATTTCATTCAGTACAAGCAGTGGTAGCTTCTGAATGTTTTCCACTGGTAAGAACACAAAACTATTTTCTTCGAACAGTTACCAGAGCCACTGATTCTATATCGATACTACAACGACTTCATCGGCCTGGCCAAAGAGTGTCAGAGAGTGATAGTGGAGGAGACTGATAAACCTCCGAGCACCCAGACAGGAGACAAAGGTGGGCCAAGCATCCAGCTCAACAGAGTGATTTTCAAGATTCGAGATCTGCTCCGCCAGCTGCCTACAGCCAACTACAGGACTCTGCGCTACCTTATAGCACACCTAAACAGGTTAGAGCTCTCAGAAACTACCTACAGCTAGTCCTTTGTAAGTTATTTCTATCTTTTACTCTCTGCATAAACACAGTGATATCCAGACTTCCTTGCAGGACACAAAGGGAAATGGAGACTTCCTAGTGGCAGAGAGGAAGTGGTACAAAGAACATAAAACTTCTTTTGTTTTTCAAATCTGACACAAGCACTGTTACTTTTTAAATGGGAATTCTGTTCTTATTTACTTTATATTTAGATCTGACAGTTTTTCAGCCTAGACCTTACTTTTTATTTAGTATTTGGCTTTCTTATCTGTAAGTACAAACTTGCTTTATTGGTTACCATCTCCTTATACAGTAACTTTATTTTTTCAGATTGACGCTGAAGCTAGTTAAAACATTCACTTACAGGTTGCCATTAGCAACACTGATTGACCAATGTTAAGAATATATAAAAGGACCAGTATTTGTCAATCTACCTCTGAGTCTGAGTCCATGTACTGTTCCTTATAACCCAGATGAAATAAACTCATCTTTACTCTTTATTACCACAGAGTGTCAAAGCAGGCAGAAGAAAACAAGATGACCGCAAGTAACCTGGGCATTATCTTTGGCCCCACTCTGGTGAAGCCACAGCAGATAGATGCAGACGTGTCCCTGTCATCCCTGGTGGACTACCCCTACCAGGCCCTGATGGTGGAGCTGCTAGTGCGACACTTCTCAGTGGTCTTTGACGTATTGCAACTGTCTGGCTCTGACATTGCCACAACTGGCCAGGCATCCCCTAAACTTAACCCTCAAGAGAAGCTGCAGCGACTCAGCAGACACTCAGCTTCTCTAATGGATCTCAAAGAGGTGAGGAGGGATTTGATCATGTGGGTAATGCTGCTCTTATATTTCCTTTTACAGATTGTGAGTGAGTAGCCAAGTGGTGGAAAAACATTAACATCAGCCTCACAGCTGTAATTATGCATAGCAAAAGAGTGTCAACAACGGCAGAAGTTTAATGTAAATAATAAAGTCCAATGTTATGAGTAATACAGTGACTTTAGCAAACTACACGTGATCTGTATAGCCTGTTCCTTTTATTTAATTTAATTTAACTTAAGAAATTATTACTAATATGGGACACAAAAAACAGGCTGGCAGATTTATGCTACATCTCATTTAATCTATAGGGTATGACTGCTAGGATAACACTCTTGGAATGGTTAGCAGGGGCTGCAGATGAAAATTAACTTTTAGTTGGTAGGCTAGTGGTTAGGGCGCAGCGCTCTCACCGCTGCAGCCTCGGTTCGAGTCAGGGTTGCATCAGGAAGGGCATCCGGCATAAAACACGTGCTAAATGTCAACATGCGAGTCGTCAGTGTGACGATTCGCTGTGGCGACCCCTCAATGGGAAAAGCTGAAGGTGACTTTCTGATACAGTAAATGTATTGTGCACTGGCCCTGGCAAAGAAAGAGCATTCTAAAGGTTTAAATACAGGACATTTTCTTATTGTCACTGCTCTGTTCTGCCCTTGTTATGTATTATGTGAAAGCTATTTTGTTTTTATTAGTACAACATTTGTAGACTGCAGAGGGGAATGAACATTAAATCAAATCAAATTTTGTTTGTATAATGCCAAATCACATTACAGTTTTTGTCTCAGGTCACCATTTAACCCTTAATTTTTAATTACCAAACATGGTAAGTTAAATAGGTTGTGGTCAAAGGCAATAAATGGGTGATATGGGATGTGAACAGCCAGAGCCAAAATCCAAAGTGTGACAGTTTAACTGAATAAAAAAAATCCCACTGATTTTGGTATGCATCCACATCTTCTTTTGACATTGTATGAAAATAAATATTGTTAATGCTCATTAACAAAATTAAAGTCCACTTTGTTGTCTATTGATTACTACATGTTGCACAGATCTAATTGTTTATGTCCCTGCAGAGTGCCAAAACCTACAAAAGATACTCATCAGTGATCCCATCCTCTCACATCCTGGATGAGGCACAGGAGGTCCACCACGGAAGAGACATGACAGATGGCTCCGCCCTGGCCAGACTCAATGGGGTCCAGACATCTAGTGGTGGAGAAGTCCAGAGGTCAACCTTAGTGTACAGCCGTCCCAGCATCACTACTCCTTCTTCTTCCAGTGTGGCACCAAAGGTCCAGCTACGGACCCAGCGCACCAGACATGTGTCTCGACCAGTCAGTATGCCGCTGGAACGCCTGCCCACACCCACCCTGATCAGCGAGAGGAATAATCGAAACACTGCTGCTAATGCTGATACAAGCTCCGCTGAGCGTGACCTTGTCACAGAAACTATACAGGAGACGCCAGAGCCAGAGAAGGCTCGCCAAAGTAGCTCATCCAGGGTTAGCACCTACTACATCACACCTTTCATTGACACACAGACAATGCAAAGAAAAGCATGGGACCGGAAGTACAAGCACTATGATGTTACACCCAGGACTGCTATGATTGTGGCCAACCTGCCAAATGCCAGCTCTGGAGTACAACCTATAAAGGCAACGGTGCCTGTCACTGTTAATTCAACTGTAACCACTGCCTCTGTGGTTTCTACCACAAGCAGTGTGAGTACTTTATTCTCCAACAGCCCCTACACAGTGTCAGTTAAGCCTGTCTGGACCTCTAAAAGGGAGAATGACACAGAAAATTCAGTCAGTGAGTCTAACAGCTCAGCAAACCTTCCTCTAACCCTCAGGGCACCGAGGACTCTGCAGCCTCCTCCTGGGACTTTTTACAAGCCCCCTGTTTTCGTTAACAGCAGAGACAGGACACTTCCAAACACGATTACTGCTGTTACCACCACCACCACCACCTCTGCAGTCACTCCAGTCAGCCCTGTCCAGGTAGACGCTCCATCCCCTGTCCTTGCAAGCCTCCCACAGACCCGGCTCCAGTCACAGGACTCTACTGACAGTGCCATTGACCCTGGGACCTCCTCTACCCTTTCACCCCCCCAGTCCCCAGTCTCAAGCAGCCCTGATAACCTCAGCCCCAGTGAGACTAAGCCTGTCTACCAAAGACTGCGACCTCGGCGACTGCAGGAATTTGGTATTTGTGCCATAGTGTATTCCTGGGGTAAACATTTTTATCAACAGAGTGGCCTATGAAAATAAACCACAAAAGTGTTAGGACTAATATTCTTTATTTTACATGTTGAAGTCATAGTGTCAACAGTGGATGGTCTAAACTTTCAAACCAAGCAAAGATTAATGGTGACGCCAACGTGAATTTTTGGTGTCACTTTATTTTTTCGTCAAAGAATTTTTACCAACCACATAGATTTGTCTCTAAAGAAATGTAGACCTATCATTTCCTTGTTCAGTGTTTGATTTGTTATAAACGTATATTTTATTGTAATCACACAATGCACTTAACACTGGTTCCAGTTTTAATGTTACCTGTAATGTTAAAATTTGCTCAGTTTTGTATTTTATTCCACAAGTAATAGATGGATGTATTTTTAACACGAGGATTTTAATTATAAAGGATTTAACATTTTGACCTTTTTAAATTTGTCCATTGGAGCCTGTGATTGGTACAGCTTTTCTCACTATGTAAGTCTTATGTATCTGTTTACATTTTTATATTCATTCATAAATATTGCATGTTTGTCACAGTAATTTCGTGTTATCGCAGTATTGTGACAATCCAGGAGAAAAATGACATGCAACAGTTCTTGCTGCAAATTAAAAATGTAGTTTAAGTTATTTCTGCTCCATTTGAGTTTTTACAGATCTTTCTATTGAGTGCGTCAGAGAAAAAGACATATTTGAGAGTGTTTAGAGAATTCTTTTTTGAAGTCCTATGGACATATAGCTGTATTGGACAAACTCGAGTTTAGTGGAATGGTTTTAGATCCTGGGCAACAACTATCGCTTATTTTCAGTATTACTTTATCTGCCAAATGTGTCCTTGATTAATTGTTCAGTATACAAAATGTCATAGTGAAAAAAGTTCATCAAAGTCATACCTTCAAATTGCTTTTTAATACAACCAACAGCACAGAACTCAAAGATATTGAAGTATGAAGTGTCCTGGTTTGAACCGTGTTAATGTGGTACAAATTAAATTATCTGGGAAATAGGAACTTTAGTGGATGAGAAGCTACATTTAATCTCAAACAATTTATTACTCACTTATGATTGGAAGTTACACTTTTCATATGTGTTGAACTCATATTTTTACATGTAAACTGGAATTAATTCACTGGAAGTTGAACACTGTCCCCATTTGCCCTAAAATAATCACTACATTACATAGATTGTTCCAGGAAACCTCTTGGAAGTTATTTGAAAATACATTATTCCAATATCTGTTCAGTTCATCAGAGAAGAACGATTATATTTGATACATTTTACTGTATCTTTGTACGCAGAGGTTTACTTTATGTATTATTTCTGCTGCTGTAAGTTGCATTGCAGCCTGTTCTTTACTCTAACCAGTCGTTAACCATATATTTTTCTGTACTGGCAATTCAGATGAAGAGGCACTGGAGTTGTCACATCAGATCTGTGTACAGTAACATGTAATGTACTATGTATGCATAGTTCACAGCGGTTTTAAGTGCGGGTGTCAAGGCTTCACACTCTCAGCCTAATCACCCTTGTCACCTGCTCTGCCTTGTGAAGCTACATAGAGCAGTGAGTCACTTCAGACACATACAGCACAAAAGCTCACAATGATCCCCACCCTTTTTTTGCAGGTGATTAGCTGAGGACTTGCATGACAATGATTCTGCAGGTAAATCTTGAGCCTGTACATTTTTAAACACACAGGTTTTTTGGGAAATCAAGCCTGTTCCCCCCCTGACTCAAGACAGGCTTTCTCTCCACCAGCATTCCTGTCATCCACTCATTCTGCCTCAAAATGGATCACAGATGTAAATTTTTTTTTTTTTTTTTTTGCCTGCATGCCTATGCTGAGCTGGGAGATTAGAGCAATCAGATTAGGAGTGCTGCTGACCTGCAGGCGGAGGAGAGCCAGTGGGCAGCTAGGGGTCATACAGAGCTTTTCTGACTCGTTTTCCATTACTTCACCTTGTCTGTGAACCTCTTTCTCTAGATGCCGTGTGACTTTTATAGCATTCCATAAGAGGTAAGAATCATAATTTACCATTTTATTCTTTTTGTTGATTAAATCGAATTTACTGAGGTCATGTATCTCCAAAATAAATGTGTTTTCAGGACAGAGTAGGTCCAAATTGCAAATTTATCACTACAGTTTCCCTTCTATACACCTACCCAGTCATGTTTGTATGTTCTTAATAATGGTGTTCAGCAATACATTTAGTAGTTTTAATAGTGGTACAGTATACCCCCCCTTTCAAATTTCAGCCTTTTGCTAACTAATACCTGGGGATAGGGTGGTTTACTAAAAAACATTTTAGCATGCTTACAAAAAAGTAGATTAATGAAGGGTCAGTTCTGTGTTGTAGTCGAGACCACCTTAAAGAAACATGTTAATGCTAAGGCCAGATACAAGCAAGTTTGAGCTGAGGTCAAGTCATCACCAAAAACAGCAGAGTGAGTGTAGAACATAGAGTTTAAAAAAAAAATCTTTAAAATGTTTTTTTTTTTTTTAATCTAAGAAAAGTCTAGTCACAGTCGGAGTTTAATAATAGGCTCAAGATCAAACCTGGTCCAAGACAAGTGTTCTATAACAATGAGGTGCTAGAGTCATGGGCTTTTTTGAGCAGCAGTATCGTGATCTGCTGTAAATGTGAGCGCTAATGGAGTTGTGTATCTACAGGTTTGTTACAGTCTGATGACCCCTTCCAGGGGTTGAGCTGTGGAACAATGAAGACCGGTTCTCAAATCCGCCTGCTGCTGTGGAAAAACTGGACTGTCCGCAAGAGACAGAAAGTAAAGCTATTTATGTAAACTGGCTACAACAGTTTCCTGTTTCTGTCAGACTGTTGCATTGGAGTGTACAGGAATTCAGTTTTTCTGCCGTTTCACTGTATTTAACTTGCACGTCACTTGGTTCTGTCCAGATCCGCTTCTTGGTGGAGATCGTCTGGCCAGTGTTGTTATTTATTAGTTTGGTGTGGCTGAGGAAGGCCAATCCACTGCACCAACAACATGAATGTAAGAATAACATCCTCACAGACAAGCTACCTCAATCTATCGATTAAAACAAGGTTTTGTAGACAAAATAGTGACTTGTATCTGGTGCTTTCTAGTACCTGCTGAAGTTTTTTCCTGGGAATAAATAGCATGCACTTGTTGCAACTCTTAAAATCAGATCATAAACATTCACATGTCTAATGTTGTCTCTTCAGGTCATTTTCCCAACAAGGCCATGCCATCAGCAGGGATTCTGCCCTGGATCCAAGGCATCTTCTGCAATGCCAACAACCCCTGCTTCAGATATCCAACCAGAGGAGAGTCTCCGGGCGTTGTCTCCAACTATAACAACTCAGTGTAAGCCTAATCATAGCACTCTCAAATTATTTACTTTTAAAAAATGCAGTTTCACATTTTGGTTACAATGGTACATATTACATGGTTTAATGAAGTTAGATAGGTAACTTTATTTTTGCATGTTGCAGATTGTCACAGTTCTATGTTGATGTCCAGGAGCTTCTGCTCAGTGAGAAGGAGGTTCAGCAACTTGGGCGTCTTTGGCGCGACCTGTCATCTTTCTCAAACTTAATGGACGTGTTACGCAACAGCCCATCTTTGATGTCAGGTAAAGGGAAAAGTCAGGAAATGATTCAGTCAGTGGCACTTTCCTCAAGAGTACAACTGTTACTGTAGCCTTTTTTTTTCTCAACTCAAACATTAATCAGAACAACAAATATGATGGTTGAGACAAAAGCAAACCACCTATAATTTTAAATAATGAATACTTTATTTGCATGGTACTTTACAAGCACAGACAGGGCAGCATGCAGCTCCCTTGCTTTGCAGGGAGCCAGCAAACACGAAAAACAACAAAATAAAAGACACCCGAGTAAACTAAAAAACCTTGTTTTTGGCCTATTGTCAGTCAGTCAGACAAGTGCAGATGGCACCTTGATGTGTGGGGAAATTATAATGGGCACTTTTTACAATTCTCTGGCATTTGTTATTGTTAGTTGTAGCCCTAGTTGTATGTGAACTATGTACAATATCTGCAGGTCTATTGCAGCTACATTAAAATTATCCAAGATGAAGTTACCCTATTCCACTTTCTCTCTTATTTTGATTCAACTGTTATATAATCAGTTGGTTGTTCAGTACTGCACATGTTCATACACGTGTTGAACATGTATTAAAAGGTTAATTTTTATTTACTTCAGTTTAGATTAACTTTACCTGTTGGCAAGGTTATGCGTAAAAATGCTGTCTTCCTCTCGCTTGCTGGACTTTTCCTCAAACACTTGATCCCTGCCAAACTGTCTTACTGTGAATCATTTCCTCTGAGCCGTCTGGTGCTGGTCAGGTCAACATTTTGTTTTTAGTTTTTCTGACCTTTCGCTTTCTCTGTTTGTGATTTTTCCATCTAGGCCGTGGGCTCCGGATAAATGACATACTGAAGGATGATGAGGTTCTCACAGCCTTCCTGTTGCGAGATGCAGGCCTCTCAAATTCAATAGTCTACCAGCTCGTCAATGGAGAAATAAGAATCGAACAGGTGCAGCGGGATGGGGATGGGTGGCAGTCTTGGCTTCCACCACTGTTTGTAAGTTATCAAAGAATATTACAGTGTCCCACTTTTTTGTGCGTTCCCCAGTTTGCTTTTGGTGTCCCAGACCTCCGACTGAAAGACATTGCATGCAGTCACGCCCTGTTAGAACGCTTCATCATCTTCCCCAGTCGAATGGGACTCTATGGGGTCCGCAATGCCTTGTGTGCCTTCAGCCAGCAAAGGCTGCAGAAGATAGAGGACATCCTCTATGCTAATCTGGACTTCTTCAAGATCTTCAGACTGGTCAGTGTTTGACAGTGCTTTGTGTAGCCTTCATCACATCAGTATGTCTCTGTCAAATAGTCTACAGTGAGACAGTGTCATCCGATTGTCCTCATCGCTTTGTTTTGTGAGGAGACCATTGTTCTTTACATTCATTCCTCCTTGTGTTTATGATGGAAAATTTTGGTGACTGAAAATAGACATTTTGTGAATGCACTTTGGTCATTGACACACAAGTCAGTATTTCCACTGAGATCCTCTGGAAGGCTGGATTTGTCGGGATACATGTCCCTCTTCCTGTCCTGACAGTGAAGGCCATGGCAGCAACCAGTCTTCCTGTTGATAGTCTTGATTTTTTTTTAATGTTTTTTTTTTTTTTACAGTAAATCCACTTATTTCAAAGAATTTAATAATTTTATTGATGGTAAATGACTGTTCAAGGTTGTGATTAATATCTGCTAGCTAGTATATGGAATATTATTATTTTATATCACAGCATCTTAAAAGATGAGGATGTTTATAGCTCATCTGTCAGTACTTTATACACTTTGTCTGTGGCACCTGCTGCAAGTTAACTTATTCATACTCATACATCTTGAAAACAACTCTCAAATATATAGTTTTATTTAAAAAAAAAGCCTGTTAATTTTCTAAAATAACTGAGCATTGTAGTTTTTGTAAATATTACTCAAATACCATTAAAAGGGGAACCTTTTTCAGCTAATATGTTCTGTGGGACTGAGTTAAACTAAACTACAGTGGCAGTGCTGATGGTAATGATGTCACCCAGTTGTGGCTCACTAATGTGTTTTTAATATCTTTATTGACTGTTTAAAAAATATCACCACAAAATATCACACATTCACTTTTCAAAACTACTGTATGTCACCAGATAAATTTGCCATGAAATATTTGCAGAGAGAAGGATGATTAAATGCAGTATGAATACATGTAATAAAACCTTTGTACACAGTCAATACTCCTTTGAATTGAGAGTAGTGAATTTCTATGCGACTTTTGGCATGATGCCTGATTTGCAAGTGCCAGACCTGCTCACTTGGTCACTGGCTTTATTTGAGGCTTGGAATAAACCGTGGGCTGTTTCAAACTGTATACACATGTATTCACTAAAATCAAGGAACATGGGGGCAAGCAGAACAAATGATTCTTTGTTCTCTGGACGCTCTCTCACACTTCACCAATTATGGTTATTAATGAACTAAAAGCCCTGATTTGTTATTTAAATGTGGAATGTACCACTTTTCAGAAGAAGATAAATCTAAGAAAATTTTACAGAATAGGGAAAACAAATAAAGCAGTTGATGTATATCAACAAATTGTAGTTTTTCTCTTGGCACGCCCCAGTTTCTTTACTATGTGTGTGTTCAGGTTCAGCCTGAGTCAGGTGACGGGCATTATCTTCTTGGCCTGCTTCTCTAATGGGCTTATCATTTCCTCACCCAGAGCCTGTGGGGTTTTCTGTACTTTACCAACATGTGTGGGTCACAGTAGCTGCCAGCACACCTGGTTATCTAGCTGCTTGAATCCCCAACTGTAGGACTGAAACCATGAGAGCGTGGCGGAGTTGGAGCACCTTGAATGACCTTAGTCTTGAAGACAAAGATTAAAATTTGGAATATTTGAGAAGCAAAGTATATGTTTGGATATGGGATCCCATAATTAATATCAGGCTGACGTGACTCGATCAGTATCAACAGTGACATAACAGAGGTACAGCCTTGGTAAACGTAACATAACGTATGTTGGATTGTTGGACAAATTATAAAAATCAACCAAGTCCCGAGTTTGGTCATTTCACAGCTCATGAAATCATTCAATTCAGCTGTTCATGTCAAATGTACATATTAGTAAGATTTTGTTAAATATGATAAATATAATCAATATAATAAATACACAGGTCTTTTTTTAGTTGGTATTAGCAGTACATTACAGTGGCATTTAGGCCATTAGCTCTCTGAAGTTTAAAGCCCATTACCCCACTGATCTCTGCCTTGTATCAACTTTCCTCTCCTCATTACACTCCTTACTCCCTTTTCCCATCCACATCTCAGCACCCTCCTTTCCAATTCCCTCGCTTTCTTTCTCCCCCCACACCCTACCCCCTCCCTCCTTCCTTCATTCATTGAAATGCAGGCGCGAGGAATGCGAGAGGAAGGATATCTCATGTGCGTGTTTGTCTTGGCGTTCAGGGTTTCCGTAGCCCTCGGTACTCGGCCCTGACCAGGCATTTTACTGCACCTACCGCTGAAGGTTTCAAGAACAGAAGCTGTATGAATTAATGGGAATTGATTGTAGCATGTTTCCATAGCCGTGTCAAACAATTGATGGAGGTCTGAGGCAGGTTCACTACTCTATTGCTGTGAAAATACACATTGGAGCCACATTGTGTGAAAGCCAAATGGAAAATGTGACATGGTTTCAACCAGCAGGTTGCTGTTCCTTCTTTCAGTAAACTGTGTCCAAAGAAAAGATAGTTTCCTCTTTTTAATAACAAATATTTCTTGTAAGGACTCTGCAGTATTTTAGGGTTGCTGTTTCACTGCTGTTGTGGTTTTTTTTTTTTGTTGGATATGAATATGTTTCTATCTATTTTTCTATCTAAGGCCACCATGGGACATGTCAAAAAGTTGTGATGGTTTTGATACAAAAGAAATTAAGTAATAATATGTCTCTGCTATGCATCTTGTGGCTTTGTGTCCCCAGATGCCTCAGGTTTTGGACCGAAGCTCTGAGGGGATTGACCTTCACTTCTGGGGCCAGGTTCTTAAAGCGGTGTCTGACAAGATCCAAATTGTAAGTGCTTCAAGGTCCATCGATCCCCTTCACTCCTGCTTCCCGCTCCTCTCTTCTTCTCCTCAGTCCTGCAGGATCAGAGGGCCTGGTATTTTTAGCCTTGCAGGAAACTCGCCTTTTCCGCTGCTCCATGTTTGAGACTCTCTCAGAGAGGAGACTGAGTGATGGACTCAACACTGTTGGGTGTACATTAATGTTAAAAACCTACATGTGAACTGTGCACGTGTCTATGTCTCTGTAAGCTCGTGATGTGTGTGAGGATGTATGTGTGTGTGCTATGCATCTATGCAGAATTGAGTATGAATGTGTACACATACAAATTGCCTCAAATGGCATTTGCAAGTACAGAGTACAATAGAATTGAACACTAACACCGATGTGTAGATACTCTATATAGAGAAACAAAAAAGAATTGAACAGAATAGAATAGATATTGTAGAGAAATAGAAAAGAAAGAACATTTACAGTATTTATTTTGTTCTGAACTGATTCTCTATAATATAGCTTTTATTTCATTCTTTTCTACTGTATTCAATTCTGTCTGTTCTATTTTTATCCTACAGTATCATTAATATCCTGCTTCATTCTGTTTTATTTCAATCTGTACTGTTCTATTTCCCTGCAATCTGTTCAGTTTGGTTCTGCTCTATGCTTTTGTATTCTGTCTATTGTAGAATAGAACAGAACAGAGTAAAACAGGATAGACTAGGTGTTGTATAGAACCGAGAAGAAAAGACAGTTATGCATATTTAAGAGGCCTTGTATAGTGAAACATTCAAACTGAATATAAAATGGAAAGACATAACAAAATAGAACAGAATAGAATAGGTTCTCGTACCTAACGCAGTTTAAATGGACTTGTCTGAGTTGGATCTCTACCAGTTAATATAGTTCTATACATTTCAGACAGACAAAGGCGATTGAATGCCTGGGATTGTGTTGTGTGTTTCGGCACGTTCGCTGCATGTCCCCGGGGGAGAACGCATCCCATCACCACCTCAGCCGTGGTGGGAGAGAGAACGCGGTGGGGGAATAGATGAGTGAGAGAGACATTCCTGTGAGGTGACACATCCTGTAGGTGGGGCTTTCGTATCACCGTGGTGACAGAAAGGCGAGCCAAAAGCTGTCACTGACCACCTCTCCTTCCTGTCTAGTTAATGTATGTGTGTTTGTGTGGAATAATAAATAGATAAAGGGAGGAAAAGGGAGTGAGAACAAACAAAGTCAGGGCTGTGTTTTACCATGTGTGTGCATGTTCATGTTCACACGTAATAGTTTGCTTTAAGTGGGGACATAGAAAAGCTCTGAGTCATTCTCATTCTCACCGTCAACCTTAAACCAGTTTGACTATACTGTAATAAAAGGGCTACAGGGATTAAACTATAAGGCTTATGAACAGACTTCCCTGGAAGAATTGAACTCCACTCCTAAAACATTTGAAACAGTAGATTTTACAAAGATGTGTTACTAACCCCGTTAACAAAATCGATTCAAAACGTGAAACTCAAATCATTACCAACGGCCTCCCCCATTCCATTTCTTAAATAAAGGAAATGATGCACAGTAAGGAGAAATACACTTGAATGAAGCTATTTTTGTTCTATCAATTGGAGGATATTTAGTCCATCCGCCAACTGTCCTCATCACGAGAAGAGACGTCTGTCCAGCATGTTTGCTTATCTTTCAAACCATTGTTTTGTAGTGACCATTTAGGTTATGGGATTCACACAGTATGATTGACCATGAACAACATGAATATATTTGTCTTGTATATAATTATCCGATAGAAGGTTGAGTAGCTAGAATGAAATTATTTTTTACACTTTCCAGTAATACATTCAGTGCTCATGTTACAGGTAGTGGAATGGATCAAAGAATATAATGTGAAAGCAAAGGTGACAACAGTGTGGGTACCTGTGATAAACACATAAAAGCTAAAGGTAGCAGCCAGGTTAACCCCTGCATGAAATACTGTTAGTTTCTATGGATGTAATGAATGTATTTTATAAAGGTCTTGACCACTGACAAAACCCTCTTTCTGTGTCTTCTGCAAAGCTGAGAGAGCGGGAGAACTCTCAGGAGCTCCTGAAGCTGGTTTCTTCTCTTTTCCATGCTGGGGGTCCCTCCTCCTTCACCCAGCTGAGGTCCAGTGTGTCCAGTCTCTTCTGTGGGTACCCAGAGGGAGGCGGCTCCAGAGTCCTGTCCTTCAACTGGTATGAGGACAACAACTACAAGGCATTTTTAGGGGTCAATGGCACCAAGAACCACGACTATGTCTATGATGACACCACCAGTAAGTAAATTGTGAAATGTCACAGTTCCATTTAAAATAAGGTATTGTATAGTATACACTGTACCATACTATTTAGAGTACATTGTATACACTAATTAGTTTACAAAAGAGAATTGTACAGGGCAGGAAGTGAGAAATCAGTCTCACCACAAAGAACGTTTCGTTATAATGAACTTTCAGTCTTATCACATGATCTTGCTCAGCAGATGTTTGCACAGTTGTCATGAAAGATGCTCTTTTTGACAGAGTTCTCCTCCATGTTGGCTTAAAAGCTGAGGATCAAAGTTCGTTCTTATCCTTGGAAACGGCAGTTGAGAAAGCAGCATTGCCTTGAGGTTCATTTAGTAACTGTTTTAGCTTCATCAGCAGAGGGAGCCCAGTTATCATGGATGAGATGTGATGACCAAACCAAAATTAATTAAACTGTGATTTTTTTTTTTTTTTTTTTTGTTAAAAAAAAATAGCTAAAGGCGTTTCCAAAGATGTAAAACTTTTTTAAGCAATATATTCCTCTCCAACAGCAGCATAGTTGTTTTAAGCAGCTTAAGTGCCCAATAAACAGAGTTTGCCACATAAGACTTAATATTCAAACCAAATAAACAATGCTTGGCTAATTACCATGTTTTGGCCATTTAGTCTACATTATTTGAACATACAATTTGAGTTTCCATGGACATGAGAAAGCATCTCTGTATCAATCTATATGATGTACAGTTCTTCTTTTCTGTCTCATCATTCTCCTTCGTTGTGGACTATTTTTGCTATTCTTCTCCCTGTAGCTCCCTTCTGCAATGCCCTGATGCAGACCCTGGAGTCCAACCCCATCACAAAAATTGTGTGGAATTCAGTCAAGCCCCTGCTGATGGGAAAGATCCTGTACACCCCTGACTCCCCTGCCGTCCGCAAGATATTAAAGAGTGTAAGAGAGACCACCTCCAATCTGACCCCTCACCTCTCTCTCTCTCTCTCTCTCTACTCACCCTTTCTCTCCTCCATTTCTTCCTGCACTCTCAGTGTCTGTTTATGTGCTTCTAAACCCCAGCTTTCTGAGGAATGAGCTGAGTACCAAAGCAAAGAGGGCGGAGCATGTTAGGAGGGCAGTCTACTGTGATGTGAGGGAAGGGAAGAGAAGGGGAGAAATTAAAAAATAAATTGGAAGTCATGGTGCAGCAATAAAAGGAAAAACACAATCTCTTTCATTCTCTCATTTTTCATTGCTCCTGACAAAACATCTCAGTTTCAAGAGTTTTGTTATTATGTTACATAATATGACTGCAGTGGCTCTACTGTATGTTGTTTGAAGAACATTGCAGTTTAGTGTTTAGATAAGATAATATTAAGTTTCATAAATCTCATCTGTGTCATCTGACACTAATCTCATACAACAGACAGTTCTATGTTACTCTTTATTGACATTAGCAATAGGACCAGTGTGCTCTATGCTGATTAGGCTTCTTCATTGCTGATATACTACTCTGGAAATCTAGTATTTGTGAACTTGCAATTCTTTGACTTGAAACTGTGTATATATGTGTGTGTATTTGTGTGTATCTAGGCTAATACAACCTTTGAGCAGCTAGAGAGGCTCCAGAACATGGCCAAGGCCTGGGAGGAGGTGGGACCTCAGCTCTGGGCTTTCTTTCACAACAGTGTCCAGATGAACATAGTCAGGGTACGACACACACATTCTGTGGATAAGCAAACACACACTACATGTGGTCTTACCTCGGGTGCTGTCATAACACACAGCACACAGGACAAAGTTAAACAGTACAACCTAATAGGCTATGACTCAAACCCTGTACAATCAGTGACAGTAGTGCAAATAATAATGAAGACAATAAGAAAAAGATGTTTTATCTATTACTTATGTACAAAAGTGTACTTATTTTTTTACTTTTTTAATGTATTTTATTTTTTAATTTAACAGCATGGTAACAATATGGATAAAGGACACAAAGGAGAATGTACAGAAATTTTACATGTGGTTTGTGTATGAAGGTGTGTTGTGTGGATATGTTCAACTCTATATGGAGGCTGGTAAACAAAAAGAGGGAGGGGGAGTAAAAAAGAGAAAAATGTAATAAAACAAAAAGAAATGTAATTTTGAAATACAACATGTTAATGTCTGTAATGACTTAAGAGTATTTCCCAAATATTTTTTTGAGCTCTTTGCAGTACAGAGCCATATCTAATACATTTTTTATATTCAGTAACTGTGCCTGTGTCCCTGTCACTGCAGGACACCCTGCGAAACCCAACAGTGATGCACTTCATGGACAGCAGTCTGGAGGATAGTGACTTTACCACCAAGGACATTCTTAACTTTCTGTACAATGGTCCAGAAGAGCAGAGAGAGGCGGGCATGCCAAACTTTGACTGGAGGAACATTTTTAACATCACTGACCAGATCATACGCATGTTCAACCACTATGGAGAGGTTAGAACCTTCACTCTGTTGTTGCCTCTTTGCCCCAGTTGGTATTTGCCAAATCTTGCACATTTCAGGACTGGGTGTTTTTGCTTGTTTGTAAAACTGACTCTCAGCTCTTCAGACAGCAGCATCAGTCTTCCAGGGTTGCTTTCAGGAGATTGCCCCCAGGGCTCTTTCAAATAGAGCGGGCCACTTAGCACGGCTATAGAGCTGCTCTCCATCCAGTAGGCTGAAAGGTGCTGAGAACAAGCCTGCTGTCACCCCCCTCCTTTGCTTTCATTGTGAAGCCAGTGACAAAGTAGAGAGAAGGTGTCACCCCCCTGTGAGCTCAGTGCTGTTTTAGTATATGGCTTTACATTGAAACAGACCCCTGCAGCTGTGAAATAAAGGAGGGCAAATCGCTCTATCCATCCTTCACGCCTTCCCTCTCTCTTCTGTCATCTGATTTAAAATGGGGGTGCTGGGGCAAAGGTTGTGGTTTTTGAGAGAGCCCTATCAGTGCTGGCATCTCAGCCCGTCCTTGCTCTCGAAGATCGGTGCCAAGACCCTTCCTAGCTCCACAAACAATCCCAGGCAATTTAACCAATTAGATACAGCTGTCAGCGAACATTGGGCCGTAGGATAACTGTTGCAGTTAGCATTAGGTCCTGTCACTCTGTCAGGGGTATGCTTCTCACAGTGAAATCCCACTGGAACATGTGTATCAGTGAGGTTCTTTCTTCTCGGCCCATCTCTAAGTGAACATTATTGTGATGTGAATGTATGGGTCTGTGAAGATGAATGGAAAGTGGGCTCTCCTTTTCCTTTGAGCGCTCTCAGGGTATTGTACAGTAATATGAATGGAAACATTAGACATGGTGTACATGGGGGGGTGTGGGGGGGTGTATGTGGGGTTGACAGCAGTGTGTTTGTGTGTGTATAGTGGGAGTTTCACAGAGTCATTATGTGTAATTCATAGAGAGAGAGAGAAAGAGTGAATGTGTGGTTGTGACAACATGAAAGTGTGAGCTCCAGGGTTGGAGCTGTATTCATGTGTTTAGATACATGTGTGTACCTTTTTGCATGTATGAGTGCATACATTTGCTTCACAAAATGATGGACTGAATACAAATTTGCAGAACAACCCCTTTCTATTGTTGTCTTTAGGGTTGGATAAGGTCAAAATCCTTCAGCGCCAGTGGCAGAAAACAATGAGTTTTGTTACAGACCCAAGAAGACTTTTGACCTTTTTTCCCCAGTTTGAGGGATATAAACAAATATTTTTTTGACAATTCGGTCTAAATGCCATAGCATGCATCATCATTCCAGATTTCTAGTTCATTTTGAAAAACCACTGAACTATTTTCTACTTTTTTTTTGCAGTGCATCAGTTTGGATAAGTTCGTGGCTCACACAGATGAGTCGCAGATGATCCATCAGGCCTTGTACCTGCTGGAGGAGAACAAGTTTTGGGCTGGTGTGGTTTTCATGGACATGTATCCCTGGACGACAAGTGTTCCCCCACATGTCAAGTACAAGATCCGCATGGACATTGATGCAGTGGAGCGCACAAACAAGATCAAAGACAGGTCAGTAACAGCTGTGTGGAGTCATGGTTTTCACTGCCCAGCCTCTCTAGCTTGTGACCCTTTAAAATGAAGCAAAACGTCTACTTTTCATGCCTGCTCACGTTGCATGTTCTTATGGTTTGTGAGCATTTCATCCAAAGAGCATTTTATCATTCTAACCTCAGACTGTTTCAGTTGAGGAAAGACCTAAAAAGATGAAACAGATGTGTATTTTTCACAATAAAAAGTAAAGTCAGATAGCTGTGGCCATCAAACAACAGAACCGATTCTCATGTGTCCACATAAAGAGGAGCTGTGTGCCATTTACGTGACAGAGCAGCAGTGACTCCAACAGTGACATTGTAGTTTTACTGTATCTTTATTAATCAAAATGTTTTTCTGCAAAGCAGACAGGTCAAACAGAGTCTACAGTGAGATTCAGCAGCTGTGTTCAGTTCTTTTAAAGGGTCATTTCACTCACAATACCAATAAATAAATAAAATAATACATTTTCATTTAATATATATTCTCTCTAGTTGTGTCTGGCCATTTAGACAACTGCAGTTTGAGATATCAGTATCTGAACTTTCACCAGTATGATACAGATGAATGAATGAAATGACTGATTCAATCCCGGTCCTTTAAGGGCAGTCGTTTCCAAACTGTCGGTGAAAACTAATTGGCATCACAAAATGGGGTATAAGTGTTTTATCAGCAAAGGGCAAAAACGCAAATCATGGGTATTTTTCAGCACATTTCATTGCAGCTGACTAGCATGCACACATGGGTTAAGTAGGATCCATGTGTTTGAACCACCAAACAACCTTGACAACCTCCCATCCTTTTCCTCGGTGCAATACCTGTAAATATACATTGTACAGATTATACAAATCCATACAGGTCTCTGTTTTTAAGTACTCTATTTTTATTCCTATTTATCTCATTTCAATGAGCATTCCTCTCTGTCTGCATTGTTTATTGCCTGTTTATACTGCTTATTTTTCATTGTTTGCACTGCTTGTTGCTTGTTAATACGACTTATTTTGTTATATTACACAGCCTTATGTTGGTTTACTGTTTACTTGCCCCTTTCATGGGGATATGTACATATACATTGAGAGCCGATGTACCAGAGTCAAATTCCTCATGCATCCAACACACCTGGCCAATAAAGCAGATTCTGATTCCTTCATTTTTTCATGTTGTTACTGCTGAAATGAAACACTTTATATGTATTTGTCACATTCCTGAAAGGATGTGAAGAGAAGCCTCTCCAGCTGTCCTGTCTTTTCCAAAGTTTCTTGGGGATTTCATATCAACTCAATACCTGCCCTTTCATCCTCCCATGTGAGGCCCTTTCATGCATTTTCCTCTCCCATAAACAGACAGCATGTCAATAGCCCCCAGGGTGAACAAACACTTTAAGGTGTTTACAGTGCACCAACAGGCTGTAATGGACCCAGTGGGAGAGCTGCCTCTACACAACTGAATAATCAGTTTGTAAGAGGGTTTTGCCTCTGGCTTATCCGCTAAAGTAAAAGCAGTGTGTATGTGGTGTGTTTGTGGCTTTAGTGACTTGTTGTAGAATTACAAGGTTTTAAATAGAGACAGTGATTTTTCCCCCCCCCTAAACAACAACAATAATTCAGTTGTAAAAATGCTGTGACAATTGATGTAATGGACACATAACAGCTACAGCATCAGGACAATAAAATATTCCAGGCAACTTTATCATTCATTCCTTGTATCTATCAGGTACTGGGACCCCGGCCCCAGAGCAGACCCCATGGAGGACCAGAGGTACATCTGGGGAGGCTTTGCCTACCTGCAGGATATGATAGAACATGGCATCATCAAGCTTCACACGGGCAACGACTGGCCACTCGGGGTCTACGTCCAGCAGATGCCCTATCCATGTTATGTGGATGACCTGTGAGTAAACGGGTCATTTCACGCAACTGCTTTCATGTAACTTCCCTGACTACATGTATTTTTTTCAGCATAGGTGTCCCAAAATGATCACGTACTGTGGTAATGTTAGTTCTGTAACATGATTGGTTACAATGAGTTCCAGGCATGAGAATTTATGGTAAAATAACATTTAAATATTTCTGTTTTGATGCTTTTCATTTCATTTCAGATTATTAGATAAAATATTTCTGAACACCTGAAGGTGATGGGTGTGTCTGAGGGCATTGGAATCAGAATTTTTAAATACACTTTAGTGTGAACAATCTTCATTAATCAAATTAAATAAATACACCAGTAAACAAGGGTTTTCCACTAATATTCGTACCATCATATTTTTACATTTTCAAATCAGAACAGTTTAGGTCCAGTTGAACCTAAACTGTTTATATGTTAATTTATTTGCGTATATATTCAGCGGTTGAATGACAAAATCAAGTGCACATTTGTGTACTTTTATGAGAAGGTATCCATTAATCTGAAGCTATAATTTGTTGTTACATATATTGACATAACTGTGACCTGATCTATTGATTGGTTGCGTGTGAATAATTCAATTTCAGTGTCATTAACTCAGAGTTCCACTCAAGGTTCTTCAGTGCATCCTCACAGAGCCAGTCGGGTGAGATCTGTGGGAAATGTGACATTGTTACCACTGGGCCAAATCAAACATTAAGATTCAAACAAAGTGGCTTTAAAAGTGTGTTTCATGTAAACTTTACCAAAGCAATCTCAGCTGAAAAGAAGATAATTTTGTAGTCACTGTAAGCTGTATATTAATGCTGAGGATAATAACAGCATGGGATCTGTACTAACTCACCCTCTTCCCTCCCCTCTCCTCCTCCCATGGTGCTAGCCTGGATCTATTCTGTGTCCATGACCGTGAAGAGCATTGTGCTGGAGAAAGAGCTACGTCTCAAGGAGACCCTCAAAGCTGCGGGAGTCAGCAACAGAGTTATTTGGTACACGTGGTTCATTGACAGCTTCACTGTGATGACTGCGAGCACGGCGCTCCTCACCTCCATCATCATGGTGAGAAAACAGGGAGAGCAGGATAGAGAAGGTGGGAGAAGGAGCTTTAGAGAGTTTATGTTTGTAGCATGGAATGATGCTCTGGCTGAGTGTTATTAAAACTCTATTTATGGAAAGATAGCCAACTCACTGTGTGTCTGGTTACAGTTGTCTCTTGATGTGGAAGTGAAAGCCCTCTCATCACCCACTGCCTTTTCCACTTTCAGGGTGGCAAGGTGCTGAATTATAGCGACCCCATCCTCATCTTCTTCTTTCTGCTGACTTTCACTGTCACCACCATCACGCAGTGTTTCCTGATGAGTGTGTTCTTCAACAAGGCCAACCTGGCAGCCGCCTGCAGTGGCATCATCTACCTCACCCTCTACCTGCCCCACATCCTCTGCTTCGCTTGGCAGGACCGCATCACAAAAAACATGAAGTTGGCTGCTGTATGTTGCTGTTTCAGGACAAATACACAGATACTATTTTAACACAACCTTTGCATGTTTAATGAGCACTTTCATACAATTTCATGCTCTTAAGGGAGATTACACTAATATAACATCATTCTGGAACAAAGTTTGAACGAACATGTCATCTGTTACTGCTACATTAACAGCAGCAGGAAAATCTGTATTGTTGTTTGAACAAATAGGGTTAACCCTGGCAGACATTTTGTCACAGATGATAAATTAAACTGAATTAAGTCCTTTATTACTCTATGTTAAGATATTCTGCACCACTTGTAACTAAACCAAATGAACAGTCTCTCTGCATCTCTCTGCTTCTGTAGAGCTTGTTGTCTCCTGTGGCATTTGGTTTCGGGACAGAGTACCTGTCCAGATACGAGGAGCAGGGCTTGGGTCTGCAGTGGGACAACATCCAGACCAGCCCGTTAGAGAAGGACACTTACTCCTTTCTTACCTCTATCCTCATGATGATTCTTGATGCAGTCCTCTATGCTGTTCTGGCCTGGTACCTGGATAATGTCTTCCCAGGTTGGGCTGCTTCTATAAATCATGCTTCAATTTACAGTGTAACCACCTTCATATGTACAAGGTTATTACACTTAGAATGATTTTGCAGTTCTCCCTCACAGGACAGTACGGCATTGGACAGCCATTCTACTTCCCATTCCAGCCCTCATACTGGCAAAGATCTGCATCTTCACAAACAGAAGTGGCCCATCACGGTCAGAATCACTTGCTCTGATACCCCTGTTCGTTTACTGTGGAGCACCCTGTGACTCAGGGTTTTTCACTCAGATAAAACCTGAGTGGGAGAAATGAATGCTGCTTCAAAACTAATTGCTTCTAGGAAAAGCATGTATTGCCCACTGTAAGGTTATAGTTGTACTAGAGAGGCCAATATAAGTGATATAATGAGTCAAGGTCAAGCAAGTAATGCGTGCTCTCTAACACCTTCTAGCACTTCCATGGTGGGAAGTAAATCAGCATCTTGGTAAAAGGATGCAGGGTCTGATACCAGGTTCTATCTTCAAAGATTGGTCCTTTTAACCATGTTGTAGGTCATCCTAGTTAACATAATGTTTAAATAAAGTAAAGAGCAATTTTTCTTTTAACTTCACCAGACACAAAAAAATGGGGGAAAAAAATCAACTCCAAGCTGCAGCTCTAGACCTAGACCTCCAGATCCAAATTAGCATTGTATCATATTTCATCCTTGCAAGAAGCAATTTGGGCAATATGCTATCCATCCATCAAAAATCAAATCTCAAGTATTCCCATCTCGATATTATAGCAAGGCCTTCTTTCACATATCTGCCCATCTCTTCTACCAAAATGCTACAGCAGCTAAGAGTTGATATTGATGTTAACAAGAAACCTTGTGACTGTGAGAACCTTCAACATGTGACAGATAAAACACGAACAAATATAATAAGGACATGTCTCTACTATCTGTCTTCTTCAGATCCTGCGAAATCTGAACCACAGAACATGGAGAATGATGCTGAGGGCAGGGGCACACCAGTGACAAACACCTGCAACAGCTCAGCCAGCAAGAAAACCTGTAAGCACCAGAGTAAGAGGGAACAACTAGAGAGAGAGAAGGAGCTGCTGAAACGACAAGAGCAAACTCCCAATCAGGAGGAGGAGTGTTGGGACTCAGGGAAGGAAGGTGAGACCCAGAGGCAGCAGTATCTGAAAGGAACTACTGGAGATTGGGAACACTCTGAGGACATCTGGTGGACAGAGCGGGTGTCGCACCACACATGGATCTGCAAGACAAGAAAGGAACATTAAAGGAAAAAAATAAACAAAAGAAAATTTGCGGTTGTGTCCACACTCGTGTGGAATAATTAACCAGTAACTACTGCTATTAGGGACACTTTAATTTTGATATTGTATGTGAATCTCTGTTGGTGTGCATTGTACTTGTTTAAAAGTAAATCAAAGTAGGAGTTTGTCAGAATCAGGCATGATAAACTTTCCAAAACATTATATTATAAGTGTTAATTATTGTTTGTGGATCTGTTGTTCAAAGCAGGTCAGTTGTTCTTTGAGCCTGAACCAGTGGGCCTGATGATGGGGGTGCAGATCCAGGACCTGGTAAAGGTGTTTGATGGATGCTCTCATCCAGCCGTCAACTGCCTCAATATCAGCTTCTATGAAGGCCAGATCACATCCTTCTTAGGTCACAATGGGGCTGGAAAAACTACAACTATGTAAGCTAATGGCAGATTTAACTAATTATGAATCACTGAGTTGAAAGTACACAACTGTAGTATTAGTTTAAATTAATAAATTCATAACTGAAATTATCCAGAAATATATAAAGTAAACTCAGTTCAGTATTTATACAGTGTGAATTTTACTATTTCATGCACAAGTATGTTAACTCCTATGTCTGCACCTTGTAAACACATTTTGCACACATTTTTATGCTTACAACATGAACAGCTTCCAGCAGTAGTTAAACCATTTGAGCAATCAGATCTTTTCATAATCAGTGGACTATTTAGAAACACCATTTTCTAAGTCTCAGATTCAAGAGTTAAAAGTTTGCCTGTGTCCTGGTATTGATGCTGTTTTCCAGGTCCATCCTGACTGGTCTGTACCCTCCGACATCCGGCACTGCATACATTAATGGAAGAGACATTAGGACTGACATGGATATCATCCGTTCTTCTATGGGCACGTGTCCTCAGTACAACATCCTCTTCAAACAGTAAGTCACATTTTGTAAGCCTGAATCAGCGCAAGTCACAAAATTACTTACACACAGTGCTTTCTAACTTTTGGAACACAGCAAAACAAAAAGGAACTTATTTTGAAAAGACAAAAATACTAGTGAAACCTTGAAAGATTAGAGTGTTTTCAGCTGTGGTAAAGTGAGGGCCTGGGTTTGTTAAAACCAATCCACATTCTTCAGAAATTGCTAGAAGCCCAAGTTACTGATTTATTTCCCCATTCAGACTTGGTGAAGAAGCTGTCAAAGCAACTATTTTACTCTTTTCTTCTGGAGACTTATTGCTGCTGCCTTGTTTTTGTACCAGTCTCACAGTGGCAGAGCACATCCTGTTCTACTCACTGCTGAAGGGTCGGACTGAGGCGGAGGCCAAGAGGGAGGTCGAGGACATGCTGATAGACCTGGGGCTACCTCACAGGAGAAACGCCGAGGCTCAGAACCTCTCCGGTTGACCATTTGTTTCTCTGTGTGCGAAAGGGGGAGAATATTATTAATTCCTACATGACCATGTCTCCTCTGAGCAGCTGTTTTTCTCTTGCTTTGCAGGTGGTATGCAGAGGAAACTGTCAGTTGCCATGGCGTTTGTTGGAGGGTCAAAGGTCATCATCTTGGATGAGCCCACCTCAGGAGTGGACCCCTACTCCAGAAGATCTATTTGGGACCTCCTACTGAAATACAGAGCTGGTAAAACTGTCACTGCCACAAGCTCAATGTTCTAACTTCTAAATGAACATTTTACCCACTAGTACATATCTTTCCCTTTGACCTGTGTTTTACTGTTACACTGAAGAATGAAACCAAATCTTTTGTGGCTTTACAGCTTTCCTGAGGCACGTAAATTAAGTAGAGAGCTGATCAAAAGGAAAAATTCAGCTACAACAAAAGCAAACATAGTTGTGGATTCAATCCATTTTAACTGTTCTGTTGGTAAAGGCACTTCAAAGCAATGGCTGATTATATTTTTGACAGAATGGGCTGGATTTTTTTTTTATTCAATAAAAGAGCTTTATTGAAAGTTTTGTCCTGGCGCAGGCCATACAGTGATTCTGTCCACACATCACATGGATGAGGCCGACCTGCTGAGCGACCGCATTGCCATCATTTCCAAAGGACAGCTCCACTGTTGTGGGTCACCCCTGTTCCTCAAGAACTGTTTTGGAGTGGGTTTTTATCTGACTCTTGTACGCCGCATAAAGGACCTGAGGAAGAGGGAGGTGAGGTTTTTCTACACAGTCAACCAGCTGCAATATTACTCTTCTCTGTCTGTTTGTTCTGCATTAGAGATTGAATCAGTTTCTAACAAACACACAAGAGAGAATGATGTTCTTGTCTTTGCTGTTTCCATTAGACTGACTGTGACTGCGCGTCAGACTGCTCCTGTTCCTGCTCCATCTGTACCAAATACAAAGATCAGTCCCAGAGCCAGTTCCAGCATGTAGACAGAGTTATGGATGGTAACTGCGCACTGCTGTATTTCTTATACTGGAACAAGGGAAGGGTTAGGTTTGGTATCACTTATTAAGTGTTTTTTGTACAGTGTGGGCCACGGAAAAGTAGCCTCAGCAAGTGGATTGCTTTGGAGACGGGCTACTTTTCCGTGGCCCACCCTCAATATTGTCAATAATTATTATTAAATTAGTAAAAATCAAAGTTATATGTCAGAAAAACATCCATAATTGTTATATTCTGGGTTTAAAACTAAAAAACTGACCTAATCTGCTTAATTAGTACCGTGTAGATGTGATTTTATCTGATTCTGTTGACATTTCACTGGCAATGCAAACAAGCAAGCTCACAGATTTTAATCAGATATTACTGGATCCTGATTTGTTTGTGACTTGACCTCTTTCCAGCCCAGCGCCAACTACCTAAAACCAAAGAGGAAACGCAAATACAGAAGTCTCCCATATGAAATTTGCAAGAATTTTTTTTTTTTGGCAGAAAATTCTCTGCCCGATTTGTAATGATAAGATAAAATAGGTAATATTAGGTTAAGGTAATAAAAATGAGGTAATAATAAAATAGGTTTTTAGGGCCTTTTAAGTCAGTTAGGGTGCTCACAAGTATAGCAGTGCAAGTTTGTGTTTGCATGTGACCTACAGAGATGTACAGTATGTATGTATGTATGTGTGTGCGCGCATTGGCTAGAATTCACGTAATTGATGTACTTAAAAACGGATCCAAAAACAGAAAACTGTTTTTTCACATGTGTAATTCAGTGGTGATATTGACCTCTGAGCAGTTTCATCTTAATTCTGCCTAAGAACACTGTAGTTGAGAAGCAATGCCATGGAGTTGTTCAAGCACAAATTTACTTCTGCATTTAGTGCTTGAATAATAATGTTGGTTTTTGGTTTTTGCATCTTAGGCACCTTCCTTTCCTTTGTCCTTGTCCTGCTTTCTGCTATTTTGGGAACATTTTATTCTTCAGTACCTTCTCTGCACTGTAGTGATTTTGTGTCTTCTTCCCAGGGGACATAAACAGCATCACCAGCCTCATTCACCACCATGTCCCAGAAGCCAAACTGATTGAAACGATTGGACAGGAGCTGACCTATCTGCTGCCCAATAAGGGATTCAAGCATCGGGCGTACGCCAGTTTGTTTCGGGAGCTGGAGGAGACACTTGCTGACATGGGGCTCAGCAGCTTTGGCAGGTTAGGTATGTCACTACCTGCTTAAAAAAAAAAAAAAAAAAAACTTTTTAACAAATTTTTTTTGTCTAAAAATCACCACATTTTCCTAAAGAACAGGTGAACAAAAGAACAGGTGAACAAATCTGCTACTGAAATGGCTGGTTTTTTTGTTTTACTAGTTTAAAGAAAATGAGACTTTGTTCACTCAGCAGCAAGAAAGTTATTGATAAAATGGACATTTTAGCAGTGTCACATGGTTTTGTGTGTGTGTGTGTGTGTGTGTGTGTGTTTTTAATGCTGTCTTAAAGTTTAATAAAGGAAAATGAAAAGCTTACATCATATTCCTCCTGAACTTAAAGATATAACTTTATTTAATGTGTGAAATGTTTATGGAAGTTCTGTTGTGGCTTTCAGATATTCATAAAGGTCACTGCAGACGGAGAAGCAGCGAATAATGCCACCACTCCCGGTAAATACCACCACTGATATTATACATGGCCTTTTCCTGGAATTGAGTTTTGGCTCGTTACCCTGTCTCTAACACATTGTTAATCCATTTGCCTCATACCTGTTTTTATTATACTGTTATTGTTGTATATCCCCTATGACTTACACAACTGTCTCTTGGACAGTAGCTGTAGTACTTGTCTACATGTTGCATGTGGTATGGTTTGTTACTTTAACCTTCTAGTTTGTGTGTTTTGTCTCATTTTTGTGTCAAACCTCCACCTCTAGAGCAGTGGATGTTACAGCGGAGAAAAAACAACAGCCAAGTTGGTGTAGAGGGAAATGAAGGTCAGAGACTTGAGAACCACTGAACAGAACTCTGGCAATATAAAATAATGTTCTTCTTCTTTGAATTTACTGGACTTCAATTAGAAGAAATGTCATTAATTAAATGTCTCATTACATTTGATGTGGACAGTTTGGATATCATTTTGTATGGTATCCATCACAGAAACATTCAGTATGCTCATTTTCTTTGACTATGGAATTTTATGGTAGTAATTGCATTAAGCCTCAGTTTTCTGGTGCTCAAAAAAGTTCAAGTGGTCCAGGTCTAGGAAGTTCATCCCCACCAAAATGTTTCAGGGCACATAAACCACATTTTGAGCATTACTCAGTTTGCAGCTCGGCATGTGAGAGTGTTCAGGCACAGATTTGTATGAGCATAGAGAGTGTAATCCTGGCCATGCGTCCACTCATTTCTGAGTTTGTGCTCTCAGATTTCTCCACCGAGTTTTGTGAGTGTAACGGATGATTTGAGTGAGCAGCAGGGATCTGCCTGTTGCTCTCAAATGTGATTCTGCTCTTACAAATCGGCGCCTGCTTTGCACAATGAGTAGTGTTGTCAAACCTTTTTGCCACTAGACGTTCATATAAAAAACCCGGTAGATAAAACTGAGAGTGCAGACTCAGAACCAAGTGGATGCATGGCTGGGATTTTTTATCTCAAACCTGATTCTTTGCTTACAAATCTGTGCCTGCATGCTCTCAAATGTCGAGTTGCAAACTGAGTAGTGATCAAAATGTGATTTGTGCGCCCTCGAAAGTTTTGCCACAGATGTACTTCTATAGTTCCACTTGTACAGTAAACACGAAAGCCAGCAGTATTTAGAAGTTGTTGTTTTTTTTTGCTTGCATGCCCTTTCATTGCTTCAAATTCATACATTTATTCACATTCATAATTGTGACTTGCACAGAAAAAGAAACCTCAGATGAGTTTAGGTGCTCTTCTTAGTCAGATCTGCTGAAAGCCTGCTTCTGCTTCTCTAATGTCATGTCCTCAGTGCTCACTGTTTTTCTTCTTGACCAACATAATGGCATGGATGGCATGACCCAAGGTCCATCAGACAGCAGTGCAGGAAAGGGCTCCAAGCAGGTGAAAGGTGCCACTCTGACTTTGAAGCAGTTCCATGCGCTGCTAGTGAAGAGGTTCCACCACGCCACAAGAAGCCAAAAAGACTTCATGGCACAGGTACAAGGACACATCAGTGAGTTGTTATATGGCATTGTGTTGTTGATGTTACTACTGACAAATTGAACTTACTGAATGGTTCTGTAATGTACTGAGGGTTGCAGACCAGTGCCACATGACTTGGCAAAAAGTAATGTGGATATACTTTGATGAAAACAAATGAATTTTTGTTACTATGTAGTCCAAGTCTGGTGGGTATAATTGACATTTGTAACCTTAATATTTCCTTTTTAATATGAAAAATGTATCCTTGTGTAATTTCAGATCATCCTCCCTGCCAGTTTCGTCCTGATAGCTCTGATCTTCACCATGTTTGTTCCTCCGTTTGGAGAATATCCCAGTCTGACTCTGACGCCCTGGATGTACGGACAGCAGTTCATCTTCTTCAGGTTAGACCTCATGACAAGCATTGTGAAATGGCAGATTACCAAGCCTCCTGCTAACGGATTTTACTTGTATAAATTGTCTGTATATAGCCAATTTTACAAAACACTGACTCTTGATAAATCATTTGTTATGTATAAACACTGAGGTGCCTGACAGAATAGTGGTGATCATTCATTTTACAGTCACTTTCTGAAACCTCTTCTTCTTCACCTTTTGTCATACCTTCTCAGTAACGAGCAGCCATTTGACCCCAAAATGAAACACTTCACACAGCAATTTTTAAACCCACCAGGCCTGGGGACACGCTGCATGGAAGGAGAACCACTAGGGTGTGTATCAACACTACTTATATATCAGATTTACCACATACAATGCTTACAGGAAGTTTTAGTGCAGAGAGACAAAATTCAAAGCAATAATGTAGTCATAGCAAAATAATAATATTCAAACACAAAGTGCTGAGCCTCACTTAATTTGTGAAAGTGCACAGAGATAAGACACAGATCTAGTATAGTGCATGGCAAAAACTGTAGTTTTTGCCAGTAATTTCCCTTTTTTGCATGTGGATTGCATCTCCACTCATTCCCTTCCAGAATGCCTTGTAGAAACAGTACAACAGAGTGGGAGTATCCTGACGTCTCCCCTGAGATCAGCAACATCTCACAGAGTTCTGAATGGAATGAGAGAAACCCATCCCCCTCGTGTCAGTGCAGCACCAGTAAGAAGTTGACCATGATGCCCATCTGTCCCATCGGTGCAGGTGGGCTGCCCCCTCGCCAACGAATCGAGGCCACAGGAGGCACAATGCTGGATCTGACTGACAGGAACATCTCTGACTACCTGGTCAAAACCTACCCGAATCTCATCAGAACCAGGCGAGTTTACATGTGCATGCAAATAATAGAAGTGGGCAATATTAGAGAAGGAATGCAAGTGTGACAAAACCCTCAAAAGACCTAAAACATGTCTCACATATTTAACACATTTAAATAATTACCACTTTGCTTAATCATTCTGAATTTCATTTCACAGTTTAAAGAGCAAATACTGGGTGAATGAGCAAAGGTAATCACTGGCTCTGTACTGCTGCAAGTTTCTTTCAGTATACAGTCTTAGTCTCCCTCTACACTTTAAAAATAAACTGATATATGGCTACAAGTGTAAACCTTCCGTGTTGTCAGGTATGGAGGCCTGTCAATAGGAGGACAACTTCCCATCTTAGATGTGAACCCCAGAAACATCCAGAATGTTTTCCATCAGCTGGGACGAATGCTTAACATCACAGGGGTAATTAACATTGTGTTGCTCATGTTTTATTGTTCAGACATTGGAGATGTGTCCATTAAGTCAGTTTATAATGAGGACTGTTTTTCTTAGGGTTACAATTCTGACCTTGCATTGAGGGAGATTGGTCCTTTCTTACGATACATGGAAAGTGAATTCAATATAAAGGTAGGCGTGGGACGGATAGAAGAATGCCTTTTTTTCCCCTTCACAAATGGCAAACCAGCCAGCAGCAGAAATGATGTGCAAACACTCTTTGTCGCTGGTCTGATGTCTGCTTCAGGCACTTTGCTTTTATATTACACACATTTCAATTTATGAAATGTGGGTGTAAGTGCTGGCTTTAATAGCTTTGCTTCCCCCTTCCCACTAATCAAGGTTTTATATAAGGGAGGTCAGTTTGCAGATTCTATTTACTCTGCTCTCCTTTGTCAGGTATGGTATAATAACAAAGGCTGGCACGCCATGGTTGCCTTCATGAATGTGGCCAACAACGCCATTCTGCGAGCCCTCCTACCATCGACTGCCAAACCCGTTGAGTTTGGCATCACTGCCATCAACCACCCTCTCAACCTCACTAAAGAGCAGCTTTCTGAAGTCACCGTGTGAGTGTTCTTTTATATTATGTAGGTTTTGGCAAAGGTCAAAGACTCTGATCATTTCACACAGGACAGCTTTTCAACCAGACCCTATTAGGAGTGAGAGCTTAGCACGGATCCCTTCAGTAGTTGGATCTATCACAGTCATTTTATTTTGAAAGTAGATGAGCTTGTATGCAGCTTTTATGAAAATACTGTGGCATGTCTATGATCCTAATATCCCATTCCCAGACCTGAATGTACAGTACTGACTTTGCTGCTTCCTCCAGACTGACCACTTCAGTGGACGCTGTGGTGGCGATCTGTGTTATTTTCGCCATGTCCTTCATCCCCGCCAGCTTCGTCCTCTACCTTATCCAGGAGCGTGTGACCAAGGCCAAGCACCTGCAGTTTGTCAGTGGGGTCAGCCCCTTAGTTTACTGGGTGGCCAACTTCTTCTGGGACATGGTGAGTCTAACAATAGTGATTTTCCTGTCATTTTAAGCTTTATTCATGTCATATTGATAACTGTATACTCAAGAAGATCCATATTTTGGTTTATTTAGGTGAGTTAGCATCTTACATCTGATTATTTTGTGTATAGTTGATTTCCATATTGGTTATCTCATGTGAATGCTGTTTCTCTCCCAGATGAACTACTCTCTCAGCACTGCAATGGTGGTCGGCATTTTTATGGCTTTTGACAAAAAGTGTTACACATCGCCATCTAACTTGCTGGCACTAATAGCACTGCTTCTACTATATGGGTAAGGCTTTCCTTAGTGAAATTTGGCTCCTTTTGATTTACATTTGAAAAATATGAACAGTAAGACACGAAGAAGGTTTGAAGAGGGAACAGATTGTGCACTGATAGTGTTGTACTGTAAAAGGACCCAGAGGGCCTTATTAGGATGTCTCCTCTTTAAAGAAAGAACTAATTTATGCATTTAGTTTTTCTTCTATGGATTTCCTTGTAGCCGAATAGATTTCTTCGCTCCTTGGTTCATTCTGTATCAAATGACATCAAGAGAGGTGAAAAAGAAACTAATTGGGAATTACTCTCATTTTACTTGTAAATGTATCTTTTGTCTGGTTCCCCTGCCTTTAGATGGTCAGTAACGCCCATGATGTATCCCATGTCCTACATGTTCAACATCCCAAGTACTGCATACGTCTCTCTGTCCTGCATCAACCTGTTCATAGGCATCAACAGCAGTGCCATTACCTTCATCCTGGAGCTTTTTGAAAACAATCGGGTAAGGACGTTTACTTTCACTATACTGCGAGGAAAAAACTCATCAGTCTGGATGAGACACCTGACACAGCTCAGCAGTATTATAAAGCTGCTGCACATTTTTTCTGACCACCTGACAAACGTAACTTTATTTGCAGAAAATTGCCCACTGCTGTTGGAAACTGGGCTCATGAAATTGGTTTAAATAATTCCTTTGAGTTCATTACTGTAGGTGACCCCTTTCACCTAACAGTCATTTTTTAAGGTGTTAATATAATAGCATTTAGTGCAGCTTTAAAGAGTTTGAAAATCATTTTTTAAACTAACAATGAATCCAATCAGATGAACAGAGACACACCTCCAAATGTTGCTCCCTCTCTGCAGAATGTGTAACTTTGGAAATTGTTTGTGTTGGGTTTTCAGCTTGTTTTGTTGGTCTTAAAAGGCCAAACATTCTGTGAATGCAGCTTTAAACCTAGTTGGTTGTGATGATTTTTTTGATGAATTACATCTAAGTAAATTCAGCATTCACCTTTTTTATGTTTTCAGTGCTGCCTGAGGCGTTGTGTGCCTCTCAGGACACTAAAGGGCTGGCGTTTGATAGTTTGAAACATCAAGTTACACACAACACACACAACAAAAAGTGTGTGTGAGGCTGTTTAACTAAGACTACACAGCAACTACATAGTTAAAAATGTGGTGCAGAGGGGCTGATGAGAAGATGGGCTACAGGTGTGCAGAACAGGATTGTCAGCAGCTACTCCAAGCATTTCAACAAACCTGGTCTGGTTGCTGTGTGGTATCTGAGTCTTTTGAGGGGAAAAACAAGTAGGAAGAAACAGAAGATGTCATGGTGACAGGTGACTTCCTGCGCCATCAAAAAAAAAAAAGGGGGGAATTGTTCTTCCACTGCACATCTGTACTCGTCTGCTCACTGAAAAACCTCAGAGATGAGCCATGGGAGAACCATGAAGGTAGCATGGCTAAGTTTTTATGTTGATCTCTCCAAAAGCTAAAGGTTTCTTGCAGATAATCACTACATTATGGACTGTGCAGTTCGTACAAAAGTGTTGGTCAGTTTTTCACTTTAGGCAAATGTGACCTGAATGTGTTGCATGTGTTGTTTTCTTTTGTTGCCAGTCTTTGCTCGTGTTCAATGAGTGGCTGAAGAAAGGCCTGCTGGTGTTCCCTCACTTCTGCCTGGGGCGAGGACTGATCGACATGGCCATGAACCAAGCTGTCACTGATGTGTATGCTAGATATGGTAAGTACTCTTTACTTTAGCAGATAAAGTTCCACAAGGTTCCCACCATTATTTATTTAAAACTAATCTTTCACAGGACAATAAACACATGCTTTGGGAAAATGAACATTTTGCATGCATCTTGCAATGGAAAATCTCAACTAAATGTTATACAACTACCTTTGGAAATAAAAGTTCTAGTTGTTCATACTTTCATTTCACAGTGTAAATAGTAGTGAGCAGCCAATGAGATGTCAGATTTCTGATCTGTTTGTACATCCTGTGAGCTATATAAAATAAAAACCTGGGGGATTTTTTAATTCACTGAACAAAGGGCTCATTTTCAGTCTCTGTTTCCAGGTGAAGAGTACAGAGCTGACCCCTTCCGGTGGGACTTTGTGGGGAAAAATGTTGCTTTCATGGCAGCGGAAGGCTTTATCTACTTTATTCTCAATCTTCTGATCCAGTACCGATTCTTCTTGGAACATTGGTAAGGGACTGGCTTCACATGCATCAGCATGCAGGCTTACAAACACAGCATCTCTGCTTTTTATCACACCAACACTCCTGACCTTTCCATGGAAACTTAATGAGAAAAATTCACTCGAGGTCAGAAATCCTGCCACGTTATTAACAGATAAAGTGCACCCGTGTTGTACTAGATGCTTGTTGACAGATGATATTCTCACACGCTGCAGGTTATCAGACTACAAGCAGACTCCGGTACAAGGTGAAGATGATGATGTGGCAGCAGAGAGGCAGAGAGTTTATGATGGAGGGAGCAAGACAGATATCCTGCAGATCAGAGACCTCTCCAAAGTAAGAACCACTGATTCAGCTATGTCTGATGTCATCATGAGATCGCCATGTTCACAGTATACATTAGACTATAACAGACTTTGTATCTCATTAGATTATATCCTTGTCATTCTGAAATGTAATCTCATTTGCATTTCAAGTTTCATACCTAATTTTACCCTAAAACCAAGTCTTGACCTTCAAACTGTTCTTTAATCTCCTTCTCGCCCCAATAATTTTCATACGGTTCCCTAACAGCAGAGAGGGAAAAATGGAAATAATTCTATAATGTGTAAAGTTGCAACAAGCCGAACAAAACAAATAATTACATGCTAAACACATTATATGCAGACGGATTAATGTTGCAGAAAAATTAGTAGGTGGCATATTTTATTTATATTGTTTGTTCACCCCTAAATTTCTACTGCTTCAAAAAGTATTAGACAGATAAAATGAGTTGTTATTGTTTCCCTGCCTTCTGTGCACAGACGTATGTGGGCAGGAAGAGGGCAGCTGTGGACCGGATTTGTGTGGGAGTCCCCGCAGGAGAGGTAATGTCACTGAATGCATTTATATAGAGAGCTACCACTGTCTTATTTGTCATACTTAACATGATTAAGCTTTCAGACACACTGTTAGAGATGCAAATAATATGCGTAGTTGTCATTTACTATCATCAGGCAACATACTGAAGTATATTTTACTGGGTGTGCTTGTTAGATTTCTATTTTCATATGTATTAACACATCATGCCCATCATTTCTAGTCATTTTATGAAGCCAGATACAATATTAGGGATTCAAAAGGTCATTAGCTGTTAATGTCAGTTGGTTGATTCTGTCCTTGTACTGAGAGGCCGATTGTCTTTTGTCCTTTTAGTGCTTTGGCCTCTTGGGAGTTAATGGAGCTGGAAAGACGACAACCTTCAAAATGTTGACTGGTGACACAGATGTCAGTTCTGGGGAGGCTACTGTGGCTGGTTACAGGTACGTAAAGTTGAGTTAAAGCTTTCCCTGGACAATACAACAGAAATGCTGATCAGGGCTTGACTGAATATTATTTATAAAGAAAAATAACTTTGCTTTTGGTTTATCCTTTATGCAGTTTCAGATGGGTAACTACCAGAAACAGACCAGTGAGTTAGAAAGTATAAAGAACTAGAAGGTCATTCATTTCCTGAAACAGGAAAAACAGCTAGAATTTATGGCTTGATTCACAAATGGTTTTTGAAGACCCAGTTTTTGTAATGGACTTTTTTTTATGCCAATATCATAAAATAACAAGCTCAGAGTACCCAGTTTTCCCCTCAGAATTCTTGTCAGGCTGGAAAACATGTCAAAAGGCTTTCAGGACACTATATTCAAATCCAGATGAATTAAACCAATTATCTATTCCCAACCTTTTTGGAAAGTACATTTTTTTAAATATAGAAACATATTTGTGATTTCTCCTCACAGATTATGGCCTTAATGTAGCCCTGAGAGGTTCGTCTATTGTAACAAATGATTTTTAGAAGCCCGAGGACTTGGTATTTTCCTAAAACACATAAAGTGAGGCAAAAGTCATTAAAAAGTACAGTACGAAACAGCAGTAATTAAGGGCAAACACACATTTGGCCATTAAATTAATAAATGTAATTTATGTACAGTTTTGTTTTCTATAGTGTGTGCTAAGAGGAATAATGACTGACCTCTTTTACAATTTGATATTCTGCTTTCCTAGCACATTATATGCTCACTATGTGTTGCTGCACCCCGTCTTGTTTTGCAGCATCCTGACAGAGATTCTGGACGTGCACCAGAACATGGGCTACTGCCCTCAGTTTGATGCTATTGATGAGCTCCTTACCGGCAGGGAACATCTCCATCTCTACGCTCGTCTCAGAGGGGTACCTGAGTCAGAAATCCCCAGAGTGAGTGGGACTCCTGCTGCGTCGTGTGTTGAACTAAGGATGTTTCACTTTCAAATGAAACCAGTGTGGCTACACGCTACACAGAGAGCTGAACTATTTTGTTACTATTGTTTTATACATTTTCTCTTTACTGTAGCTCTGTGCTTGCTAATGCTTGTTTTGCCTGTTTAATTTAGCAATAACATTGTCTTGGAGGTTTCATTTAACAGCAGGGGTTCCCCATCCTAACAATTTGTGCACAATGGCACTTTGGTTGGACATACCCTCCAAGCATAGGTCTCCTATTACCCCTGTAGGTGGCAGAATGGGGCATCCAGAAGCTGGGTCTGACAGAGTATGCTGGCCGCTGTGCAGGGACCTACAGTGGAGGCAACAAACGCAAACTCTCCACAGCTATCGCAATGATTGGTTGCCCAGCACTGGTGCTGCTGGTGAGTTAGCCAATAATGAGGAGTCCATTGTTTGGGGTTTTTAGGTCTTATACAGAGATTTATCAATAAAATGGTTAATGGATCCAGATGGGAAGCCATATGGGTTCAGTCAAGTCTGGAATCAAATGTTGGCAGGCAACGATGCAGTTCAGTACTCTGTTCACATGGAAGTACCTAGAGTCACGTTAACCGTTTTCTTTGTGGCTGTGTATGTTTAGGATGAGCCGACGACAGGGATGGACCCGCACTCTCGCCGCTTCCTGTGGAACGCCATCATGAGTGTGATTCAGGATGGTCGCGCCGTGGTGCTAACGTCACACAGGTTCAACATTTCATTACAAAATTAAATCCTTGCAACACGTTTGCTGTATCAGCTGACCAAATGCAGCCAACTGTTCTGTCAGGAAAATCACTACTAGATTGGTGTTTGCTTGATTTTAATATAGAGATCTGTGAAATTATGACTTATTGCTCAGACATGAAATGGCAGCACTAAAATTAAGATGGATTGTTGTTTTTCACCAGTATGGAGGAGTGTGAGGCCCTCTGCACTCGGCTGGCCATCATGGTCAACGGGTCCTTCAAGTGTTTGGGTACCATCCAGCATCTCAAGTACAAGTAAGGAGCTTTCTGTACTTTAGGTTTCAAAAACAGGACTGTGTGGGTAGCCTTAAGATACATCTTGACTTTTAAAATACTTAAGTTTCAGAGATTAAAACCACATCCACTGTATTATCGCTTGGCAAGTGGTGGAAGAAGTACTAAGATCCTTTACTTAAGTAAAAGTAGCAATACAACAGTGTGAAAATACGTGGTAGAAAGTTACTAAGTGCATTTACTCAAGTACTGTGTTACAATTAAGTACAATTTTTGCCTCTGAAATGCAGTGAAGTCAAAGTAACAGTAGCAGAAAATGAAAAGTTCAAGTACTGCTACCTCAAACTTGTACTTGAGTAAATGTACTTAGTTACTTTCTACCACTGTTGCTTAGAACCTTTGGTCCACTATGAAGTAACCAGTTTAGATTAGATTCAACTTTATTTATTACCCATGTACAAGTACGAGGCAACACAATGCAGTATATACAGTCTATACAGTCAGAACTAAATTACCGATAATATCACCACATATAATGGCATTTCAAGCAGTAAAGGCTGTAGAATATGCAAATATAAGAAAATGCATTATATATCCTTGAAAATGTCATTTTTATATGCAGTTTCCTTTTTCCAGATTTGGTGACGGCTATGTAGTGATCATGAAAATCAAGGCAGCTAAAGTGGGCTTGTCCCCAGAGCTGGAGCCTGTCGAGAGCTTCATGAAGAGCTGCTTCCCCGGCTGTGTTCAGCGGGAGAAGCACTACAACACACTGCAGTATGAGATCTCCTCCTCCTCCCTAGCCAGGATATTTCAGCTGGTGGTGGCCAATAAAGAAAGGCTCAGCATCGAAGATTATTCTGTTTCTCAGACAACTCTGGACCAGGTACGTACTGGATGTACAAACCATGAGCACAAGGCATCATACTGGGGGGTGGGGGGGACAATTCCTCAATAATAAATATAATTGAATTTATACATTGACAGTGTTTGTTTTTTGTAAAATTAAGGTGGAAGTGTTGCACTGAATTGCATATAATTGTACGCATATTGTGTTATATGTAACGTATTCAGAGTTTAGCAGTTACTTTCAGCAAAAAATGTTTTTGTGCTAACTAGCTACTGCATTAAGAAGTTACAAAATGGCACACCTTTAGAAGTTTTGTTAAATTAAGTATTAATTTAACGATGCTGTTACTCACCTAATCAACTGTAGCCATTTCTTTTTCTCCTTCTCGTCGCAAGGAAAGTGGTAAAATGACAGTTGACCTGTGATTTTTGATTCAGATCTATTGAAACAATGGGGAACAACACTGTAGCATATTGAATTGATAATAAACTGTACATGTATTTAACAACTGGATTGTGTGAAGACATCCCTTTGACACTTGAGTTTTTTTAACTAAAACTGAAAAAATGCCTCAAAGCAGCTGTGAGATAGGGTGTACTACCAACAAGGCACGGAACACAGTTAGTTTTAAAAGCTGCCAAACAAAAAAACCCAGAAGCTCTAAGAAGTCGGAAGTGGATAAGTCATGAGGCATTAGTGGGAAGAACAAGCCGTCTGTGTGTGCAGCAAGCATCTTGGTATGTTTGCAGGTCCTTTAGCTATCTACAGTAGCTTGCATGAGGGAGGGAAATTAGCATTACAATTTATTTCCAAAACAGATCCAGAGGGAAGTTGAGGTGCAGTTGATAACCAAAATGATGGAAACGTTAGCTGTTAACTTTGGCATACTGTCAAAATGCTTTAGCTTACAGAAATAACTTGGAAATTTGGCTTAATAGTGACACTGTTTGCTGCTGCACACGAAAGCATAGAGTGTCAGGATCCCACAGTTTCCCTGTTCTTCCTGCTAATGTCTCACTTCTGTCTTCTTAAAAGGTTTGTTTTTCATTTGGCAAACTTTAAAACTGTAACTCTAGTTTGTTGGTTGCGCATCCTACCACACAGCTGTTTTTAGGCATTTTTCAATTTTTTGTAAAAAGACATTTGTCAGAGATACATTCTGACAATACAAAGTCAATGGAGCAACATCTGAATCTGCTCTTTCCTTGACAGATACAGTACATTACGGTACTTTACTGCCATGTAGCAGTAAAAGAAAATGGACCCTTTAACAACAATATGCTAAATCAGTTTGTCTTTGTTTTTAGGTGTTTGTCAGCTTTGCCAAGCGCCAGACAGGAGATGATGAGGACGTTATGTTACACAGACGAGCAGGGGGTGGACGAAAAGATACCAAGATTTCTCCAGCAAACAGGAAAACATGAAAAGTCCCCTGTAATCTAACTTTCCACCACCACAAGATTTCACTAGCCAGGTTGCTTTTTAGGGGAGAGACGAGCATGGCCAGTAACAGAACGGCTTTTTTTTTTTTTTACACCCCAATCACAGCCAAACTGTACAAGTCTTTGGCTACATGCAGGAGTTAATCTTCCATGATATTACTAAACATCAAGAATGTCTGACAGAAAGCAAGTTCTATCTGAAATATGGAAAAGAAAGCTCTCTCACTCTCTCTATAGAGAGAGAGAGAATACATACACACACACACTTTATGTAATGAACACCTAAGCACCATCCAAGCAGTATTTTTTAAATGTCTACAATGTGCACACCTTACTTATATACCACACAAATGATTTTAACACTGGTTGTCTTCTCTTTTCATTTACTTCTGAACATTTAAGTACAGAAGTAAATAACCTGAATTCTTGCTCCTTCTGCTATTTCATACATTTCCATGTCATGTTGCTTCTGTCAATACAAACTATTCCTCTTAAGGAATTACATTTGATTAAAAAAAGTTTTAAATAAAGCTGTAAATAACTTTTGTATCTGATCAAATAAACCTTTATGCTTTACATTTAATGCACCGTGCTGTCTTGCCTAGCTTATTTGTACTGTATCAGACCTAAATAAAAGTCCAAAGTTCTCAGTATGTCTTACTAAATATTTCTTCTCTCCCTTGCTTCTCTTATTTAAAGCCACTAAATGCTACTGCATGCAGGTCAGTGGAGTGGTTCACAGACAGCTTTGCATCAGCAACACTGGATTTATCTGACAAGCTGTCCAATTACTGTTCTCCATCCAGAAGCGGTGGTGTCATCGCCTCAGGCCGACCACTAGCCTTAATTTCATTGGCTACCTCAAAGAAACAGAGGGATGTTTGGCACTGTGCAATTTGGGGCTGCTAATTAATTCTCTAGTGTGGATCTCATGCTCTTCTCCTGCCCATATGCTCATGAACTGATGAGTATGAATATATTTCCACTGTGGGAGAGTAAAACGAGTCATAGGGTAACAGGCTATGAAATGTGACTGACTACTGCCGAATATGGAAAAAGGCTAAGCGTGCCAAGACACACACACAAAGATCTGTTATCAGAACCAAAATCTATTTAAATTTGTATCATAAATGGAGACACACCCATCAACATCATGAGTATGTGTGGAATGTAACTTAATACTCAAGTACTGTGGTGAAGTACAGATCCCCATTTTATGCTACTTTATACTTCTACTCCACCACATTTCAACAAAAACATTGTACTTCTTACTCCACTACATTTATCTGCAAGGCAGCTACTTTGACATACAAAACATTTGAAGACCCTAGTAAGTTAATCAGTTCCTTAGTCAAAGAAATTAAGCTACAACTACTTTAATAACTGAATAATCAGCTTCAAGTTTCAGCTTCTTAACTATTGACAATTTACTGCATTTCCTCAACTTAAATCATGAAACTGAATCATTTTGTTAGACAAAATGTGACACTTGAAAGGGTCACTGAGCTCTTTGTAATTATGATGGGCGTTTCTCCCTATTTTGTGTTTTACAAATCACTGAATCAATTGATCAAGAAAAGAAAAAGCAGAAAAATCCATAATAAAAATCCAGTAGTTGCAGCCCTGTATGAAATACTTAATTTAATCTCAGCCACCTACTCAATTATTAATAACCATTCTAATGATATATATGGTGTCATACTGTAGTATATACTGAGTATTTTACTCTTCATACTTTAGGTACATTTTCCTGATAATACTTCTGTATGAGGCATTTTTACACTGTGGAATTTGTACTTTTACAAGTAAAGAATCTGAATTCTTGCTCCACCTCTGACCATGACACAAAAGACAAAATGCCAAAATAACAGTGGCAGAATCAAATCCGTTGGTGTGTAATTTTTACTGAACAGCAACAGTGACTAAAATATCGACAACTATTGGCCAATGACAAATGCTAAACACATAATTCCAGTCGATCAGAATTATAAAATGTTTGCCAATATTAGCCACCATACGCTACTGGTCAACCACGCATGGCCACCTTTACCTTCTCTTGGGTTGTTTAATTTGTGTTCTGTATGTAAATCTTTACCTAAAAATTGAACTACTCTGCTTGTAATGGAGTAAAAAATACAATGAAATGTAATCAATTGCAAGTATAAAGTAGTTTAAAATGAAGTAGGCTACAAGGAAACACATGCAGGTGACAAATGAAAGGAACTCATTACAAAGTGTCAATCCGTCTCCCATAGGTGTTCAACTGGGTTGAGATCTGGTGACTGTGAAGACCATAGCGTATCCTTTACATAATTTTCATACTCATCAAACCATTCAGTGACCCCCTCATGCACTGTCATCCTAATAGAGACCACTCAGGGTTTTCCTTTCATTTGTCAGCTGTCTTCATATTCTGGCCGACTCCCTGTTGCCATGGCAGAACAGGAGGATAATTAATGCATAATGGAAAATCCCCTGCCTGTGCGCCAACTGAGTGCCAAGAAATGAGATGTGTGATCAACATGTTTGGGATCAGGTCAAACATCAAGTCATGCCATACATCAGTGAACAGCTGTTACCTCATTAAACCCTTTTCTGAAGCTGCGTAGTTCCAGCACATCTATCTACCACATGCCTGAAATGCGAATTTTAGTGAAACATAATGTTAAGAAGTCATCACAAGCAGAACAGCAGCAACAAAAGCAAAGGGAAATATTATCCATACAAATGTATAAATCATAATTACTGCTGCAGCTTAAGTAACAGAGTTAAAGGAAAACTGTCTACAGTAACTTATTTTAAAGCAGTCTCCTGCACTATACAACACAATACTGACATTTTTTCCAAAATATGAAAAATTCTAACATATGATAAGAATCATTTTGCTGTGCTGAAATGCTGTGTTTAGATGAAAGAATTCATGGTCAGACTCACCTGGTGGTTGTGCACAGTGGGTGATCAGTGTAGCTGCAAACCCCCAGTGATGTGACAGCTCTGAGAAGAAGAAGATGAAAATGAAATGTTTTTCTTGCAGTAACTCTGTCCACATGTTTATATCTTGACAGATTGCAGTTTGTTTTGCAGCTGCCATATGGTCTGATTGTTGTAGAGCTTTTGTTAAAGTCAGACAAACATAATCACTAGTATTACAGCACAGACAGAAGAAACTAAAACAAAACTGACCTCTGGGGACTTGACAAAACAGCGACTATCTGCTTAATTAACAGTGCAGCCTCTGCTCGCCCTCAGAATCACCCTCTGCACAACATCAGCCTCTACTAACAACATACACACCACTTTATTGACCTAGAGTTCTCTGACTTCAATCAATACATATCTTAATTATGTGATAAACTGTGCCTACTGGAAAATACATTTTATAACAGCCTCCTCAGAAAGTATTCAGACTCCTTCACATTTTTCACACTTTGTATTGTGAGTAAAAATGCTGTTTTGCCACATGCAAAAGGAGATGTCTGAATACTTTGTGAAGCCGCTGCACATAGTAATTTTTATTTTATTTTATTTTTTACATGCTACACAGCACCAGCAATGTCGAGTCTGAAGGAAAGGTCTAACAGCCATTCGCATTATGGAAAATGTAGGATTGAATGGTTTTTGAGTTCGACCCATAGGCTGCTACTACAAAGTGAAAGTTTCTTCTGCACCGATTTAGTTTTTTTTTTTTTTTTTCTCTCTCAACAAGTCCCCCAACTGTATTCAAATAATACACAAGTCCTGGAACTGCTAATAAGAATCACCACCAGTTTCTCAGTTATTCTGGTGATCATATGCTCATTAGTTACAAACCGATCATTAGAAGTGTAGGTTTCCCCATCACTTACAGAATTAGTGAATACCACTACTTTTTGATTCGGATACACCGCATGAGCAGGTTAGCAGATGAGCTTAATTTCTTCTATACAAACTGACACCACTCTTCCCCTCCCATCACATCCTGTTTCCTAGCAACATTACCTAAGGATACCTGGTTGTGACAAACGATACAAAATTCAGCCTCCAGTCTGAAGCTAGGGTTAGCTAAACGATGAATAAATTCATCAGTCCAGTAGGACGCTCTGGTTATTGCTAATGTGACATAAAGCACTAATGTTACACACTCCCAGATTAAACTCATTTGTTCAATCCAAACGGTAGCATCATGACCATGCTAGGTTGCTAATGTTATTCAAACAAAAACAAAACATTAGCTTTAGATGCTAATGCGTCCAAAAGGAAGATGCCACATCTGAATCAAATCCAAGTCCCTCTCCATCTCAAAAAAGCCAAACTGATGTTAACCCTGGCTTTTGCTCTTTGTATTCTTTTGCACAGATAGTGAGACAAACAGCCACTGATTCAGACTTTTAGCTGCCGAGCGGCCCTGTGTGGCTGGCTGTGTGGCATGATTACTCTCAGTTCGAAATACACTTCTTCTAACTGTTACTGAGTTGGACATGATAAATCACTCTTTTATTGCTACAGTGTAGTTTTCATTGAAACTTTAGTTCAACTGTTACTGCTGTTATGGGGCACGAGGCTACAGCATTTAATGTTTTTGTGAAGTTTTTTTTTGCAGATGAGCCATAGAAGTAGATTTTTGGGTCAGAAATTTAATTGAGGGCATGGTTAAAGGATGGAGTCAGAAAAGGTTATTGGTCTGTCTCGGTGTGGGGTGAAAAATAAACCTCTGGATGAGCACAGCTACAGTCTTAAGTAGAAGCCAATAGTAGAGAAATTGTGCATTAAAGTCACAGAGGGAGACAGTAATGGACAAAGAAAGAATGACAAAGATTTACTTGTACAATAATACACGTTCAAGATTCAATCTCTGTGCATTCAGGCATCTTTCCATATAGATCCCTGCAGCTTATTCTGTAAGCGTTCAGCAGTACAAAGATCTAATGTACCATGAGACCGTTACAGTGAAAAAGATGGAAGGCACAGTCGAGTTCTCAAGCTAGTACATAGATTTTGTACATCTTGGAATTCCATGTTTTTAAAGTTTGTTCACTTTGTTCTTCAGAACATCTAGTTTTCCCTTTTCTTGTTATTCTGGGGTGTAAACAGTAGTAGATTAAAATTTGATTGGGCATTTGTGGTCATGAAAAAAAACGTACTGCGTATCTGGATTTTCATAAAACAAACCATATTTACTGACAGAATCACAGTCATTTATAAATGTACCAACTGGTATGGTTAGTAAGTATACTGAGAGGGACATGTCCTTACATACAACAAGGCATCTAAACCTTACAGGTCCAAAATCAAAGGTTAATAACAAATGATGCCATTGAAAAAGTCTGTTCTGAGCAAAAGCTCAGCTCTTTCCCAAATTAACCTAATCCTGGAATTCTCCCTAAGAAAGCTGGGCTCATCAATCATTTACTGGTAATCGATCAGGCACTACACTACGTGGACTGAATCACAGGTAGGGATGTAGACAGTTTACAGTATAGCTGCATTAGTTTGCCAATATACTGCAGCATTCAGCAGGTCACGAACACTCTGCTTTATATGTCTGAGAACTCAGTGACTATAACATTTTTGTTTCTGTTCTGTTTGTGACCCAGAACCAACCACATGAGGGCAGTAGGTTTATAAAAATACCCCAGTAATGCCTTGTGTCAACAAAGTCTGCTGAGGCATCCCTCTCTTTATCTCCTCAGGTCTGTGCCCTGAACCTTCAGGAGGCATCTTTTGAAGTCTGAGGGATGTGTGAACTCACAGAAGGAATTGCTGATCAACTGTGCTTCTAAAGTGCATCCGAACTGGCCTACATCGTCTCCGTAGAAGCTGCAGGAGACACCCTTGAAAAATCTTGAACAAATATTTCTCTCCCCCTTCTCATGTACTGGCATACCATTATTCACGCTACATAAAATATACTAGTGCAACTACAAACCCCCCAAACATACAAATGAACTATGCTGGCTCAAACCTTTCACTGTTCACACTTCAGTACTCTGCTAGAGTTGATCAACAAGTGAAGAATAACTTATATCCCATGTTAATTTGTGGTAAACCGATCACAGAGAGCTGTGGTAAATATTAATTCACAGACTAATTACTTTAATATCCTATATATGTCTTGTGAAGACTTATCTTTGCTCACTTGTGCTCTGTACTTGCCACAACCCGAGACACTTGGCCATTTGCATTTAGAGTGCACACTGCAGATAAAAAAAAAAAAGAAGTCACTTGGGACTTAATGGAAGAAGATGAAGTTCTCGTGGATTAGATTTGTGAGGCACAAAAGGGAGGCAGTTTCTGGAGCTGGTATCAGTAAAGACATCTCAGCATAACTTGAGTGAGAACTGATATTGTTAGTCTGGGTGTGTGGGCTTGTCTGGGCCTTGGGGACTAAAATAAGCAGGCTCTAATCAATAGTAGAGTCGACTCATCATTAGTTTGCCATTCCTGCGCTCTTGCTAATGTGAAAATCAACTTCCCAGATCTGTGTGTTTAGGCTATCATCTACAGTACCACGGTGCATTGTGAACATTTGGCTCAGAAAAGACTCTTGTGCTGTCAATTTAATATTCTCCCAAGGTGTCTCATCAACGGTACACAGAAACTAAAAAATCCTCAGAAAGAATGCACTTGCCTCTCTGCAGACATTATTACCATAAATCTTAAGCCAAGGTACTGTGGTGATATAGTGAGTCATTAGAGATATGACAAATACATTCATTAGCTTCCTGGCAGCACCCCAGCTCCATGCTATTACCCCCGGGGGGAGTGTGAATAACTTTGTTGGTGCCTCTAAAAGGCAGCGATATCGACCCCAGAGGAAAAGATGATTGAGAAAGATGGATCGACATCTCTCACCTTCGAGTGTCATGCTTGGCCTATTGATTACGATTAGGAAAAATGTCTGACAGGCAAGGATTGCTTTGGCACCAACAGGTCACAAAAAATTGAGAACGGCCTTGAGGACAATTCTAATGGAAATCTCAAAACCTCTCTGAGCAGTGTACCACAGTCATAATACATGAAGCTGAGTTTTGAACTGAAAACTTTGAGCATAACGATTCATCTTTACTACAGGTCTGAATATTACGGATCACACATTAGTGATTTTACATTAGTTAATGTCTTGATATATCAGACAACACAAACTGATTCAGTTTGATCTTTTAGGAAGCACTATCATGCAAACGGAAAAACTGATTTTTAAAATAAATTAATACACTGACAATCAATTCATACCTTTTTTCCAAACTGAATGTGCTGTAGTACAGAGCCCAAAGAAAAAACTATGCAAAGCTGTCCAAATATTTAGCCTAGACTGTAATTAATAAATACCATTAGTGACATTATTTCAAAGCCTCCTCACGTTAATTTCAGTACATAAAACTTTTGTATATTGAATTGCCTATGTATTTTAATGTATATTTATTAATTTGCTTTCTAGAGAGATGGTGATATTTTCTATTAGAAATGTATTTCATTTTTTATGAATACATTTCATCACATTAATTTACAACTATTATTTCATTGTTAATTTACAAATGGATTAATTTAACTGCCTGCATTATTTCTGTAATATAATTATGGCACATATGTGCCCTTATCTTTGCATCAATACCTTTATGTAATCCATACATACGTAGTCCAGTCTTCCATCCATCCAACCAATCAGATCACTTGAATTTAAACTCTATTTGCATAAAACAGACTGTACGGTCTGTGGCCATACTGTTCTAATGCCACTGTCTCTATCAGGCAGGAAGTCACACTAACAGCTAAACTGCAGCCTGCTACAAAACACAAATCCCCAAGTAAACAGGCTTCACTTCCACCTGGTTCTACTCCCAAGTCTCGAGATCCAGCACTAACCCATTAAACAATTTAGCTGCTAGCCTGGTCCTTACCGTTCAATCCCACTGCTGACAACACCCTGTCTGCCCCTTTTACTGAAAAGCACAACGTTGTTGACTTTCTCTGTCATTTACCTGCTGGTGTTCGGTTCCATAGTTAAAAGAAATTTCTAAGTCTGTCAGCTGCTGTCAATCAGTATGGCCACCCAGCTCCAGTCACTGAGAGCGAGTGGAGCTGGGTGAGTTCATTTGGATTAAACCTGAGGTTGGGAAAACCATCCCATTTCTTATTGGATGACAGTGTCATGCAGTATATATTTTGTATCATCTTATTCTACCTCTTCACAGTCCATCATTTTATACACACTTAAAATTCAGCCTGGCTGATTTTGAATCTCTGGAAACTTTAGGATCCTCACTACAATTTAAAATGAAGTCCTGCTTGTCTGACACACTTTTCTAGCTACAGTTTATAATCTAAACACAACAGGACTTTGTCGGTAGTGGAATGATAAGATGCTGGTTAAACACAATACAAAGATAAACAGTTTGTATTTAACTCTATTGAGGAAGTAAAACCAAGACATGTAATCTGAAAGATAATCTCTCACCACTCCCAGCAGCCCTGAGCCTCCAATATCTCTGACACAGTTTGCACTATATGAACTATAATCCTATTCTTAAAATTAATTTCTGATTATGTTATCACCTGACACTATCTGAAATGTTCTGATATTGCCAGCTCAATTTAACACATGAAGAAATGCAAAATAGATGAGTTGAACCATGAAGGCAATTGTGGAAATTGAACTATGAATAGTTCCCGTTTAAAAAGGTCAGTCATGCCTCATTTACAGAACATAATTGAATCATTTGCCTGGGGAACACATACCATTCTCTCATGAACGTCTAATTGATTTCATTTTAGACCATTAATAATTAAAAAGTCGGAACAGGTCACAAAAATAAGTACAGTAACAGACATGATGTAAAACCACATCTACTTAATCACATACGCTGGCTACAAACAACTTTGAGAAAACTACACTCAAACAAAATCTAGGAAAGATGCTGAAAGACAGCTTGTAGAAATAGCTGATGTACACATCCACCGTCTGCTTTAATACATCCTAATGCACAGCAGGCTGACAACAAATTTGTCCCACCTAAACTGCTGCAGGAGCTGAGTAGAATGGAAACGATGCCTCCCCCACTGTTAGCCCATTAATGTCAAAGACAATAAGAGTGAATGTCTGCAGTTGCACCAGTTGCAGCTTGTTGCAGGTCACTGTCAGCTTCTATTCTTCCCATGACTTTTACAGGAAATGTTCACCCTGGTTATATCAACAATGAAAATAACACAAAGGAAAAACAACTGTACATGTAAGGAGAAAACATGCACAGTTAACTCCGTAAAATAAATAATTGGGCATTTTTAAGCAACAGGCTTTCTTGGCAAAAGTTACATGAAGAGATCGATACCACGCACATGTCTGTGCAAATATGAAACGAGAGCCAGGGCTTTATTTTCTTAGACAAGTGTAAAGATTGGAACGCTGTCCAATACCAAGCCACTAACTCTTATTTTCAAATTTCGGTGTGGATTTTAGCTACAGTAGGTGAACTTTAGAACTTTAAAGAGAGCCAAGCTATTTCTCTGTGCTTCCAGTCTTTAACGACTTTTCCTAAATTTTCAAATGATTATTTTAAGGCCGGCTCAGTGAAACTCAAACGGCAGGACTGTGGAATGATTAAAGACAACCACACAAACACAGATCTACCTGTACCCTAATGTGAAATTTCACTATAAACATCTGATTAATTCATTAAAAGGACCCCGTCAGCCCCTGTTAAAAAAAAAAAAAAAAACACCCAAAAAACAAAGCCCTAGTCCATGGGGTGAGTCCGGGGAGGCCGCTCGGGAGGGCGGCCGCCCCCCGCACCCCCTTTTAAAAAAAAAAAAAAACAACCAAAAAAAAAAAAAAAAAAAAAACACACCCAAAAAGCAGCATAATAACAGCTATAATTTTTAGATGATTACTTAAAAGTATTGCATTAGAAAAATTAGCTGTTTACATACAATTTTAAAAAATAAGACAACAGGAAGCAATCTTGTTAAATGGAATAAGAAGCAGAGTGATGACTCTCCACTGACTCTCCCTTCTCATGTACTGGCATAGGAGCAGCGCCGTAGGGCTACACTGACTTGACTGTTATGTTTCTAGATGCACTTCCTGTTCAGGGATCCGCTGTTTTACCTGACCGAGTCTAACCCACATCCAGCCGGTCTGTGAAACCCCCCATAGCACTGAATGATCAAGGCTGGATTCCCCCAGAGCGCGCTACCTGTTTGTTTTGACTGCTTGCCATTTTTGACCCCTCGCTGTCACAACTCTTCTACTTTAAAGGCTCTGAGTTAAAGTAACTTCAACCTAACCTTAGCTACCACTATGAAATTCAGTGATTTACATGGAAAGACTGAATCCCCACAATGTGAGCGTGTAAACAAATTTTAATGCCCCCAGTGAGAGTAATACCAGGCGCACACAGAGCAATGATTCTAAATGATTTAATAAAAGTCCCTTTTTTTTTAATCATGCCCTTTCTCCGGCGACCCTGGGAGCTCTTTCCTTGAAAGAACAGATCCAATCTATTTTTACAATACCCACACAGATCAATCTCCAAGGCTCGAGCAGTGCAAAGTTAATCTGGAAGTGGGGCCGGCTCATCCCTACCTTAATGTGCTTGGCTGTCAGTCAAACATCTCCGTGCACCTGTCCTGACAGCCGTAGGAGCTAACACCTGAATGGCCCTTCCAGGACGTGTCGTCCAGCATCTGTGTCATTCACTAAAAAGTCCTGAGAAAACCTGAACTTAACTCAGTTTGAAACTACTAAACTGCTCAGATCATATCCTTTAGATGCCTTAAAATAACTGACTAGATGAAAACTCTGCAGCATATCAAGACAACCTACCACTTATACAGTATGTGTGCAGACCATTGTATTCCGCAGCTCCAAGCCCCAAAAGCAACAGCAACTGAGCAGAACAACAAACAAGTGAACCGTGCTAAGCGATTTTGTGTTTTAATGGCATTGTCATGTGTGGGCAGATCAACATGCTGTAAATCTGTAGCCACACTGAAGCTAATAAAAAGGATGGATCCCTGTAACCTGAGTCAATACAGAGCCAACAAGTCTAGGCTGTGACAGGTTTATTGAACCCATATATTCAGAGAGCTGAACCCTTAGCTGCTGTGCACACAGATAAGAGATGATTGCAGAGGAGTGCAGCCAAATACAGAAATGTAAACCTGAAAAGTGACATTCAAAATTAATACATATGATGTGCAGCAACGGCACGAAGGGCAAAAATCTTCTGCTGTCTCTATCTATCAGCAGAGTCTCAGATGCAGTCTTACACAAAACTTGCTAAATTCAAAAGAAGTACTCCGGTTTCATTTCCACTACTTTATCTCCCCACCATCAAAGATCTGAAAATCTCAGATGGTAATTCTCGCCTCAGGGTTCAGTAATTCGGTTTGCTGGACAGAGAGACCAAAGTAGCTTTGATCATCTGTAAAGACCGGAGAGGATGTGACATTTTCACTGCTCATGCACACTTTTTTTGGTCAGCAATTGATAGAAATTACAGAGAAATGTTGGAAGAATGTGCTTCGATGCTGCTGCTGCTGCTGCTGTTGTGTCCTATTTAATGTTTGTTTCCTATGGTTATATATCTGAAACTTTAAAGGCAGGTTAGAGAACTGATTCCCACAGTGGTGACGCATGCAATAAAAGTTAATTAATTAATTGTCTCAATCTGTTATAATTCCATTAAAGTCTATAAAGAGTTTTGGGGCTGACACAACTTTAATTATTGTTTAGAGAAAGTGGGTTGGCCTGAGGTGACAAAACACTGCTGTTAAAAAAAACACACTGTTTGCAGAGGCTGTTGACAAACTTGCTCCGAAAAAGAGGACAGATGGCCAAGAAGAAACCTTGTAAAGCAAGACTGTAGTATTTGAAAGCACAGAGAAAACAGTCCCTTTCTTCCAAATGAAAACATGTACAAGACACTGATGGTACTGGTTAAATTTCCTCTCATTGGACTGATGTAGCTCTACCTGTGTTCCTTCTGGTACTTTAACATGTCACAAATGAACATTTCAGTGGGTTTAGAACAAGATGCAAACAAGGCCTACCTCACATCAAGCCAGGTTTGTGGTCCTACTAGGCCACATGCTCTCAGTCTGCTCACCTGATGATGATGCCTTAAAGCAGCTGCCCCCAGAGGATCCTGGGAAATGTAGGAAAATTCTGCATGCCTTTATCCTGTAATTGTATTTTCCTCAGTGACAGTTTGTGACATCTCACTAAAAAGAGAAAAAGACATACAACTGAAAAAAACATTGGTTAAGTTTCTGAAAACAAGTGAGACAGTGACAGACTCCTAAGACCAAAATGTGATCACATGGTTGTCTCAGTCAAGATAGCTCGATACTTTACAACCACTACAGCTTCGTTGTATTTATGTATATGTTCACAGAAAATGAAGTAGTATGCAAGAAGATCCATCACTCTTATGTAACACACAAAATAAGCCTTTATCCACTAAAACATTAAATGGACCAAAGAAATAATTAAAAAGCCATCTTCTATGCATAATATCATTGGTAGTGGCTAAGATAATTAACCACTTGACAGTTTTTGAACACATATATAATTTGTGTTATTAATTCCACCATGAATGTAGTCGTGTCTTTAAGGAATCCTATTTAACTGACAAAGGAAAATATCTTGTAAAGCTTTTTGTTGTTGTTTTCCAGTCTGTACAACACACAGAGCCGCGTCAGCGAGTCACATTACAGCTCTTTTAATTGCAATTTAAATCCAGTTCACAAGACTTGAATTAAAAAAATGTGACAGATTTTTTTTTTAATAAAATGATGTTTGTAAGAAAATAATGACTTCAAATGAAAAGAAATTACATAATATTTCTGTTAATTAATGACTGGATTTTAGTGAAACATTTAGCATTTAGCTGAGTTCTACTATCAGAAACAACACTGCAGAGATTTGGTTCATTCTCAAACTGAAAACAACAATATAATTTGTCAACATATCACAGCAATCACAGTACATTTTCCATTTTATCTCACCCGGAGACAAACCCAATTATAAAGCGTGGCGTGTAACGGGAGGCCTTCGATGAAGGCTAAATCTTGTCTTGTTATAGTCATGCTTTAAATTCTAAAGTCTAAGTATTCCCTGCCACCAGGGAACTTTAATGACTTCAATCACCACAGTTGACTTGTTTTAGAGGCATCAGTCCATGGCTCCAGCTTGAGCTCAAACTGTTTTCCTCAAACGTGTCTGGATTGCATAAGACAACACCCAACAAAATCAAAACTGAATTTCCCAAAAGCAACTTCTTTCCTCACTCAAGGTGGAAATTGGGAAATGTAGATATGCATGCATCCATCCTAGAGTGGAAATATTTACCTGCTGATGCCATGCCTGTCTTTGGTGGTTGTATAAATCCAGCAAGGAATGTGTGAACACCATTTTAAGATGCAGAGATAAGGTGACACAATCTCCTGCCCCACTCTCAAGATTAGTTCTCAGCTGTCAGGATGATTTGTAGCATCACATCCTATCATTTATAACCAGATACATACTTTGTGTTTCAGTTAATGCATGGTAAAATGATATTTATCGATGTGCTGAACATATGATTTTGTGTTGACAAAGCTGGATGGACCCTTAATGTCACCCTCCCCCACTGGTCAGCAGATGGTAACGTTTATATTTTAAAAATCATAAATAAGGGCTCTGGGTGGATGCTTATTAAAAACCCATCAAACTGTGCACAGTAATTACATTTCTCATTTGGATGACGGGTAATGGCTTTCAACAGAAAAGCAGCGCTGTGTGTTTCATTTCTATAGAATATTTCACATTCAGCAGTTCAAAGTGGTCCGGGTTTATTTCCTATTACAGTGTTAATATCAGTGGCTGACAGGAAATAAATTTGAAGTCCATGCAACAAAATTCCAGTGAACATGAACAGGATTGTCGGCAGTGTTAACACCCTAGTGCAGTACAGTTTTTAATGTGTTTTTTAATTTGCTTTGAACTTGGCATATTAAATATTTAAATTGGTTCATTTTATTTGAGTTGACACCACGAGAAACAAAAGGAAAACTGAACAAAGACCATCCAAGACATGGCCATTTTGCATTAGCTGATTACTAGAACACATATCCATCATGCACTTACCTGTTCTGCATGTTAATGTGTATGTTGAGAAAGATAATCACTGTTATTGGCAAAGTATGTTACACACAAGGAATTTGTCACTGGTACAAATTGGTGGCACTATCCATCGGGAGCAACTCAGGGTTCAGTCTCTTGCCCAAGGACACTTCTCCATTTAGACTGGAGAGAATGAGAATCAAGCCGCTGAATTTCCGGCTGGGGGAGGACCGCTCTACCTCCTGAGCCACAGCCAGCCCAAAATACTGGAGCTGCTCCTACTTGTACAGGACGTTTCTTCAGCCTAATCCCAACTTGCATTTAAGGATTGTTTGTGTGTACCCAGATCTGTAATGCTCTTTGCATGGGGTTTGTCATTCAGCATGTATTCTGTACTCTACTGCAGCATTTCTTCTGTAACTGGAATTGTTTATATTTTCGAATCATTCCTGCAAAACTTTGCTAAGGTTATTTTTGTTAAAGGAAAAGCAACAATATTGTTGCAATAGTGGTTGAACCTAAAAAAAAGGCACAAAAATATCTAAGTAGATATTTACAGTAGAAAATGACTCAACTACAGCCAGAATATGTACTTTGGTCCATTTTTTGTGCGTTTTGTGTTAATAGTAATAGTAGCAACCTGATGCCATTAGAGTGGCTTCATTGCACTGTTTGAATTCTTGGCACCCAGGAGAAGCTCTTAAGAACAACACTAGAAATGTGGTGTAGCATCAGCGCATTTGCTGGGTGAACGTGTGCTCCATCAGTGGTTGGAGAAACATTATTTTTATTTGCTGCCAGAGAAGAGGTATGGTCTGCTTATCAATCCTGACTTAAAAGAAAAACCATGAATGCAGTGTTTTGTGTAGTACTGCCTTGAAAACAGTATGTTTGTGGGTCGACATAAAAGCTGTGTATTCTCTGCATCAGTGAAAACCTAACTGAATAAGAGTGTGGTGTGCTAAAGCGAGCACTCGAACAAAGAAGTAAAACATGAGCGACTATGAGTGTGCATCACTGAACTGAGTTGACTAATAATAGAAAAACTGAAATTTTGGCCAGTAACAAAAGTACAGGGTTGGTGGTTCATGGAGCTCTAGTTCTACTGTAACATGTTAGATGTACAGTATAGACATACACGCCATGAAGTTATAGTAATTCAAGAATTCACCGAAGCATACGAGGTGATGCATGGGGAGGAGCCTGCCACTCGTGCACTGCAGGGATCAGTATGTCAGAAGATCCATAGTGTGTTTCCTAAAGGAATGGTGTTGCTGTGGCTGTTTCTCTCATCTATGAGATGCTTCCTGTCAGGCTGACCTGCAGTAATCTGACTCAGAGGAGCATTACAACATCGAGCCTGTCAGAGATGGAACTGTGGGTGGTCGGTGCTCTCACACTGGATATCAGTCTAAGTAAGTGTGGGTGCATGCATACTTATACGTACTGTATGTGTGTGTGTGTGGGGGGGTGCTTATTCCAACGCTGATAGCTACCTTTGGGCATGCACTGCAGCAGTGGACAGCTCTAAAAATCCATCAAGGTCATCACACACACACACACATACACACACACACACAGTGTAATCACACCTCTCCACAGAGAAGCTCCCTAATGAGCCAACATTCACACGAGTCAATAGACCGGCACTGCAAAACTTGTGCCTCTTAACTAGGTTAGTTTGTATTTATAGTCACACAAGTCTGTCTTTCTTTAAACATTTAGTAGTGCAACACATTAGTGTCTCATTGTCGGCCGCATTCCTTTGCCACAAACCATAGTTATCAAAATAATGACTGTGAAAGCAAAGATTTATTTTAGGTCTCAGTTACATTAAATTTCTTGGAAACTTGCACTGCCAAAGGATCTGCCTCCCTCATTAACCTAACAAGAACGCCTGGGTCAGATCTGGTTGCTTGAGAATTGAGTTTGCTTCATAATTCTATTTTTGGTTTTCTGTGGATTCACAAAACTCTCTCTGAACATCTCATTATTTACCTGTGAGTTCTTATTAGATTCTTACTTTATTAATCTCTTCATCTTGCATTCTGGAGCCAGTAGATTCAGTCTCCATAGCACTGCACCAGGTTTTGTTTGTCTTGAACCATTCTAGACTCGTGTAAAACTAATATTACATCGTCTGCTTGGGTTTTATTTATGCACACATTCGGTTTTCACCCATCTGTTGTTAAGACGTTAGTCATTAACAGGCTGTCAATTAAAGGCAGTTAGTTGTATTTTTTGACCTTGCTGCCTCTGGTTAATGGTTCTGCTGTTAGTGAGTGGGTTTATTATGTGGTATATGACTGTGCACCCATTTATGTTTCCTCATATGAAGAGTTTTGTCAAGAAAAAGAACTGAACATTTTCACTGTGTATATCCCTGTCATATTATCATAACAACACTTAAATGATCTCTGCCACTGCAGTCAAATTTATGTAACACTACTTTCATTCAATTACGTGTAAAGTTCTAATCCTCTGTCAGCTGCATTCATCTGTCAGAGCTGCAGCTATACTGTGCTACACATGCTTTGTTCAAATCCAAACAGCAAAGAAAACACCTCCAAACACTTTAGCAAAGTAACATTAATAACAGGTGGTCATAAACTGAATTAAATTTTGTGAAAAATTAATACCACAGATGCTCTGTGCTTTTCTAATGTCTCTGTTTTCTTTATGCCAGTGTTTGTGGTTAATAAAATTCATCTCTGAAGACCTTTTATAATAGACAATAGTCTTCCAAAGTCACATTTTGACTGAAATTAGTTTCCTCCAAAGTGCTAAATTACTTTTTTTTTCTTAGAAGAATAAAGAGGCCAAGTGCTTAGTCAGTTTCATTTGTAGAAAGTCCATGGAACATTAAAGTGCTCTTGAAGAATAAAAACCTTACTATAGCCAGGTGTTCAGGTTTGAGAGAAGACCTACAGACAGACAGACCTTAACTGAACATACCGATGGGACTGCAACACACCGAGCTATATCATCTGTATGATCAGTATAGCATTATATTTTTTAGCATTACTGTACAGTATAGAATTGCAGCAGAGAGCTAATAAATAGCAGCAATCTCAATGTAATAAAACCTTGAACAAAAGGTTTAGTTTAGTGCAGGAAACGAGTACAATGATTCAACTCTTTTGGCGGAAAAGGACTATACAGCTGCACCCACATCTGTGGGTTTAAAGTGACATTACCTCATTTGTGATGCATTTCAGCGTTACCTTAAAGCTGCAGCAGAGTATCTTGAACAAATTAACCTGTCAACTTGAAAACACAAGTAGACTGTTGTAATGAAAACAATACTTTTATTTGGGTTGTGTATAATTTCTTATTTACACAAATGAGTGCTTATTAAAGTTATCCACTGTATACTGTAATTATAGTAAGAGAGAAGGAGAATGGGATGTTGTGCAAATACAAAATACACAGATATACAGTTACAGTAAAAACGCTATCAGGATAGCTAACATTCATGCATGAGAGCCGTTATCCTTCGGTTTACAGAATGCACTGCACTGAAGAAGGCATACAAACTGCTGCTAAAATTACAAAACGCTAATATCTCAAAGTACTAACCAGACTGAATGTTTGCTGAAGTATTTTCACCTAGTACTTACAGATATCCAGTGACCTGGGTGACTGAGAGTCTTCATGGACACAAAGAAGCCAAGTACAGCAACTATACAGGTGCATTATGGTTCACCACATTTCTCACTGTCTTGTACAAGGTCAAGTGCAAAGAGTTTTGAGAGGAAAAATAAAAAGACAAATTGAGAGTGGAGGCATTGGGAGGCAGGAATAAATTAGCAGATGATGATGAATAAATGCCAAGGAAGGAAAAGAAAGAAAATGACCAATTAGCGAACATGGTCAAAATATGAATACATTTGGGAAGGCTAAGTAAATGCAATACTGAATGAGAAAAGCATTACAAATATGAAAACCTCTTTCTAAAGCCTTTTATTTTAATTAAAGAGAAAAAAGCAGCTGCGGAAATGGCTGGTGATTTATTATTCAGTATTTCTAGTGTTAATATTTAGTCCCCAAGTGTCTGCAATATGTTTCAAAATGCACAGAATTTGTTTTAATTTGTGCTATCAGTTATTTTAACAGAGAAAGTATTACATTTCCCAAATGTATGGAGAATCTCACTTAACTTCATATGAAAATGGACAAATAGCTCAATGTCATTGTCAAAATGAAATAACTTATCAAATAAATAAAAATCATTTGAACATTCAGGTGTTTTCCTCCATGTTTTCATTATTTCTTTCACATGTACATTATTCTCTTCCCTTTAAGAGTCATCCTCAGTTTTAATGATGTGGAAAAGTGTGACATTGAACAGGACCTGGTGACCGTTGTTCCAGCCGTAGAGGGCGCGCTCCCTGGCGTTGTAGTCCAACATAGACATGTGGAAGTACTGGTTATGAAAGGGGATGTCTGTATACTCGTATGTGGATGTTTTAGTAGAGTAAGCGTAGTACACCTTGGCACCGGTCGTGTGGGAGTTAGTGATATAGAGGGTCCCGCAGATCATAAAAGACTCACCAGCATTCCTCTTTGAGTACTCTGTGTTCCATGTGTTGAGGATCTGGAGCGTGTCTGGGTTCAGTTGGCTGATGACGATGTTCCCAGCATTCTGGTTGGTTGCGTAGACGACCCACAGGCCCAGCTCGTCCGCCATCAGGTCGATGTCTGAAAAGCCTCCCCAGGTGTAGGGGTACGTATTATGGAAGCCTGCCAACTCCAGAGCCCTCTGTGTGACCACGCGCCCCGTCTCAAAGCTGTACCGCACTATGATGTTGCTCTCCATCTTATTGTAGTACAGAGAGCCATTGTACACCACATGGTTGGTTCCAGCCCATTTGAACGGAAGGTTGTAGGTTCTTGACTCGACTCCTGCTACAAAATCAGCAATGGATTTATATTCTTTTACTATCTTGTTGTTGGTGTAGCTGTCCATGTACCAGACCTAGGGGCAAACAGACAACAGTCCTGTGATCTTCAGTTATAAGAAACTTCAGGGGTTGGTCCAAGGCAGCTGTAAATTTACAAGTTTCTCTATTATCTTTATTCTTTCAGTTATAAACAGCTTTATCACCTGTAAAATAAAAAAATGCATCCACGTAAAAAGTATAAAGAAAAAAGAGGATGGCAGAACATAAAGAAGAGAAGTTGGGCCTCCACTGACATTACTTGGAGGCCAACCATTCACCGAAGGACTGTCATTCTCTTTTATTGGTACTGATAAGGTCAGACTAGGAGTGAAGGAGGAAAATTTTAACTAACCTTGGAAACATAAAAAAAAGAGACTTTGGTTAATCTCAGAATACTGCAACCAACCAGAATCATGAAAGATTTAAGTATTAGATTTTTTTAAAGCTGTTTTTCCCCTTTTATTTATAAGGTTGTTAATTTTTACTGAGGGATTTAAGATCTGCTGTAGAGCTTTTGACCACTAGCGGTGTTATGGAGCAATGTTTGAATAAGTAGGCCAGAGTTCTTTCTTTGTATCTATCTGTTCATATTCCACTAGGCAGGCGACACCATACAAATTCCTGCTTCAAACTACTACACTGTATGACAGAGGTAGTAACGGGTCATGGCAGGCAGGAAAAGGTCAGCAAAAGGCAGGCAAAAAGAAGAAGACTGCTTGTTAGAGTTAGATAGCACACATGGATGTAACCCAAGGAGGTTTCAAAACATTAAAAAATAACTTCAAAAGCAACTTCTTAGCTGTACTTCATGTACTTGAAACTACAGTCTTGTGTATTAAACATAGGTTTTGCAGTTTGTAATTCAACCATGTTTTGCCCCTGAACAACAGGAGGGAAGCAGCTGTATGTAAATTATTCACCGCTCAGTGTTGCTTCAAAGAACTGCAACATAAAGAAAAGCACTTGAACCAGACTCACTTTGTTGTTTTTGGGAGATGCCTGAGGGTCAGTCATCCAGGCTCCAAATCTGGTCCCTGAAGTTTTCACCGTCAGCGGCCCAGTGATCTTCATTAGTTTGCCACATGCTGTGAACACATCACAGTTGTGGTCAGAAACAGCTCAAACTTCTCCCACTCCACATGATAAAATCCAGCCCATGTCTTGATGTTGATACTGGATTGAATCTCAAACAACGGCAGTGCATGCATCTGGTAGTAGCTCGTTTATCAAATCAAAAGAGTTTTGGTTTTGTTGTACCCGGTACTTTTTACCATACTGACTCTGAGAGACGAGACAGTTCAAGTAACTACAAAACAGTGCTGATTTATTCCATGAACACAGGTAAAAATTAACATTACACACTCAAGTATCTTGCACCTCCAACCTGCACGCAGGCAGATGAAAGATGAAAGACCCTGAACCCACCAGGCCTATACTTTATATCCCCTCGGTTGGGCTAGCCCCATACTACACAGAAACATCAACCGAGACGTCTCTGTTGCCAGCTTTGCAGCTGGTCATAGCAGTAGTCAAAACATGAAGCAAATCAATGTGTGTGTGTCTGTTGGTTAAGTGGTGTGTAGCTAAAAACATTCTCGCACGACCTCTAGTAACATGTCGTGACTTAAACATAAGAACATATTATGGCTAAGGCTACAGTTATACACGTCATAATAATAATATTAAACACCCTGTCTGCTGACAGTCATTGGTGTGTAGCTAAAAACATTCTCACGACCTCTAGTACATGTCGTGACTTGAACATAGGAACATTATGGCTAAGGCTGCAGTTATACACATCGTAATAATAATATTGAACACCCTGTCTGCTGACAGTCATCAACTTTTCTCTAGTTATCCTTGACCAGATGTACCCTGTAGAAACTCATAAGCATGACTAAGCATTTAACAGTCTAACTAGACATCCTATCTCCACTAAACATTTCTAATACATAAAGTATCTATCTAATTTCTATCTGACTAAAAATACCTAACAGTTTGTGTGCAGCAACCGTACACTAACACTCTTGTTATAAAAATATGTAGGATAAGCAGAGACACCACCAACCTTTAAACCCTTTCTCATGCATGAAATCTGGTGAATATTTGCACCACATAATACTTTAGCTGCACTTAATTCATCTTGCCAGACACATTCATAGTGCCAGTGACAGTAGGCTATCACTTGCATCCGATCTTGCAAGCTCCTTTTCAAGCATTTACTAACTGCTATTTTACCCAATCAATCAAAGCTTTTGCACAATGAATGTTCAAGTAATCAACTCAAGCTCAGACAGATTTTCAGCCACGTCCCATCAGCATTCATATGTTAACTATTCATGATGACACAATCAATGTTGATAACCTGGCAGTTGGCAAATTGGAGCTATAGTCATGCAAACCTTTATCAGAGGCAAAGTTGCTCTAGCAGCAGAACTGATCTTATTGGCTGAGCTAAACCTCAATGAATGGAACAAAGAAACCACAGCTTTCTAATCCCCACTGTAAATGGCAAATAAGAAACCAGAAAGAAAAACAGTAACAAATGAAATAAACTTATTGATCGTGACTTTGTGTAAGCCTGGATTACACTTTTTGTTTTAGCAGCTTAGCAGCCAGAGTACAAAACTTCATGACACCAACACCATTTATTGTCAGCTTGGAAAATTGTTCTTAGATTCTTCAAATAGAGGTTTTCTCAACCCATTAACATCATTTCTGCCTCCAGTAGCAGTTCTGCTTGGTACCATGCTCTCTATCTAAAAACCCAATCTGCTGGTGGCTGCAAGAAATATTCCTATCATTTCTTTGCTATCAAATAACCTAGTGTCACCATGCTGGGTGTCATTTTTCTGCAACAGCCTTACTGAGTTTGCTCATACAGTTGCGGAGCCGATTTTCCAGGCTGAGCACCCTCTGTTGTAGCTCCTCGTAGTCGTAGGCTCCCATCTCCTCCTGGATGCCCATCAACACACCAGACAGGTTTCTGATCTCCTCTTTGAACTGCGAAATGAGCTTGGCATCTGTCTTGTATTGTTCCAGGACAGGGATTAGTGGCTGCAAGGACTCCATTTTTCCCTTTAGCTCCTAGAAAACACAGAGCATACACCACTGCAAAAATACCTGCAGTCTTAATAAATCTCATAATCTGGCAGAACAATTCAGTTTGTTTTCAATGCAGAAGTTTCAGGATGTTTTATGCATTAGAACCACCACCTTAAAGACAATATATTATTCAAGAAAAACTTTAACATATTATCTCCTCTGTTCTGGTGCTTGTTTTCACTTGTTTAAGGAAATTATGGTCTTAAGAATCAGTATCTAGCACTCAGTGCTATAACAAAAAAAGAAGAAAAAGGAGAAGATCCAGTAAGAAACTTGTTATTAAAGTTACGAAAGGCCAGTATCAATTAGACAATGCCAGATTATCTGGGGGTTCCCCTTCCTCAAGATACATAAAAATTGCTGTATTGTATTTTGTTAAACTTAACATATACAGTGATATGTAGGAAGGTGTTAAATCACAAAGGTTCTTAGACTTTGAATAAGTTAGTAAACAAATAAAACAAATAGATAAGTGCTATACTCTGTGCAGCCATCATGACCTGTGGTGTCACTGTATCCACACTGGATACTGCCAAGGCAATCTTGTCCTTGGCTGGGCAGTGGTAGACCTGTATTGATCTTATCATGGATGAAAGTTTATCAATTCAGATGTGTCTCAGGTACCTTTAGAAGCAATCCTTTCCCTGGCTTTTCTGTGATGTCTCTCACAAGCTTAAACTTCAAACATATCAAAAGTATACCTGAAAGTTTTTGTTGCCGAGCATCTTCCTGTCCGAATCAATCTGTCGGAACTTTGACCGAAGCCCTTTGATCTGGCTCTCCATTCTCATGATATACTGAAAGTCCCTCTGCGTTCGCAGGTTCAATACCTCGATTGACTGTGACATGTTCTGCACCTTTTGAAGAGAATGAAACAGTGTAGCATTGATTTTTCCATCCACAGCAAGATTAAAATGTCCTCCATGTTCAGTCGTTTGCTTGTAGCATGCACTGTTCTAACTTCCGAAGGAACGAATCAAAACTTTGGCCTCGAACGTGAGTCTTAACCATCAATATGAATGAGTTTTACATGGGCATTGGACTGTTACATGCCAGTACTCTTACCCTGTTTCCTCTCAGTTTTTAAAAATATTTCACTTTATTCATATTTCAAAACAAACTGTTTGTTTAATAAATGTCATGGATGAACTATTGAATCTGCCAAGTTTAAGACCATACAGTATCTCAGAGCAGAAACCTTACACTGTATCTTTCTGGTTTAACAAAAGCTCACTAGGTTTATAGGACACAGAACAAGAAGAAATATGGTCTTTTCTCTCTCCTCTCTTTTGCTCTAATTGCAACCAACAAACATTACTGGAGCACATCGTTTGTAAACTGGCACAACACTCACATTGTGTTCTGCAGACTTTTCTGGCTCTGGTAGAGGGATACTGAAATGGTCTCACTGAAGCCCTAAGGCTACTTAGTACATTAGTGTCAAAGGCCCCAGTGAATGACAGAGAACACCCTTTGGCATACCACATTAACATGTAGACGACAGCAGTGTTTCTTTATATGGCATACTAATTAAGGAAAGTGTCACCAGCACCACGCTGTTTGTAGATAACACATTAAATCACTATTGTCATGGTGAAAAAAAATTCCAAATTAAATTTGATGTTTCTTGTTCAGTTCACAACGTGGGCTGTTGTGCTCAGAGCTAATTTTATACTAGTGCTAGATGCTAGATGTGAAAAAATAAGACCAGTTCTTGACAGCTTGAGCATAGTCCACTTTGTGGTAGACTTAACTTTCCCAATCAAATGCTTCAAGCCTGATAACACTCCAAACTGATCAATAAGCTTGAATTTGTCTATTGCTAAAAAAATAGGGGCACTCTAGTTCTGTTAAGTCAAGATGGGGAGTGTTTTCATCTTCACGAGCAGCCATTCAGCTGATTTCATCCATGTAATATAGTATGTAGAACTAGAAAACAGGGTTATAGACCTGGCCTCGATGTCTGTGAGGATTTAGGGCAACGAATATGCACGAATAACAATAGAAATCAATGTGATATGTCCATATGAATGTAGGTGTGCTGGGTGCTTAGTGTAAATGTGTGTCAGAGAGCGAGTGCGACTTGTTGTCATATAACAAGAAATGTGTGCGGCTGTGTGCATACACCTTCTCCAGAAGCTGGCGGAGCTGTCTGCCTTTGGCATCTCTGGAGCACAGATTCTGCTCGGGTGCCACCACTGTGCAGATACAACGCCCATCTGCATCCTGAGCTGAGCTGTACACCTGCCACCCCTCCTTTGGCCTGATGGTCTGCATACAAAAGCACAGGCGCAGTCATCCACAGACAGACACACAAAATAAAATCGACTCTGATGATATCAGTCTTATGAAATTGCGAAACACAGCTGTTAAGTTTTCTATTTTTTTCCTCATGGACCATCCATTATTTTGTCTCATACCCCCAAAGCTTTGACAGCAACCAATTCCACTGACTTATAAAAAGTCTGGGCTTTGAAAGAACAAAGTGTTTTTTCTGTAAGATATTCCTCCGCTCACAGTATATAGTCTCCAGTGAATTTCCTCTTCAACAATAAATCGTGTTTCCTTGCCTTGATGAATAACCCGACTGTTAAAATTCTTCTGTTTCTCCTCACTAGGACTTCCACTGCTTTCACTGAAAGTCCTGCCGTGAGATGCAGATAAAGCCGATTTATGGGAGCTTTTCCAATTCTTTATTACATTCAATATGCTCCACACTACTAGAGTATAAAGTCTAAAAAACAAAGTTATGCATCATAAGCCAATGCAGCATATTTTAATGCAAAAGCATCAACTACTGCCAGAGTGTACACAGTAAAACTAGCTTTGCTCCAATGTGTCCTGAAGTGCTGGAGAAGTTCATACTTACAGTATCAGCCACAGAAACAGAATTTGTCTACCAATCCTGCTGTTTACTATTAGCCTGGGAAATTAACACAAGCCTCCAGCCAAACACTGGCAACCTTTGACTGCAGATGGTAAATTTGTCTGCACTACCAACCTCTTTGGCAGGCAACCAACTATCATTTGGATTTTGTTTTACCTTATAAAACTCACTCTGGAGGAGAACAGCATATGAAACATGAACTTTGGCATTCACCGGTGTCTGAAGCTGATGGATAGAAAAGTGAAGTGCCCTGTTTATGGCGCCGGCATCCTTTCCTTCTCACATTCATCTTTTCCTGTCAGCTTGAGCTGTTTAAAGAGCGTTTGGAATCAGCCATGAAAGATCATGTCCTGTCTTTGCAGGCGACAATATCACTCAGAGGGGAAATAGCAGGCTTTGTCTTGTCATTTTCACCTACAAAGAAGCTGCGTTTTTGCATCTATAATGTAGCAATATCTGTTTATCTTGTAAAGCTGCTATAAAAAAATCATGTACTTTAAGAATGGTTGCCCAAAACATTAATTGGAATTTTACAAGGCAGAATTTGACTTGCCTCATCACTGTTGGTTTTCAGCACTTACATTCTGACTCCTCTGTTGCATCTTTTTTTGACTTTGCTATATTCTTATCTTGAAGTAAAAAAAACAAAAACTTCTATACTATCAGTCTCCTGAACTTTCATTCTATTCCCAGCACATGTCTGTCCTGTTGCTATTATCAGATTGTTAGAAAACGGTTTCAGGTATTATCAAAGCACTGCAGTCCTGACATTTGTCCACCTTCCTGCTGGTGGTTTGTAAAGTTTGTGTTCTAGGAATTTAATCTCATTCTACTGATGCCCTGATGCTAAGTGGGCCCTGGTATTTGATAAACATTTAACCTAGAGAACAGTAATCTTACAATCCTATTTTTTTTAATTCCACTGTCCTACGGCATCTCTGAAATCTTCATGTTCAGCGTGTAATAAAATAAAAGTACCACAAAAAGCAGCTGAAGAAAAAGTGACACTGCACTGGAATATGTAAAGTTAATGTGTACCTCACTGTAGTCAGAAATTATTAGAGAGACTAGATGGTTACAGGAGTTACACCATGATTTTAACTGGAATCTGTCTCTCTCTCATGGCATCATAGTTGAATGGGCTAAAAAAAAAAAGAGCAAACATCCTTAGCTCTTCCTTTCCTTACTAAAGCTGCTAAAAAGAAGCCAGTTTTACTAATCTGTTAAAATGGTCTTTCTCCTTTGTCTCTTGAATGACGCACATCCTTTCCCCTCTTCCATCTCGCACATTTCCTCATATTAAAATGATTCTGTAGCTCAGCCAAGCCAGATGCACTCTCCAACGATGCGTTTTTGGGAAGAATTCTGCTGAACTACTTTTTTTCTCATTAAATAATTCAGACAGCTGGTTCCTTTTTTTGTTTAGTGCGTTCATTTAGACTTTGACAGATCTGAATACAGTTTACAGAGCATTGACTTAGCTTATAAACATTTCCTGTTTTTCCTGAACAAACTACATTAATTCTGCACAACCACTTCCAATCATGGCAAGGTGATACTGTGTGAGGACAATAATTTGCAATCAAGACACTGTCACAGGGATTGTATTCTGCATGGGTGGGATGAACCTAATCGACCATTGTTCTTGTCCAAATGGCTTGGTGATCTGCAAGCTGCTCCTCCTAATTTGTGATAATGCTGTGACAATGCATTTCCATTTCACAAGCCTAAACTGGGAAGGACATATTTCCTATAGAATATTATACTTTAAAAGCATATAAGTAGCATGAAAATGAAAACTGCCTCAGAAATGAATGATTCATTCAGTTAAATTCTGTTTTACAGAGTATGGGGGAGAATTTGCCTCTATCAAGATGATCAGTGCTGCTTCTTCTTTCTGGAAGGGGAATTAGACATAATTCACAGCAGCAATTGGAATCTCAGTGATTGGACTCTCCCCTAAAAGTGAGTTATATACCTGGCCATACTCCCGGATCAATATCAATGCTTGATGTAGGCAATAAACATGAGTGCTATGAGGGTGCCTCTTCCTCCACTGCTAGTTTAAATTCGGTTTTCTTTTCTTTTTTCAGATTTTTTTTTTCCAATTTCTGCATATTAAGTGATAGTGGCACTGAACTACACACTGGCCATTGTGGTAAGATAAAAGAATCAGCCAAATTAGCAATAACGACAGAAAACTGAAATGACTCATTTCTGTGCTGTTGGTCATTCAACCACTGTGCAATGCTCCACCCCAGTTACATCCCCAGTCACCTGAACTTTACAGCGCTAACATTACACGGCACACCGAGCTCTTGTTGAAGTTAAGTCAATGCTTTTTGTAAGAAATATAAAGGCAGTGTTGATGGAAACTCACCACTGAAGGGCAGTATCCGAACAGCAGCAGAAACAGCAGCGGGTTCAGGACCACAGACAGCGACCACATACTGTCGGCTGCAGCAGCGTTTCCCTCCTCCACCTCCTCCGCCGCGACGGCAACAAAAGATTTCACGCAACTTTCTGCCCGTGGGTACGCGCCACCACGTTCATTACGCGCTGGTAAAAAACGGTGCTTCCTGGGGAGGAGGGGGGCACATCCAGCCACTTGTCCCCGTTACGCATGCATGCCATGCAGGCAGCAAGAAGAGACCTCGTCACTGTAAAGGAGGGAAAAGTTTGTTGGCTTGCATGCAGCGAAAATCCGTGCTGCGTGTACAGTAGGTACCACGGACCCTTCTTCACGGATATGACATCATCCTGTTGCCTCTTGACTTTTAATGAGTCCAGCTTGATGTGTGAGAGGAGGAACCACCGGCAACTGTGGCGGTGACAAAAGTTGCAGCTGGCAGTATTCTCTAGAAAATAAAAAGATAAGAGGTCCGAGATTAGAGACGCGACTGCTGCGTTTTTGTACCCGAATACAGGGGCGAGAGAAAGAGGATACTAAGGCAGAAGCACGTAAAACACAGCCCACCCTCTTAACTTATTTAGGAAAAAGAAAACATAGGTTATTTTTGAGAAATACGCTATTTTAAGGCTTTACTCCAAACCGTCAATGTTAAACAGTAAATTCACCCAAATTACAGAACATTCTCCCAGTTTGCCTCTAGTGGCAGGCTATATATGGAAGTTCATTGGTGACAAACAAACAAACAAACAAGTAAATAAATAAATTGGGGGTGTGGTGGAGAGATGAAAATAAAAATACTAAAAACAGGCTACCAATACCAATTTTAAATTTGAACTTTCAAAACACAAGAGATCAGCTAAAAACAGAAGAGACGAAATATGAAAGAAGTCAAAACCTGGACCAGGCTAACTGCAAAGACTAAATCTCCATTGTTAATTTATGTTAATTTAACCTGCTTTCATGCACCTGAGTCAGGGCTAAAAATTCAACCGGGATAACTGGTAAATCCCATCTTAATATCTTATATTGGCCAGTTCTTTTAAAGCCTATATTTGCTTACATTTTGGCAAGCAGCACCACTGAAAGTATGCTGAATTAGCTTTTAGCATCTCCTGTCTAAAATGTATCATGGATGTACAGACAACTATCAGAGTATTACTTTTATAACAAATACCAAATTACAATGTGATGATTCTCAAGCAAGTTCTGCAACTGTAGAAACATTTCTTTACTATGAATTTCTAAGTGGAAATCATGCCCCTTACATTTATTGACAATAGTCATCAGATATACATGCCACGACAGTGTAAGCCATGCTAAATCTAAGAATACAAAGCATCCTGTCAGTGTGTTAAGATTTGATTTATTATGCAAATTTTGATATTTGGCATTAAGGGTTTGTTTTTCCTCCACAGGATCTCGACTATCCTGGTCCCCTGCACAGGTACAATATAGTTCTGGATTAGACTGATAGAAGCAATTATTTTTTTCCCTAACCTAGCATATGTCTGGAATTATCATCTAAAGCACTCCATGACTAATATACTTGTACTGGCATTCAGCACTTCTCTTACAGACTAGAGGAAGAGCATGTTCTTTAAGAGTCACCTTCACCCTTGTGGGAAGCCTTCCACTTTGGTTTGCTAACCCATGTTTTCTCTCTTCTGTGGAAAATGGAAGAGTCAGCTTGTTCTTTTTGTCTTTGCTTAGATAGTGGAAAAGCAGCAAAGAGACAAGGGGAATGCAAAGCTCTGTCCGGTTTGGTGAGTCAGGTCACACACTGGATTTCAGAGCTGTGATGGGAAGCTGAAACCAACCTATCTGAAAACAATTTATTTCCACCTTTCTCTGGCCACTTTGGGCAATGTTAATGTCAGCTAGTGTAAACCGGAGACCTGAGGGGTAGAGGTGTCTCCATGCTCTCTTCAGATCAGTTGTCAGGAGCAGGTCGGGATGAGGTGATGGGCTGGACAAATGAAGCACAGTACTGTTAGTGTTTCCCTGTGAAACTGTTTGAAACAGGAATACTTGAACTCAAAGAGTGTCTTTGACAGGAGGAGAGAGAGGTTTCTTGGCGTACTTGAACAAAGGGTTTTCGTCAGCCATGACCTGCATACTTGATGAGTTTCTCTACAGCATTAACAGTGACTGCTGCTTGCTTTGTAGCTCAATCCAGCTGAAATTGGTCATGACATGATGAGCCCAGGGAATCTTTTGCAGTTCAAATACACTTTCATAATTGCTACAAAGAATTTATTTACTGAAGGAGTGAAAAAACAGACTACCGAAAAATATTTGTCACCATAGATACATTATGCCTGTAGGAATTCCACTAGTCATGAAATAATCAACAGAAAGAGCGCAGCAATCTTTCTACAAAAGAGACCATTCAATACATGCCCTTTCTAGTGTTCCACTCCAAATAGCTGAAAATTGCACATTGTTGGTTATTTTAAACAAGTCAGCTTTTTCTTCCTTTATCCAGGAAAGTGTACACTTGTTTTTTGAGCTCTCTTGCTTCAAAATTTTACATCCAGTACCTTTCTAGAACATCAGAGGTTTTCTGTTCTTGGTCAATAAGCAGCCCTGCTGAAGCAGCTGGAAGGTAACTGCACTGATTTCACTCCAGGTATTTAAACTTACAATCCACACAGTAAGGTCTGCAGTGTTAACACTATAAAGGTGAGGGCAGAGGGTGTTGCGAGGGCAGTGTGTGATCTTTGATTTGGGACTAATCAGATAAATTAAAGTGACCTGAAAATTTAACACAATTTTCATTCACGGACTCCCATAACAAGGGAAATTGTCATTCTAATGTTACTGCCCTAAAACCTCGTCTTTTTTTCTTCTTCTCTGATGTGCTAGTTTTCAGTTAACATTAAAATGGTAATGAATAAACCATTCGTTCTTCTGTATTTTATCAGTTCCCTTGAAAATTATATTTAATGGACCAAAAAAAGTACACAGGAAATCCTGGCGTAATGTTAAGCTGCAGCAAATCTAGATATCTTTCTTAGGTGCAATACTATGCTAATTTATATGCTAGTTTATACTGCTTATTTTGCATTGTTTGCACTGCTTGTTGCTTGTTAACACGGCTTATTTTGTTATATTACACAGCCTTTTGCTGTTTACTGTTTACTTGCCCCTTGCATGGGGATATGTACATATACATTGAGAGCCGATGTACCAGAGTCAAACTCCTCATGTGTCCGACACACCTGGCCAATAAAGCAGATTCTGATTCTAATTAACTAAGCTAGCTTCAACTTCTAGCTAAAGTAACTGTTAATAGCATTGCTAATGCACCCAGTGTTAGTCATACCGATGTTCGAACACATTTACATGAGTGCAAAGAAGAATCACCACTCCAAGTTTTAGTTTTGATTAACTACAGTACATGCCTTAGAGGAGCATAACATCTATCGATCTGATGTTTGCTAGCTAGCTGATTAAGGTAACTTTAGGTTGGCTCATTTAATTTAGTCATTAACTGGGTAACATTGGCCATTTGATGTTCAATATTAAAAAAAATAAAACCAGAGTGAGCAGCAAAAAACAATATGAAGTTATAGAAAAGTATTGCTTCTGCTTGTCAAAATGCCAATATATCTTTTTTAATATGTGAGAGAAAATTACTGCTGAATGTGAAAGTCAGCTAATGGCGCCATAAAAACTGGGCATATCAAGACAGTACATGATGTATAGAAAGGGCTTCTTGAATATATAAATTTTTAAATAGTATAGGAATTTTAAAAAATGTGTTGTGAGGTGCCTCAGTCTGTCTCTTATTTGTTTGTTTTGGGTGGGGGCTTCCTTTGGTGTTTCTTTCCATTTAAAATCAACCACGTGAGAAGAATCAGAAACTCGAATTCTCCATTGTCCTAAATGTGATTGCCTGTCTCTCCAGGTTAGTCCTTAGACAGAATGGAAACTTTCCAGGGTGCTTTCTTGTCCTCTGGCTTAATGCAGGCTGTGACAGGGTCGAACCATTTACGACCCTGGAAGAGAATAGATAAGAATAAGAATAGGGGAGGGAGAACTTAACATTTCCACAGAACAGACGAGAAAATATCGCCTCCCTTCTTTTCTCATTTCTTTGGAAATCTCATCTCATCAGATGTGACTGTAGCCCAAGGCAGCCCTGTTGTTTTGACAGAATTTTTCAGGCATGTTGACCAAAGTGGGTGTCCCAGCAGATCGGCCATGGCGAGCTGGGTTTAGGCGGGGCTCTGGAGTGGATAAGCTCAGAGTAAGCAAGCAGCCCTCTTACGCCAGCAGCATCCTCATTTGACTGCAGCCTTCATTTCCTTTCCTTGTTTTGATTTTGCAACCAATTAACAAACAAACATGTTGCTCTCCCTTCAAAGATGAAAAACAGGTGGCTCTGTATTTAAAGAGAAACGAGAGGAAAAACAAAAATCACTGGCCATCGGCTCAAGCAATATTGTCAGGCACACAAGCTTAATGAGAATTCATCACCATATGTGGTTCCACTAACCAAAAAATGACAACAACATTCAGGTCTAAGAAGTACACAGTGACAGCTAATGACAGATGTAATGATTTATAGAATGGAAACAGTTTAGGAATCTGTGTGGACAGCCAAAACCAAACAGACCTCACAAAAGTCAGATGGTTTTTTTCTGTATACATTCAAAGCATTGCTGAGGCCTGACAGATGGCAAAGCTGAGACAGTCATGTTTATGTGAGTATTGTACTTACCGCTGAAAGTGGATACAGATTTGTATGTGATTACTATTAAAACATCAAACATTGTACCTGAAACTCACTGTAAGCTCAGGGGTTTTATGCTATACTGTGTCAGCTACAACCAAAGTCTCCATTATGTCAAAGTTTGATTGAAATGTGAATTTCCATTCAGGTGAGTTAAACCCAGCAGACCTACTCAGGACAGTCAAGCATTTTGTTTTTGAAGATGTGTAAAAGGGTGCTGTAGCACTAGATAAAATGTCATGAACACAATTTAAACTTTATGTATTTTTTATGACTGTTGTAAATAGCTGTCCTTTGCTTCCAAATCACTTCTTTGAAAAAGACGCTCACATAAAGATCGCAGTCCTGACAACTTGACATTAGCAGAGGGTACATAAAAATTGAATGGCGGCAGTGGTATGTTGTTACTTTTGACACTGTAATAACACTTTAAAGCCTATTGAATATAAAAAAAGAGCATAAATCATGCCCAGACATGCTTTGTGTACTTGTCATGACAGAGATTTCTAGAGGAGGGTCGAATGACATAGTTAAACAATAAACATTTAGAAATGATTTAAAATGGTGCATAGTGTTGGGATGGTTGTTATAGATGTGTCAAAAAATGAGTGCTGAAAGCTAAAGTCCTCTGCAGCGAGAACAATAATTGGTAAGGATGAAAAATATTTAGGCCACTGCACATGTTGAATGTTAAAATACAAACATTTAATGACTACAGTTCTTGGTTTAGCCCTAAAACAAACCTTTCAATATGAAACCTTTACATATCGTATTGCATTTACCATTGCTCCAGGAAAACATGCACATTTCTTGTTGTTACTTTTCTCAGTGTGATGCAAAGTCATATTTACCTTTTTTTGTCTAATCTAATTTACATAAATTATCTGATGATTTACAATCTTCACTGCCATAAATGCTGTTTGTTCCGTCATACTCACCACTGCTGACATGACCAACTTCCTGGGAAGACAAAATAATTATTAATTAACATTCTCTGGGAGCACAGACAAACACGCTATGTTAAGATTACTGTACGTGTAATGAAAGTAATTTAAACTTCATTTGATACTTGTATTTCATTTCACTACAAAGAATGAAACAAAAAACAAAGCATAAAAAACGTACTCAGGTTGTCACTATTGTATGTCTTCATGTAGACAAATATAACTGGACTAAACTTTCTGGAATGACTAAGCATGTTGTTTAATAGTAATTGGTGCTGTCTTAGAAAAGTCGACCGGGTTGCCCACAAAATATCAACAATGTGGCCTGAAAAGCCAAAAAGCATTTTTTTGGGCAATTGTAAGATTGTGGAGTCAGTTTGACTGAGGACAGTGGAGTAATTGGGAAGCCAAACACAGCCTGGGAAGTGTGGTTGTCAGCGCTGACACATACAGTAAGATTTCAAAATTTGTGGATTGTACGACTACCTTTCAGCACATTTTGTCTAAAACCACTGGTTGTATTAATGAACTAACCTTGCTATTAACATAAAGGACAACCTGTAAGTGAATGCAAACCATTGCAATGTGCATTTGGCAAAGCACCAACCATTTATTTCAGTTTTACATAGGTTGTTAACATACTATAATTACACAGGTTTGAAAGCGGCTCTGAGCTAAGGAGGTGGCGATGCAAACAGACCTTGATCGAAGTCAAATCTGAGTCAGAGAGAAAAAACCGGAAAGGATCAGAGCATCCGGGCTCGGTCGAATCAGCCACATGAACCCAGACACTTGAAAAGACTAAATTCTCCTCCTAAATTATCACGGCAAAGGATGGTAATAACTATAAGCGCAGAATCACATAAAGAGCACCAGACATTTCTGCGCTCCAATAGCCAACAATACAGACATCCAACCTGGCATTTTTCAGAATCCAGTTTTAATATTTTTGAATGAACAATTCAAGGCACATGAAAACATTTGGTTCATTGTTACAAAGAAGAAAATCAACAGGAAATTTTTTGTGACTGTATAATAAAAAAAAAAACTGGACAAATTTAACTACACAAAGTCTTTTTTCTTCATACGTTAGACACCACAAATAACGTTTGAACTCAATTGTGTTATCAAGATATAAACATGATTGCAGAGCCAAACATGGCTACGTTTTTAAAAGAAATTGAGGTATAACATTTGGGTGAATAAAGTCTGTCTGGAAAAATAAGCCCTTTCTTTGAATATTTATATTATTATCTCTTATTATTATGGCTTACTTTCCTAATGGACATGTCAACTGGCGTGTCAAGACAAAAAAACTATACTGAATGCTTTGAGTTAAGTACTGTGTTCCAGTTTTCCTTGTTGTCAAAAAAGTCATATAATGAAAGTTTTGTTATTTACAAATTGGAGTTTTGTCAAATTATGTCAGATGCTTTCAAAAGACATAATATTTCTCATCAAATCTGTTAAGACAATCTATATTTATAGGATTTTTAATATCGTTTACCAAATACTTATTTAAACCTGAAGAGCTGGGGCACATGCAAGTTTTTAGAGTGGATTCGGAAAGGAACAGTATTGTACAAAACAATAATAATTACAGTTTTATCAAAAAGAAGTTTTTGTAGCACCTTGAGTGTTTTGTGATTCTGCACAAAAGCACCTCTGTGGTTGTGTTCAGAGCAGCACCTGGAGCATCCAGAGAGGGAGGTGTGGTGGGAAGGGGAGGACAAGGGTGGGTGGGGGTTGGGCTGAGTGGATCCTCTCTGTTGCTGAAAGTGTGCCACTGTCTACCACGGCATCAAACGTCCTTTTCCTGATGTCACTCTCATTACTAAGTTAAAGTCATGTGATTCTGGCCCTACAAGGGCGAGGAGTAGTTTCCCCTGGTCGGCGCTTTCAGTGACAGGTCTCAGGGGCAACTCTTCTTCTCCGGGCTTGAGTGGATCTTCTTGGCAACAAAAAAAAAACACGGGTTTTTGCTTCGCGGGGAGAGAAGGTAAAGGTTGTCGGATCTCAACATGTGGGTGATAATATGTACCCTCTGACCCTGTCCTTCAGCGGGAAGTGGGGGCGTGTCTAGCCGAGGAAACAGACGGGGCCGACCTCGAAGCCAAACCTCTGGTTGGAGTCCCCGAAGTCATTCAGCATGACGTCAATGATGGGCAGCTGGTCAGTGCAGGGTGTGTTGATCTCCAGCACTGTCTTTGAATAGCCCTGCTTCATCTGCACACACATGGGGCAAACGGGAGGATGGGTACTCAGTAATGTGAGCTAAGTACGGTTCTTTGATACTTTGAACTTTAAGAGGGAAGTTGATCAAACAAATGAACAATTTGAACACATCATCTCAGGCCTGGAACAATTTTCCACTGTTTTTAAATATTTCACAGACCAAACAATTAATTAGTTATTCCACTGTTTTTAAATATTTCACAGACTACACAATTAATTAGTTAAAGTAATATAAAATAAGACCTCTCTTCATCTGTTGTGTAAGTACAAGAAAAAATCCTAACTGCTATTAAATTAACAAAACCTTCACTATATTTCCACTGGACCTGAAACTATTTCCATTAATAAATGACCTGGTTATTTTCTAGATTAATTATTTAACCATTTCATCCTTAAAATGTGGTAACACAGTAAAAACTGCCCATCACACTTTCCCAAAGACAAAGGTAAAGCCTGGTTTGTCTGACCAAAAATGTACTGATTAGTAACAAAAGCAGACTGACCCACTCACTAATCATCAGCTTGAAAACTGTCTATGCTTTCTAAAGCAAAATAAAATTCTACTTTTGATCCCTCGACTCTTCTGGTCTGTAACCATAATATTATTATTGTTTGACAACAGTCATACCTGTAAGTTGTGCACTTTTTCAAGGGATTAACAGGATTTCAAGGGATTTAGAAAAAACTTTAATTGCTAACTCAAAGTTAGAAAAAGAGTGTTTACCGAGCAGCCGTCCATCAGCGGCTTGATGAACAGATTATTGTCGTAAGACATCTCCTCATCGTTGGAGCCCAGGAAGCGCAGCGCCTTGTCATAGTTGTCAGCCTTGGTATCGTACCAGGCGACAGACTGATGGCAAATGTAGGTGAAGTTCTGCCGCGCTGAGGAGCTCAGCAGCTTCAGGAAGGTCATCTGCACTGAGTTGATGGTGTTTTCTGCCACGTCAACATAGTTCAACTGGGGATGGATAGAAGAGGAACAAGGAGGTAAAGAAAGAACATGTATGGATGAAGTGAAGAGGGGTGATGAATGTTTGAAATGAAGGTTGGAGTGAAGGAAAGAAGACGTCAGGGAAAAGAATGGCAAAAAGGGTAAGGGAGGAAGATGTATGACAGAGGAAATCAGGGTAGAGAACAGTGACTGGTGGGAAGGTTACTGTAAATGAGACAAAGTGATAAAGCAGCAGTAATAAAAAAGAAAAGAATCTGTGTGGGATGACTCACAATTTTGCCACGTTTAAACTCACTGAACCATGAACCTGGAGACTCCTTGGGCCAGTTGGATATTCTAACCTACAAAAAGAGGCAAACAAAAAAAGAAATCAGGTCAATTATTATTTTAAAAATGCACGCAAAGAGCTCCTCCATGTGTTGTTCTACTCTTAGTGTACAACCCTGAATCAGAGGATAAAGTCCATTTGATTCAAGTCTGATACTGCTTTAAATTACATGTTACCATTGCCTATTACTTACCCCTGTGGATTTCTTATCTGGGTAGATGCACGTTTCTCCACCTGCTGTGAAGTTACAGTACACTTTGAAGGAGTCTCCTATGCAGCCCTGGTTTGGATCAATCCAGTATTCACCTGTGAGAGAAACATAATGAGACAGACAGCTTTGGTCCTCTCCAAAGTTCACAGTTCTGCTGATATTTAATGTTCACATCATCCTGGACAAGACTGGTCCATTGTGAATATCAGGTTTTCACTTGGGAGTCTACAGGGAGGATAAAACTGTTGGTTTTCCTACCATGGGTGTAGCTTTGCTTGAAAAAATAATCAGAAATTATTTTGATAACCAATTAATTACACTATTTAACTCCATTTGTTGGTTCTGGGTTTTCATAATGTGAAAACTGGCTTCTTAGTGGACTGGATCTTTTCAGGATTTGGACTGTTGGGAGCACAAAGCAAGATGTTCAGTGATGTCCTTGAACTTTTGCTCTAGCATATTGTGAAGGGAATCACAAAATCATATGTAATTTCTCAGAGAGGAACTTGGCACTTTAAAACACTTTTTTCACTTTAAATTCAAAGAACGCTGCCTTTCACGGCCTTATCTGCATTTTAACTGGAGTCTTCCTTTCAGGGCACACACATCCCAAACAACTTCCAGAAATTAGACAGGGCATCCTGTACGTAGCCTGAGAGTCAAAACCCAGGGCATAAACATTAGTGGAAATTCATTTTTCTTGGGCTATAACCCCAGGTGCTGTGAGATCATGGTAACTCAAGGTGACACAGATGAGTATATCAATCTCTCTCTCCAGTTTTTGGCAGTTGGACAATAAGAGGACACCGTTTGTGGAAATCTTTGTGAGTAAATCAAACTATAAATGCAGTGGGGGAAATTACACCCTTGTAAATGAGGTGGAAATCATGCTTTGGCTCCTACATACAAAGAACAGAACAAATGATGTGACTCCTGACCTGTATTTTTACAGCTTTTCACCATCACAATGTGAACAACATCTACTGTTGATGAACTCTGTCTCACTGGTAAAACTACAGTAAGCTAATAGAGTGCCTCCGTCATACCATCTGGGAAGTCAGGCTGGCTGAGGCGCAGGTCATTGCAGGTCCTGGCAGGATTGTCCTGGGTACCCATAGGGAACTTCATGCGCTCAATGTCTTGTTTGAGGTTGTAGAGGGATCCAAAGACGTCCTCCATTTCCTCGCCACCGTAGTCTGCCAGTGCCTCATCTCCCTGCATCTCGGCGTGCCGCCTGGTCTTTCCAGGCAGCTGAATGGGCAGCGGCTGGATCATGTCACCTGGTGGACCCTGAAGCACAGAGGTTAAAGGTAGACGATTATTTCTAAAAAGTGTCTATTAAGTTTCTATTTGGCTTAGAGAGTTCTTATGGCAAATATCTAAACGTAATAACAATGAGCAGGTAACGTACAGGCGGTCCAGGTGGTCCAATCAGTCCAGGATCTCCCTTCTGACCAGCTGAACCCTGACAAAGATATAAGGAACCCATTCTTATCAAGCAAATACTGACAGGCGAACGAGTATCAAAACACTGAGAACAATGAAAACATATCTTACAGTCGATCCCTTGGATCCCTTTTGTCCTTGAGGGCCCTGTTTGTTGGCAAAGCAAGATTATTAGATGAACAACAACCAGGATGTAAAAGAGTGCAAAAATACATTGGACTGAGAAGTGGAACTTACAGAAATACCAGGAGGACCAGGAGGTCCAAGAGGACCCTGGGGCCCACCAAAACCCTTATAAGAGATGAGAGATGACATTAATAAGAATAGTAAATGGAGGCCTCACTGAATATATTGTATTTGATAGATTTGTACAGTTAGAAGCTAAAATATTGAAAGTGGCCCTGTCTCACAAGGGTGGAGAGTCCTTTAAAAACTTGCTGGATCTGGATGATGATCCAGATCAGCACTAATAGGTGGGACTCTAACCTCTCTAACTTTACACCCCTAGTGGAACACCTGTGCCAGGCAGACTATGAACTTAAAACACTGTATGCTCCCACAGACAGACTTACAGAATCTCCTTTGGAACCTGCAGAACCCTGAGGCCCAGGCAGACCTCTGTCTCCCTTTTCTCCTGGTTCACCAGGGGGTCCAATCAGACCAATTAGACCTGGATGACCCTGGAGCAGGAATAGAAGGAAATACAGACACAAAAATTGACACACAAAAGCATGGAAATGAATTCAGAAGCCAAAACAACAGTAGCCATTATCCAACTGTATCCAAAGTATTTACTAAAGTTTCTGTTCCTTCATTACCAGCCGAAAATAAAGGCCATTTTCAAAATGAAACAAATGTATGTTAATTGCCCTGCAAATTTATGTACAATGCCTGGCCACATCACCTCAGCACCGTCTTATTTCTGGCTATAAATAATTAGTGTGCTTATACTGGTCATCATATTTAACAATGGTGGCCTGTCTGGCACCTGCTGCTGGGCAAAGTTATGGCCATCTGCTTCTGGCTTCAAAACAACAGCCATTACAAAGATGATATTATTGAACTTATACATATTCATTCATTGCATTAAGTCACTGTGTGAAAACTCTTCACTGTGCAGAACCTTTCTTCATCTCACTGGGAGAGAGTGAACAAAGAGATGGAGGCAGCAGACCCAGATGTTGGCTTACTTGGGAAGCTTCAGATAAGGCGCATAAGCAGATATGAGAAATACACAGTAAAGCAATTTGAGATTAGCATCGTAATAATGCCTTGCCTTCTCTCCCTTGGATCCAGAGTCACCTTTCATACCAGGAAGTCCAGGGGGGCCCTATGGAGGGGGAAAATCAGTCTGTCAAGAATAACTGAAAGTGAAATGAATTCACATTATTTTACAGTGACAACCAGCACAGAACTCTGCATTAAGTTTGACTATTCAGTATTAGTGTTGTAGAGGTACTGAACCAGCTGCTGGATAACAGTAACCCCCCCTCAGATGATTAATTCATAAGGCACCTGATGGCTAAAAAGCATCCAACATAGAGACTTTTCTAATAAGGGGAGGCCAGGCAGTGCTGCAGTATCATATATTCAGGACATTTTTGACTCCTACTTCACAGAACTGCATCTGTGCAGTGAGCTAATGCTGCAGATTTGACAGATTTTTAGTAGGAAGGGAGAAGGAAATGTCTTACAAGAGGTCCAGGGGGGCCATCTTGACCAGCAGCACCGGGGAGTCCTTGCTCACCCTGAAAATAAGGAAAAAATAATCAGTGTTTGGTTAGTAACATGAGCATTAATACTAGGTTTTAGGCATTCTGAACTCAAAGAAACATCATGTTTAAAAAGTATGTATAGTAGTAGAATAGTTTTAACACAGATATGCTGTGGCTCAACTAATGGCACTTTTTCAATAATATAATTTATTCCTCACTGGAAATTTTATTGTCATTAAAGTCAAACCTGCATTATCTGTTGTTTTTTTTTTAACACAAAAAAACTTACAACAGGACCAGGGATTCCACGCAGACCCTCAGGCCCAGGCTTTCCAGCAGGACCCTGGGGTCCCACAGGTCCTGTTTTCCCAACAGGCCCCTCAGCTCCAGCTTCTCCCTACGAAAATAGAATATTAGTGCAAAATCACATGTACTCCCTTTTCGCTGTCTATAGAACTCGTAACCTTCTGGGCACTTAAAACACAGTGTGCATTCTTGAGGCCTAACAAACATCTTCCTCAAAAATCACTTGAAAAGCCGATTTTCTGATACTGTGCATATATACATCACCTTCCATTAGATGCAAACAAAACCCACAGCACTGCTAATGGTGAAAAACTTCCCACCGCTTCATACACTAACTTTGCATTGCTGGCAAAGTCCTAATATCCCTGCACCGTACAGTGTATGTTAGGATAAAAGTCAAATCTGTCTGACAACAATGACAAAAACAATTTCATCCGACTTCATAAATAAAGCAATCCCCTATCTGGAAGTCATACTGTTCAATATTCTGTAGTGTTTTCCTTCCACAAAACTTCAGATTGGAAGGATTCGAGGATTTGCTACATCCAAACAGATCAAACATTACCAGCGGGTTTTTATGTATTGAAGTTTCAGAGATGTCATATCGCCTAGGATGGTAGGAGGAGGGGATTAAATTGTTCTGACAACCAATTAGGCCTGGATTTGACACTCTGAGATCACCACGCGGGCTTTATCTTGTCTCCATCAAATCAACTCTAATCCTTAACCTCAGTGTGGATGTATGTGTGTGTCTGCCCGACAGTGTGTGCATGTGTAGAAGAGAAATAAATGATGGTGAAGGGGAGAGAACAAAAGAGAGAGCAGAGCTATGATTCATTGGGTTTTCTGTGAATCGTCTGATGTGAAGACAAACAATTTCTTTAAGGCTTCCAAAGACCATTCCTGTTTGATGTTCTTCTTCAATGTTCTGTGCAATTACTAGCATGTTACAGATTTTAACAAAGCAATAAAATGTGCTGATAATCTCAACAAAGTCCATTGCTTCTTCTCCGAGATTAATGAACCCATTTTTGCAAATACAGAGGAGCATGGCAACGTACACCTGCACAGCCTACTAGCAGAAGGTGTCGAATGGGTGTTACTTTGTCCTTTAGATCATCTGTGAGACATCTATCATTTAAGTCAGTTACTTTTGAAGTGTACTGCAAATACCAATTAATTTATAGCAATTAAATATTCTACTGCACTTTACACAAATTTCCTTAATTCACTATATATATATCCATTTAATACTAATTATCAGTAAAATATCAATGCCATTGAAGAAAAATCTCCATTGATACTTAATATAAGAATTCATTTGTTAACTAGACATGTCCCAATTAAACATTATATCCTTATATCCGTATATTAGTACTAAAGTACATAGTTCTTCCAGTAAATTTCATAAAAATGATTAGTAAATTACACATTCCCTTCCACTTTATAACTCACTATCTGAATTTATTTTGTTTGAAGTCCAAACTTTGATCAAATGATGGACAAAAAGTAACCTGACAGGGCGGAGAGCTGATCAAAGACGGCCATCATTGCTCATCCTTGGTAACCCAGATCTGCACGAGTAAGTTTTTCATCATGGTGTCTGAATTTCTCATCTCCAGTTTGAGCAAATTAATATTTTGATTGAACCTAATTTTTTTATATATATCTGAAAATCACAAAACAAACAAAACCTTAAAATTAAGTTTTTGAAATTATACAACTTGAAATTGCCCCCAGTTCCTCCAAATCAAATAAACTTTCATTTGTTCACGTCCTCTAGAACAAAGTGCTTTCTCATCTGACATTCAAATCAAAATGACTGCATTTGTCGGTGCCTTTTATAACCATGCCAGGTCACTGATGAAAAGCATTTTTATGTAGTTTTATGAGGTGACAACACTATATGGTTTAGATTAGGTTATGCTTAGAGACTTGGTTAAGATTAGGGAACGATCATGGTTATGTTTTAAAAGAACGCTAAAATTAAAAAAAGCCATCTCCCATCTGATGTTTTGGCGATACATGCACCCAGTCTGACTTCCTCTCTGCACTGACTCTTAATTATATCCTCCGTTACTCCCATCATAATTACTCCATGTGCTAGGGCTGTGCCACTTGAACCTAAACAGATGTTGCTTTAGGGACATTTGGAAGTTTCAATAGTAGAATTCGAGCTGAATATCTCCAGACTGAAGTAAATTCAGTGGTGTTCAAACTTCTGAAAACTTGTGATAATTCACAATTCAAAAGTCCTTGAGGCTTTTCATTGTTTCTGTACATTTAACCAACAATGAATTCAGATATTCAACTCCAACAGTTGATCGTAAAAGTCATGCTGAATTTGATAGTAGGTTGCTGGCAACTTACCTTTGATCCCTTTTCTCCTTGTTTGCCCTCGGGGCCTGCTGCTCCAATCGATCCCTGAGACAAACGGCAATAAAATACAATTATAACTGTGCACATGAATACTTCAAATATGCAAACATATGACTGTAATTAACAAAGTAATGAATTCACTATACATCAAAACCGTTTACAGACACCTATTCAAAAGGCCACAAAGTAGGTAATTATTATTGAAAGGGAAATTATTTAACATTTTCTGACAAGCCGTAGTTTCATATACATACTAATTGTTCCACTGAACATGCCCTGACCTTGAATATTTTTTAAAGAGAGAGGGTTATGCAGGGTCAGGCAAACAGTGCAAGCAAATTGCCCTACATTCTAAACATACAGAGTTAAAAGCACATCAGCATTTTCACTAAACAGCCTCTGGTCAAACCCTTGTAAGTGGGCCGTCATTTTCTATTAGAAGCCATAATCGTATAAAGCAAACAAAAGTCACCGGTCTTCAATGTAGGTTATGAACCCTGGCAACTGTGTGTGTGCATTAGTGACTGTTGATTATGCAGGCATGCGTGTGTGAAGATACACGCACCAGCGAGCACCAAACAATCAATTTCAAAGTGATATTGGGCGAGTCTAAACCAGAATTATCTTGGTGAAGGATGAAACATCATATCTCAAAGTACATTAATATGGACGTGGACCCGGGGTCTAATTTGTTCTGTAGTCGGTGTCACCTGGATGCTTCCCCTTGGAATATAAATCCAGGGACAATAAAAGCCTTTACCAGAGAACCGTTTTTAAAATGCATGAACAACTGTTTGAGGCTGTATTTTAATTCAAGCCACAAAATTGCACAGAAAACAAATGAGAGTGCCTGATGCATATATGCTTTTTGGACACTTGATCTCAAATAATGTTTCAGTATCTACCCAGTGAACATCTTCTGTCTGACAAACAGCAGCACTCTATCTTCACATAAGCGGCGAGGTCATGATAACCTGAAGAAATGAATGTGTTTCAGCCACCGAAGACTATAATCACATTCTGAAATCTCTGTGGTGAGGAAAACTAAGGAAGATTAATTCAGCACATGGACCTTGCGCCTGATTCCTTATTCACAGTGGTGAAAGAAGTACTCAGATCCTCTACTTAAGTACCAATACAACAATTAAGAAGTACTCCACTGTATCACAAAAGCCTTGTATTGAAAATCTAACAAAAGCACAAAAAAGTGGTCTAAGAAAAGTATACTCAGCGTCACAAATACAACTACTTTCTCAGCAAAAAAATACAATGTTAGTGTATACCATATTATTACATATAACATTATTAGATGACAGTTTTTTCAGTTGCTAACACACCAAAAAGACACAGTTGGCACAGTTAACAACACACACTCGGAGCAAAAAACAGCTCAATGCTCAAAACTCTAAACATACTGTATTTTGTACTTTGCATCCAATTTAACACAGTACACACAGTTCATAAGTTACATAAATCTGCCACACAATCACCTGTTTGCCATTTCAAATGCTGGCATTCAAACAAACACCACACTCCAATTACAACTGAACCATTTACAAAAATTCTAATGGCCAAACACCTAAATGCTTAACTGTTGGGTCATTAATCAGGAAAAAAAAAGACCACAGTTGAGTACCTGTTTGCAACAATACTGGGCGGTGAACTAGTGGGTGGAGTCAAAACAGAGGGAGGAGGAAGAGCTAGGGGCTGTACAGACCTGGATATGACCCTCAAGACGTTTCCTCCCTCAGGTTTATCTATGGAGAACGTCGGTTGTGATGTCGATGAGGTGTTGTGGCCAGACTGAGCTAGGCAGCATGATGCAGCTCTTGTGTTTGCACAACTTTAACATCCATTGTGCTATACACAGCACTAATTTGTTGTTTTTGCAGTAGAACTTTCTGCTAATTTCTGTGAACTTGAATGATCTTTCTCTGCAAAACCCTCTTATAGTAAAAGCCCACAAAAGATAATTATGTTATGAATTTAGCACAGCAGTGTGTAGTTTCTTGGAAATTAGTCAGTTAATGTGAAAGACGTGTGGCATGTGGTGCAAAACTTTGATTCTGATCAGGTTTTTTTTGTAGCTTTGTAGGCTTTTTCTAATTGGGGTGTATGGTTCTGTGAACTGTGTTAGGTGTTTTGAGATAATGAGCCCTGTTGCCAAAATTGTGTGTTATCAATTTTAAAAATGTAATAAAATTAATGACCAATGCATTGTAGTATTTTGCTGTTGTATCTTTTGAGGTGAAACTAGTTGTAGCTTCACAGTTATGTGGTTTAGTTTAGTTCCCATTCTATGGGTCTTTGGTTTTGCCACCAATACAGATTTGGGCACTGGACCAATCAGTAGGTTTACTAATGCATCAGGAGTTGATCAGAAACACAGACACAAAGCACCTTTTGGCCCGGTGTCCTTGCAAACATAGAATTGTGCAAAGTTTTTCCTCAAAATTTAGGGATTCAGTGAAGTAAAAATACAATATTTCCATCTGGGATGTATAGTGTATTAGAAGTATGAAGTGCCATATAATGGAAATACCCAGGTGAAGTACTAGTATATTTGCTTATTAATGATCCCAAGCTGAAAGTCATTGTTTATCATTCTCATATTTTCATGAAATGCAAGCGCCATATTATATGTCTTAATTTATTGTGAATATCAATGTGTCTGTTGTCCACCGTCACACTGTCCCACCCTCTCATACAGCACATTAATTGGCCAGCCTTATTGCCAACTGTAAAGCATTATTACAGTAAATGTAAGGCATCATAATAAATTCTGTGCTACTAAAATGAAATAATATCAGCTCAAGCCTGATGTGACAGAAAAGCCATCCAGTGCCAGACATTAAAGTGACAAGTTAATTTCCTGACATTAGCAGCAGCAACAGTTTTCCTGCCTTTACGTTACTGCCAGTCAAACTCACAATATGTCAACAGTCTCTCACGGGATGATCTCCAGACACTTGGTTTTACTAATGAACATAATTTCCTGTCAAACACATGTAGATTAATTCAAATTCTACACATAACATAAAAGCGTGTCTCCCTCCAGTGTGTAATTGCTGGGAGCCTGTAAGAGCACTGTGACTAAAAATAGAAGAGCTGAGGAGAAGTATCATCTCATCATTTTGGAAATGTACTCACCCTTTTGCCAGGAGGCCCTGGTACTCCAGCCTCACCAGATGGACCTGGAGGGCCCTAAAGTAGAGTAAATAGAACACTCAGCTCCATTTCACCAAAACTGAAGAATTGTGAGAGATAATGAGATCGTCCTACATTTGTAAAAAAGTGAATTCCATTCTCACAAAAAGGATGTGAACCCTCAACAAGGATTTTTGTTCTCCTTCTGAACCCATCACCAGATCATAGCTACATTTGCTCCACTGTAAGCATTATACTTTTATTTTCTCAATTTTGAATGTTAATACAGTTTTTTTTACAATCACTTTGGCACTAGTTTCAAAACCTTAATGTCATTTTTTAAAACTCTACACACAGAGCCCCCAACCGGTGATCAAAATACATATTTTTCAAAGCTCTAACACTTTTTGCAGGTGCTTGGAGACAATACATATAAACCAAAGATCACTTGTTGATTGAACTGAAATCACCAGTTCAAAATGGCAGCTTAACAACAAAGTATTACCATTTCAAAATTCAATTCACACACTGCATTTGTGACGACTGCCTGGTCATTTTATTACAGTGATCTATCAATTGATACAACAGCTCAAAATGACTGTTGCATTCCTCTTAAAGCATAGTTTTATAGGAACTGGGGAACAATAATATCCCCTGTTCACATCATGAAGGTTTCAGGATAACAAGATCCCCTGACACCAACAACAACAAGTGACCCCAAATCCACATGACAGGGTTAATGAGAATAAGTGAGACCTTTGTTTTGCTTTTTGTAAGGCAGGTGAGGAACACCGCGGCCTGAATTTGTTTTAGGTACTACTCTGGTTCTTTGTTTGTTGTAGCTAATTGTTGCATCAATTGAAAGTGAAGCTATGTTGTGATTTGCAGAGCGTATTACATTAGTACATTTTCAGATTGATTCCACCGCGTCTGTAGTATTCTCTCTACTGGTCCTTTTACAGTGACATTACCTGTAGCACCAAGATGAAACGTATCACATATTCTGTACTACAATATTCAATGGGTATATGCAAAACTAAACAGTGAAACTACTGCTATCTTGTGTGGGGGTAATCTAAAGAAATGTCTCCATGATTCTGTAAGTGCAGTGTTTCCCTAAAACTACAGTATGAATGCAAAATGTAATGTTCTGAATGTTGGACAGCCTGCGTTACGAGTGATGACCATTGTGCCAAAGCGATTGTAAAAAAAAAAAAAAGATTTACTGAAAATGTCTAGTCACATAAAACACTGAAGCAGCTCTCCTGCTGTACATCCCCTGTGTACATGGGAAATTGTTTTTAGTATCAGAATATGACTAGCTGATATTTTTAATTTGTTTATTTGGAATGTTTTTATACAGTTTCATATCATGCAAGACTTACAGGTTGACCGGCCTCGCCATCATCTCCTTTGTCACCTGCTAAACCATCAAGACCCTAAACAAAACACAGAAATCAAACATTTAACTAAGCTCAATTCAATTCAGATTTTTTTTTTACAAAAAAAGCAAAATGCACACAATAAAATCCTCCTAAAAACAACAAGAAAATTTTTCCATTTGCTTTTAACTTCACTTCTACTATTAGCAGCAGTTGCTCCTAGTTAATGATACACAACCATAATTAATTCAGTGAATGATATAATAAAACAAACCACAACATTAGACTGACTGAGGGATAAATGTAGCACTTACAGCAGCACCAGGCTCACCAGGGGGACCGGGGTCTCCTGGGAACCCAACAGGGCCCTGCAGACAGATTGAGACATTGAGAAGACCGAGCTTGACTCGAATATTTGACATCGTGTCAACAACAGCTCTGGCAGCCGACAGCTCCACTGAGAGATATGACACAGTGATGCTCCCGCTGACAGCTCTAATAATGCATCCGTCATGGCTGTGTGTGTCAGTGGAGCTGACATACAGGGTTACCCTTGGGGCCATCATCTCCAGGGGGTCCACGGGCACCGGCGGGTCCAGCAGCTCCTGGTGGGCCAGTTTCTCCCTTCTCACCAGTCTCTCCTCTGGGGCCCTGAGGGAAAATGCATTACAGGCTTGTCACCATCAGGACCATGTGAAAGCCAAGCACAGCACTTGGACAACAGAAGGCTAAATAAGACACAAGACAAAAGTGTTTCCAAATCTGTCACTCCAACTGGCATCAAAATATGCACCAAGCTGACTCTGTGAACCAAAAGTATGGCTTCAAGCACTTAAAAATCAAACTAAAATGAAGCTTTAAGATCATTTGCTGTGGAGTCTCATATTTAAAAAAATTCATTCACAAAATAATTGCACTAAATAAATATATTAATTTTTGCTCCACTACTAGCAGATACAACCTTTTAAAGTGTTGGTTATGACTTAAAGAGACAGCTAAAACATAATTACAAGCCTAGAATCATTAGCTGGCCCATTAAAGCCAAGTGCCTCTCTATTGGATGCCAGCGGGGCACCAAACTGACCTCAATGAGACATGAAAAACTGGCTCTGTCTTCCTCTGTAAACAAATACACAGCAGCAGACAGACACGTCAATATAACCTGATGGACTTAGGAGGGTGACTGGCCCATACCGATAACTAAGGCGAGGCCTCTCTGGTCTACACAACAAATGTCTGCTGCTCAGCATGGATCAATGGCACTGTTCCGATCTGAGATATACATCATCAAGATGCCTAATGTGAATACGTTACCCTGAATTATACTGTACCACTGAGGGAAAGTAAAAAGCAGAGGCACTTCTGAAGGAAAAGACAGTCTGCTGCATCTTCAAATAGATTTCATGCACGTTACTGTACGTGTACTGATGCAGTCGATGCCTATGCAAATTAATGTAAAATGCGGTATGAGTAAGTGAATGTCATGTTATTAAACACAAATCTGGCCACATCAAACAACAGAATGTTACTGCAAACACACAGTGCAGTGTTGAGATGCCACAACATAATTCCTGGGATGCTCTGACTTTCGCCATTAATACAGGTTTGACAGCACCAACAGTGGTGTTAACCAAATGTGGCTGAGCTACAGTACTTGTACTGAAAAGCCCTCATGCCCTTAGCATTTCTGCTCATCAGCCTACAGTAATTGGAGGTGAAATACTCAGAGGCAGAACAGCCCCCACAGCTAAAGTGTCAAATAAAAACATTTGCTGCACTATCACATATTCATAGGCAAATTACTTAGATAGTTGCAATAACATATAGGTAGAGAGGATACACTGCTGGATTGTTTACCGTTACGGGATTGATACTGTTTACATGTGTGAATGGTCACTTCATTTGTTTTTGATATCAGAGATGAAGACAGCAGTACTGTAGTATGATATCGTACTTACCGCGATGCCAGGCTCTCCAGGTGATCCTGGGTTGCCAGCCTCCCCGGTTTCTCCCTGTTATAGCACAGTGAAAATGTGGATTATCACAGCTGCAGCCTACATAGTGTTATCAGCTGACCAACTTGTGTACTGGCTGCCCACTCGGTGCTTTTATTTGGTACCTTCCTTCTAACACAATAACCTTTTTAAAGTATGGTACAGTATTAAAAATGGCAGTTTCTTTCAAAAGCACAAACACTGTGCAGAATTCTTTATTTCAAGGCAAAACATGTTAGGTTCTTACCTTCTCACCAACACCTCCCATTGCACCAATACCACCGGTAGGACCTTGTGCACCCTGCGGATCAGTCGCAGTGACATCAGCCAAAGAAACTGACAAAACATGAGCACTGACATAATGCTGGTGACAGAAGCCTTGTCAAAAAGAAAAGACAAACTTACGCTGGCTCCGCTGGGACCTTGAGGACCTCGGGGGCCAGGAGGACCAGGTGGACCCTGTTAGCAAAAACAGAACGTATGTTCAGCATAGTAGGGCACCACAAGCTTTACTTATACTGTATGTTAAGAGCTAAATGCATGCTCCGTCTTACACTGTGAAAAAACAAAGCCAAAACAATCATGCCTTTTATATCAAAAGGGTATAAAAGTACACCACAGAATACTTTTAGTCATATAGGAAACAGAATTCATATATGTGTCTTCACAAACAGCAGACATGCCACACCCACTGCAGTCATTTCTCATATACTGCACAGCAGCCATAGGGGCCAAGGATGAGCAGAAAAAAAAAATGTAATGAAATGTAAACATATTTATCTTCAGAGACATTTCTCTTACTTTGATGACACTTGCTGTATTATGGAAAATTTAGGCTGTGTCTGATGACCAGTGCGTTTCTTGTGAGCACATGACAGTGACTCTTTAAGCCCTGAGGCAAGACAATGCTCAGATATGTCTCAATGTAGCAAAGTCAAGATCCAAAACATAACTGCAGCATGTGAAAACAACCCGAAACTCTGTGTCTGTGCTCAGCTGACCCCTCAGCAGCCCTTGGCACAAACATCAAAGCAAATCAATAAATGCTGGGAGTACTTTTAATGTAGTCTAACTTCACAAAAAAACTAAGAGATTGTAGTAGAAAAACCACTACTTTGGAACAGAGGATGCAAACTTTTCAACCTGCTGAGATCTTTGTGTCAATACATCTTCCACAGATTTCAAAAACATCTGCCATGTGGCCGGTGGAGTTGCCAAATTCAGTCACCAGTCCAAACAATCCAGAACAATCAGTACAATTTCCCACCTCGCTGGGTTGTACGTGAAAACAATACAAAGTGCTGTAACGGAGAAAAGTCAGAGCAAGAGCTACACTCACCATTGGTCCAACATCTCCATTTTCTCCCTTCTCACCAGGAGGCCCGGGCAAACCCTGAAAAGAAGACAAACATTCTTCTGAACAACAACAAAAAAAAAGTTCATGTGAGACTACATTTGATACAAAACTGCACTTTAGAAAATGAACCGGCAGGAGCAAAAATACTTTTTTGCTGTTCATTAACAGGTACTTCTAGATGCGTATTGAATAGAGAGGGCTTTAGACTGCAATGTGATGGAGAATGCATTAATACAAGTTGAACCCCTGAGTATAAACACACAATTAGTCAAAAAGGACACCTATTGTAATTAAAGGGTATGGGAGGCATGGGTATAATCAGCCTGGGTAAATTACGGGGTGGGAGCACCATCCATCTATGTCCACAGGAAAGTGGAAACAAAGGGGACAGTGCAGGTGGAAGGTATTATCCAGTTTTGGGATTCAGTCATGCTTGACTAAAACAGTTTGAATACCACTTGGGAAGGTGTATCTGCAACAAAAATGAAGAAGCTCTCACTGGCTATTGTAGCTTATTGTCTGTCTACATAATTGCAGTTATTTGTTGTGTTAGTTTATCTCTGATGATGGAGCATACATAATCAATAGGTGGGTGGAAGGCAGCAGCAGCCATGATTAGTTACTGTAAAACCCAAATGACACAGATATAGATCACTAAGCTCACATATGTGTAGTTTCTGTCCATTTTGTTAATTTACTGTAACTGCGATGGCAGAGAAGGCTAATTTGTAACTGCAGCTTCAGTCACAGTAATAAAGCATGACGACAGTAACAACAGAAAAATAAATAGATCACCAACTTATTTCATGTATAGTGTCTGGAAGTGATGAGCTCTTCATCACTGCAGGGCCTGTTAGGCTTGTTTGTAAAATATATGAACTAATGGATGAGGACGCTGAAAAAAAAAAAGTATATTGCGAGCAAAACCAGTATAACCATATGTATACTGTTGGTACACACACAGCTACTCTTTGGCATAAATAACAAAGCAAATCAATAAATATTTACTTATGACTTGGCATTTCTCTCCAATCCACACTAGCCTTGGACTTGTGTGGTGTAATCAGATTTCATATTTACTTTCCTCTGCATCCACATCTTAACGTCTTAATCTAAAGAATTCATCTGCTCAGCAGGGACTCCAATAACCCACGGCAAACAGAGACCCACATGATGGAAGGCTTTCAGACCGAAGCCATTCTTTCCCCCATAGTCAAAAATCATTATGGTTACAGATAATTGCATTGAAGAGCTGAGCTCACCGCGGCTGCTACCATCCATTGAAGGGCAGCTTAGCCAAACATAATTAAAAGAGTGGAGATGGAGTGCATTATGCCCAATTAAAAACCAATTGCACTTAATAACAAGGTTATCCGGCCCTATTGACCAGCAGGGCTTCGCTCTAATTTCATCCTCAGTGAGTCTTTGGATTATTAATTGCCACCAAAGCAAGTTTCCTGAACTTCAGCTCACTGGTTTAAATGAGCCGATGCTCTGCTGTTTTGTTCCTTTTTCACTCTGTTGTAATTCTGAGGAAAAGAGAGCTGAGCAGTAGGAACATACAGAAAAGCAAATGAAATTTTGCTAAAATCAAAAAGATTATCTGCTGATCAAATCAGACTAAGGTTGAAAGAACCTGACTGGACTGAACTGAGAAAGGGTTGATTTTCTTAAACATCCTGTCAATGTTTTATGTGCAGAAGAAAGAATGTGTTATTTCAACACCAAAAATCTGTGCTATACAGTGCCATGTGCACAGTTCAGATACAGTAGATGTGTGTTTTGAGGTGGAAAATTGAACGGGAACAAAAGCCCTCAAAAATCCCTTTTTTGCACAGCCCTTTAATATGCATAGTCCATGTTTGTGTGTGCAGGGTGTACTGGTGGCTAGACAGAATATGTGGAGGGTCACAGGTTTGACACCTGACGTCAATCCTATTATCCAAATCATTCCTGAACAAACCTTGACTGCCTACCTGCTTCAAAGTAGCTGTCCCTTTTCTCTAAATGCTCCAGGTAATGAATACTGTGTATTGTGTTGTAATATGTCTGTTATGAGACATATTTGCAAACGGTAATTTATATGACACATTGATTAAATCTCTGACCAAATATGGGCTGCTGCAGCAGATGGTCTCTTCATTGGGCCTGGGAGCACTGCAGGGGAGCAGTTTTCTGCATGACAATGATGCAGTGTGTGTGTAAAAACCAATGGCAGTCTCCCCTCCACCATTAACGCCATGGCAAAATGCCACATGCTAAATATTAGCAACAGTGATGGATTTTCAGTATTGCACACACTAAAGAAAGTCCTTGAAGGGAAGAAACATTATTTGCCCAGAAGCAACACAAAGTGTTATTAGGAGCCGAGGCTCCATTAATAAATTATGCTCTGTTTTGATGTAATGTAAATGATGTAAAGAGAGATGAAATGCTGCCGGTAGACAAGGTGTGGAGAAAGTCATTCAGCTTTGGCTCTGGCAGAGGGAAAGTGATGTGCATAACTACTAGGCTGTGTTCAACGTGATCTGGTTGTCATGTGGTCAGAGAATGACAGAGAGAGAATCAATGTGTGTGTTTGTGTGTCTAAAAAAATACAGACATAGAAGTACAGTACCTGCAGTCCGAGCGGCCCTGGTAGACCTGGGAATCCTCTGGGTCCTTCGTCTCCTTTCTGGCCAAACATACCCTGCTGTCCTCTCGGTCCAGCCTCGCCATCACTGCCCTGTTGGGCGGTCAAAGTTCACACAATCAAACATCATTATTCTGATCCCCATTAGTTGGAGCTTTAGCAAATGCAAATCCACAAACACTCTTATCTGCAACATGTGGCTTTTCCTCACATGGGATTTCTTTGCACTCTTAATTCTTTTCAAGGTTATGGAGTAGATCCAAGCTCACGTGGTAGAGTGCGGGTCGATGCCCATATTCAAACAAAGATGAGGATGGACAGTTACCTTAATGCCCTTTCTGAAGGTCATTTTATGTCAGTTTCAACCACCCGTCTGTCCTCTACACTCTAATATCCAGAGTCACAAGGGGGCTGGATCTTTTTCTCACATCCACCCTGGACAGGCCAACAGTCTATCTCAGCGATAATGCAGAGCCAGACATTTGCAATCGTTTAGATATTAGGCTAATAAAAGTTTAAAGTGAACCTGTCAGGGAAAGCATGTTGTGAACTACAGGGGAGCTCCCCTGAAAACATGATTTGTGAATTTACAATATGTTATTTTGCTATGTACCGGTATTTGTTTTCCTGTATCTTTATCTTTATTTATGGATGAGGTGTAAAATTAGCCTATTACTGATGTATGATTCATTACTTGTTCATTTTAATAAAGATACTGGCATGCATGCAATTCTTGGCATCACCATCGAAGTGTGGTGGAGCAGTAAACTTCACTTTAACACAAAGATCAGCAAAACAAACTTTCCTGATCATGTCAGTTGCCAAAACAAAACAGAAGAAGAACAACAAACATCCCCACTCAGTCTGTGTACAAATCACCGTCTTTCATTTAGGCTACAGATCATACTGTGTCACAAAGAAAACAAGGGAGCTTGTTTTAAGTGTTTTGTTTTAGGTGTCACAGTCCGTCCTCTGTGTGAGGCACACACAGGCAACTTGGTTGTCCTTACATTTGTAAAACAGAACATATAATAGGCAATTAATGTATGAACCATAACACTCAGGAACACAAAGGTGCACATATTCACACAGGAGGGTGCACATAAAAAGATGTCTCTCTCCTCGCTGCTTTCCATCTTCCTGGTGATGAAATAAGTGCACAACTTGTTACTTTTCTTCTATTTTTCTATACTTATTCCTATTCTTATCAATATGAATAATGATAACTATAGCGAAACCACATGCTTTATAAAGCCATGTTGTAGTTCACACTGAGTGAGAGATGCTTATTTGAGGATTCAGGGAAAAATGCACAACCTTTTTTGGAACAAGGACAAGGTTTACTGTAGGTAACATTCCTAGCTACTGATCCACTGTACTGCTTGGCTACCTGGGGAAATAGCAGCCATCCTACCAAAGTGCTACATCAGGGAATGCAGAACACAGTACAGTATAGCCATAGGCTGATGCCAAACAGTGTAAGTGAAAGATGCTGATTTCAACTGTGAAGTCAGAGGTGCACAGGGCTCCACAGGATAGAAAGGGGAGGCTACAGGGGAAGAGTGAAGTCGAGATTTGGGAGTTTTCAGTTCAAATGCATGTCAGCATTTGAAAGCGCTTGAGGAGCTCTTGCTGAGGCTTGGGACATGCTGGCAGGTGCCACTGAATGCAAAAGTGTAGAAGGTAATTACAGGTAGCATGAGAACAGCTTTGATCTAAAGTGTCAGAAACAAAGTGGACTAAAGTTTAGAGAGACTTTAACCACAAAAGTCACAGATCTGACTGCTCCAACATCTCCCCAGGCGGACTCAAATCAGAAATGTGTCTGGCTGTCCTCAATCTCAAATGCTGTGTAATTTTGTCAACCACTGTGACACCCTGTGCACAACTTGCTCAGCTGTTTGGGTCAACAGTTTTTTTTTTATGTGATCCTTAACTGAACTGTAAACGGTTATTTTCAATAAAATTTCAATAAACATTTTAAAAAGTCCTGACCCAGTGCTCAGCTGATCTAATTAGAACAATGTTTTCTGAGGAACTTTAATCTCTGAAGGTCATCGTCTAATTACTTGTACTAAAACTTGCCAACTCTGAACATTTAATATGCTTACTTGGTGGCCATGTTTGTATCTGAAGTGTAATTAGCAACTGAATGAGACAGGATTCTGCACCATCACTTGCATCTATGAGTGTATATATGAAATGCTTAGGCCTGGAGACACCACACACATGCTCAGGCAGGTGGAAATTATGAGTCACCTGAAGTGCACCTAACACAATGAAACAAAGCTAAGTGGCTATTTTTGGATTTTTGTTTGCCTCAGATTATGTTATAAACATTTACATTAGAAAAGTTTCCTACGAAGTGACAGTTCAAAAACATAGTATATTACAGAATATCAGATACTGCTAAATAAATTCACATTTGATTTATAGAAAATGACGTTTGCTACTGCCCTGCTTGACCTTAGCTGCACCTTGAAGACAACAGCAGTGGTGCATGAGGTGCTGTAAACCTTGTTAAGCTTTGGCTAAAAGAGGACATGATTCATTTTCCTTACAAACACCAACATTTTTCCTGGACTGAGAGGTGGGGTAGATACTATAGTCAAAACAGATAACAGCATTAGGATGTGGAGTAAAAAAAAAGGGCAGGAAATCTTGAAACTTCACAGCATGATGCAGGATACAGTTATGAAGCTATGAATACACATGAACAGACTGACTCACCGGGACAAACAACTGTTAAATAATTTGTTATTCAGCATGGGTGTGCTACCTGCTTGCGGCAATCCGTCTCACCAGGTCTATTTTAGCCCCCACAGAGCCCTGCAGATGCTCAATTCTTGCTAGAATGGTTGTTAGGGTCTGATAATTTACAGCAATGAGCTGTTAGCTGCCCTCAGGCCATCAGCTACTGTAGAAACAGGACATTTCTTGTTGTGTTAATGAGATGGATGAGTAAAGGATGCTCTACAGCATATGAGGCAGTATTTTCAGTTAGGTCTGATGCCATATGAGGTAATACATGGAAATGATTGGCAGGTTGGGGTGCCACTGCGGTTTGTGAGATTACTTTGTAAATGGAAGGTCACAAGTTTAATCCTGTGTAAGAATTGCAAATCAATACAAATTCCAAATGTATAATTATAATGTAATTAATGACTGGGTGCTAAAAACCCTTTTCTACTAAAGGACAAGCAGTTAGCAACTTTGATGACCCAGATATTAATATGTTTCCTTAAGAGGAATTCATGATTAAAATAAAATTTGTGTACCAATAATACTATATATATATATCAATTAGGCCACCTTGTTGTAACAGAGGTCTTCAACTAAGCAACATTAAAAGACAAGTGTCCAGTTTTCCAATCCCTTTTTACACTGTAACAGCTTACTTAGCTGATAATCACAGCATCTGCCAGAAATGGACAAGTAAAAATAAAAACCTATATAGAATTCACATTGTTATTAATAAAACATGATTGGTAAGTGATGGATAACAGGGTCTAGTCCTACAGACCCAGACATAGTTTCATCACTTCGTTATCCGGAGACCATTAGCTAAAAATCTCTGTCCAATGGGCATTTGGTTCCTGCTTTTACCCATTACCTCACAGCTTCATTAGGCTTTGAAATGGAGTCAATATTTCAGACTTGCTTTGCCATTTCATTGTATTGACTCAAAACCCATCATGGCAACCAGGGACTAACATTAGAAAAATTTTACATTTTTATGGCATTTAAATTATTGAAAGGATTTTTTAAAGTAAAAATTCAGTATCTGCCAAATAAAGGTCAGAATATGGTGTGAATGTCAGTGTGCACGGGTTACCAAGTGATAACCAAGTCATTTGCTGCACTCTTCATTTCATGTTTTACTGTATATACCTGAATATGACATCCTATAATACCAGTGAACTAAGACTGCATGATAATACCTCACTGGGGAAAAGTGGACATCAGATGACCAGAGGATGTGATACTCACAGCTGGACCAGGAGCTCCAACAACACCCTGGAGACCACTCGGGCCTGGTGGACCCTGAAAATACATGGAACAATAAGATAAGCAGTCTGGACAAGACTGACCTGCTGTTTCCATTTACACTAGAGACCAGTGGAACATAATGAAAATGTTAAAATTAACTACAAGTTAAGGAAACATAGCAGCACTTCAGCTAATATTTATATGATTGCAGATTATTTAGGGCAAGATAACCTGAGATGAGTCTTTGCCAAGTAACCCGTGTTCTTTAATTAGATTCGGATCATTTCCTGC
>NW_018127894.1:1812441-1859644 GCF_001952655.1 Monopterus albus | reverse complement strand
AAGCTTCTAAGATTTAGCATTTTTTGCTATTTTATCATGGATTATCATTCAAAACTCATTGCCTTAGATAAAAAGAGAGGAAACAGACTCACAAGTTCACCCTTGTCTCCTTTGCTTCCCTTCTGTCCAGGTCCCCCAACTTCTCCCTGTGGTGCAGTACAAACAGCAGAGCTCACATCTCTCTTCTCCATCTTAAAAGGCTTTTGCCCCCCATATTTAGTCATAGTCCAATATCTTAAAGTGTTACCTTTACCACAACTTGGCTGTAAATATTTCTCAGGAGATTTTAATTTGATTGGCCCACCAAGATCTTGGGTGAGTGTCTGAAATTAATTGACTGGCTCTCTGACTAACCCCACTGGCACTATGACTGACAAAATGGTGTGATAGAAGGCGTGACTGGCATCAGAAAGGTGAGATGGTTACACAAGATGGTTAAGTGCAACTGTGGGCGTGGGATTTCTCTGCCTGTGGGCAGACGGGGTTTGCAGTGTAAGCTGCTGGCTATTTCTGGACATGTTTGTGTTAAGAATTGTTTTAATGCGTCACTATATATGTACTTTATGTTAAGATGTGCAGTGCAACCTTCTATCTTAAATAGCTATGGCGTGTGTCATGGGTAACTGTAATGATGGAGAGAAGTTTAAAAATATCAAGGAAACAAATTAAGATATGAATGTGCATATGAATCCCTTATATCTCTTAAGTACATTTGGAAGACGTACTGTGTTCCTTCATGTTATCAAATTTGATTTATTATTACAGAAAATCTACAATGTTCTGATCCCATTAGAAAGGTTATAAATGTTGAGGTAGAACTCTGAGGATGTCTCCATCTGTTTTTAGCCTTAACCAAGCACAGTAGATGCTTTTGTTTAGAAAAAATTTAACAAATTCTCCGGGGTAGATAGATATTTCAAACCAAAGATTTCTAGTATAGTACAATATTACTCCACCTTGTCGCCATCTTCCCCGGGGGGACCCTGAGGACCACCTGAACCAGGAAGACCAACAGGACCTTGAATGCCATCACGTCCAGCGGGGCCCATGGGACCTTTCTCTCCCTAAACAAAACATTACTTACAGTCATTAGGAAGTACTGCAATACTAGCCGAAAAGCACCGATTTCCTCAGACTTTATAGTGTATGCAGAGTTGTGAGCTCAAATGTTTTGCTCAGTGAGAGACAAAATACTCACAGGAGCTCCCTTTTCTCCAGCAGGGCCAGGTGGCCCTTGGGGGCCATTGCGTCCTGTCAGACCAATGGGACCTCCAGGGCCAGCAGCACCTCTCTCTCCAGGAGAACCCTGTCACCAAAGAACAAAGACTCATCAGTCACTGCTGTATTGTGTTGTACCTAACAGGCAAAGTCAATTTCCTGCTACGAAACAGATGAAAGCCACAGCAAGTGGGCTTGGTCTAATCTGAAGCATGAAAACGAACTTTGTCACAAAGCCAGCCTTAATTAAGAACACTTTCAAGAAATACCCCTTCCTGCTATCTCTTGCCACTCTATAAGCCTCGTTGTTGTTTTGTCCAGTTTCCACAGAGCAATACTCAGATTTTACAGAACTCTAATCAGAAATGTTTCCCTCAACTCAAGTATACGAGTCACTGAAGCTTAGAGAATATGTGGTCCTTTTGCAACACTCAGCAATTGATTATTTGATCTTTTAAACATTTGACTGCTGTAAGAAGCTGCAATAACAATAATAGTATAACCTGACATAACGAACAGAAATACAATCATAAACTCAAAACAATAACAAGTCCATTGACCCTGCGGTCAGCTTTAAAGTTTCACTCTGGATGAGAGCTGCGCCGATGAGCCAAATCTTATCTACCTAATAGGATTCAGCTGCTTTCCCCTGCCAAGGCCTTATGGAAGTTCTCACCATTCTTTCCCACATCAGTGTGTCTTATTAACCTGCTCTTCACTATGCCCAGGTGGGTCCTCATTGCTGTGTCGGTGGTCCAAATCACATCAACTGTGACTACATCTTTGATCAGCAGGTCATTACGGCATCCTCCTATCCAGGGATGGCTGCATTCAAATAAAACACGTGCATGTGTAGAGACCAAAGCTTCCCTCTGACTCACACATACACACTGATTCAGCTGCTGATGTGAGCTGCCACCTGGCACTCAAACGCCTGGCCCATTTCACGACAGACACTGCCAGTGACACACACACACGCACGCACAGCACCAAACTGTGTTCCTAGTGTGCCAACCTGCTCGCAAGGACACACACACACACACACACACACACACACACACACGGTTACACAGATTTCTTTCTGTTTCCCTCCCTCTCATTTTGCCCATGTTTTTCTCCCACACATGTGATTCTCTGGCTAGCAATCAGAACCACAACACAAAAACATGCAGACACACATCCAAAGTTTATGAATCAACTTGTCGCATACATCCGTTCAGTTTTTTTCCCCTTCTTTCTCGCTCTGTCACTTTCAAACACACACACACAAACCCTCTACAAAAGACTATGAAACAGCAACTCACACACAGCACTCACAGATTTTCCCACTGCACAATAGCAGCTCAGTCTCTGGCAGGAAATCGATGGAGGAATCTCTGGTGAGATCTCTCGTGTGTGCGTGGGCATTGCGCACTGGCCTCTTTTTCAGGAGTTTTTCAAACACTACCAAAACAGTCTATCACATGTTTTCAGCCAATGGCTCACTTTCAGGCCAATTTAAGAAAACGATCTCATTTTGCAGTGGAAATGGTTTCACTCATTCAGAGAACGCCCCTCTTCTCGCTTTCATCATCTTTTCATCCGTGCTCTGCATATCCACTGTCATCTAATCTGGTGTTACTCTGTCGCTGGTGAGCAGGGGCAATTATCGGGAGCCCGCGTTTAACGCTTGAACAAAATGTCAGACAGTTCAAAGCTGCCTGTCAGTCAGTTTTCTGTATAGATTCACCACTCGAGCTCCCAGGACTTTTCATTGCATATAGCTCTACCTGTGGGGCTCAGAGACAATGGCAGAAAAAAAACAGTGAGCCCCTTATTTATGCTTTACCCTGCCACTGATGCTGCTTTTCAGAGTCCTAAACTACAGTATGTGAAACCAAGTCAGATTTGACAGAGTACACTATGTGAATGCAGCTTTAGTATCTAAGAGGATGTCCATTAATGTGTTTAAGGGTGAACGTGTGAAGCAGAAGATGCAACACAAGTACCTATAATCACAGAGAAAAACATCCTGCGTATTTCCAGGTGTATTATGTGCAATTATCAACCGAGTAAAAAATTTCTGTTACAGTGGTCATATAAAAATAAAAACGGTGACAAGACACCAACTTCTTCCATCTGTGCCACAACTGTTGCCATAGTAACTACTAAATGTGAGTGGAAAACATCACAGACCAATCAAGTTACTGTTATGAAACTACTGTACTTGCTCAAACAGGCAATTAAGTAACAATTAAGACAGGCTGCAAAGTGAGGATGTCGCGCACTAAGTTCATGCCTAAAAATAGTCCTTTGCTATGCTGAAATGTGGTTCACAGAGTCTTCAGTCTCATATTTTAAATGAAAAGCTGAAAATTAATCTTTATAAAACTGATTTAAACACAAACACTGACATTTAATATTGTATTGTATCTTAATATTGAGCATCTTTTTAACTGCGGTGCGGTGGCAGTGATTTCAATCATATTGCCTTGTGCTACTCTACCACCCTCTGCACTGCAGTTTACATTGTATGTGCTGCTGAATCACTGGAGAAGGGAGCTGTGCACAGCATGTGCATCTCCGTTCTCCAAAAGCACAAGTCACTTTTCAGTGCAATCTCTGTGGCAGGAGAGATGAGGTAACCATGGTAACAGGCTACTTACGATGGGGCCTGAGGGACCCTGAGGCCCTTCTCCTCCCTTTAAGCCGGCTGGACCCTGAAAGCAGAGGAGAGGAGAGGGTTAGATCTTGCTCGCTGTGGGCTGCCGCTCAGTGCCATTCAAACAGCAGTCATCACAACTGTCAAATGGGCCTGAAAATATTACTGTGTATGTGTGTAGATATGTACATACCATCACAACTGTCAAATGGGCCTGAAAATGTTATTGTGTATGTGTGCATGTGTGTAGATATGTACATACATGTGTATGAGGAGTAATTTGTCATCTACTACATTTAAAAGGGAGGAAATATTTTTAGTACTTTGACTATATTTTATACACTGTATATACTGACAGTTGATCAAAGATAGGTCCACCCTCTAAGTTTTCTAAAGTTTCAAAAACCCCACTTATAGCTTATTTTTCAGATTTATAGAAGTGCACATAGCTTTGGTTTTGTTTGTCCATGTTTTGCAATGTAAGTGAGAGATGTCTTCTGCCATCCCAGTCTCATCGAGTTGACAGGATTTTAGACCGTGGTGCTCACAGAGAGGGAAAATTACATTTAAAATATCCAACAGCACAAATTTTATTGTGACTACTTTTGACCAATGAATGAAAATTGTTCACAGTGAGGTCTGTGGATTATCCATAGAAAAGAATTCTTTAATATTTCAATGCTATGAGCAGCACAGATGAAATTCCATTCTCAACAGTATTGAGGTGGTGGCGGAAGATAGACATCAAGAAACCTGAACACATAAGACTAAAACTATTTTCATAGTTATATACTGTGACACATGATGAGTGAGGCAGGGCTGCAACTATTGATAATTTTCATTACTGATTATTTGGTCATGCATTGAAATTATCATTTTAACAAGATCTTAAAACATTTACTTAGGTTGTATTTCATCTTTACGTGAGAGAAACTGGCTATTACTATTATTATTAAATTATGATATAGGCTAATCTGAAGGAGTATTTATAGTATCAGTGTAAGAGGAGCCATTACTTGAGCAGCAAAGGAAATGAGAAAGAGAAGGGATGACAACATCGTGAAGCCTGTGGTGGACTACAAGTTCAGGTAGAGTCCATCTATCCCTGGATCCCTGTCATCTCTTCAAGATCCCAGCCCTCGAATGCTTGTGTTGCTGAATCATAGCACCAGGAGGCTGAGGCCGCATACGAAAAAAACAACTCACCAGAGGCAGTAAAGACCTTCATTATAATAACTAATTTACAAGCTCCGACCGAGCCAGGGGGTGCAAAAGCTGCCAAGCATGCTTTCCACCTCCCTGGCTTCCGCATTTTACCGTGGTGCATTAGAAAGCTGGAAGTATCTTTCTTTGCCAGACAAACAAAAAGTTATTTATTGGCTCTTATATTGCTACTGTGGCTTTCCTCAAGACTGAGAGATGAGATGAAACAAGTATGTGGGTGCGTATGTGTGTATTGTACATCTCTATGCAAATCTAAAATAAAAAAAACTATGTGTGTGCATGCTTGCTTGCACAATGTGTGCGTAAGTACCTGCACTCATTCAGCAAACAGAATGAGATTAGCTTTTATGTTCTTGCTCATACAACAAGTGTACACATTCATGTATGGCTGAATAGGATCACTCGAAGAGAGAGTGGGAGGCTGTGTGCTCTTGCGGCATGTGTGTATACTGTAAGCCATTCCTCTGCACACATGGGACAAACATAATGGTGGTAATAAGTCTGGGCACTGCTGTCGTGTGCTCTCTAAATGGTCAGCCTTGAAATGAGCTTCACCCCTGAGTCCCTCAAGCTGATTCTCAGTCAGCCTCTAACAGCCAACCGCTCCAACCTTGAACTTTTCCTCACCCACACCCACTACTTTGGAGAATTAAGTCAGGTTACGCAGCAGGCTATGGTGAATGCAATGTACTCTTAGAGTTGGTGCTTTGAGTCAGAGGGTTTTGGGTCATTCTTCGATTGAAAACAAAAAAACTAAATGGAATTCCTCTGTGAAAATGACATGAAACAAGTGCAGCTCTAAATGCAGAGTTAAATGCCTCTGAAAAGTGCAGGCTACAGCTAATTATAGAGACATTTACTAGCTCAAATGCATTGCCAAAGCCACATTTATGACACACTATAACGTAATTCAACCTTACAAAGATAAATTATGATAAAATATGTCAACAGTGCGTCTGGTTTAGTCCTCTCCATTACTTCTATGTAATTCAGTTTTGTATCTTTTAGCCAGGCCCACTGCCAAACCTGACATTTGGTTTAACAGCAGGTTGATAGCCTGGTAATTGGGTCTGGAGCTAGATTCAGTCTGTTGTGCTCTCAGGATGTGGTATGAGTCACTTCTGTGTGCACATGTGAGTATGTTTGCACGAGTTTATTAATGTCTGACTGTTCTGTGTGTTACCATGGCCCCTGGAAGCCCCCTTGCCCCCTGGAAGCCCCTCAGGCCGGAAGGCCCTGCCTTGCCAGTGAGACCGTGAGGACCTGGATCACCCTAGAGATGGAGACAGAATAATATCCAGGTAATAGTCGGGTAATTATGAAATACCGAGGCACTTTAGGTGAAAATAATGAAGGGAGCCAAATCTGTGAGAAATGCAGAAACAAAAACTATTAAAGTGTTTGATAAAACCTGTAATTGCACCTTATTGCTTCATGTGGTAACAACAGCAACTGATTCAGAAGTAATGGCAAAAAAGACACGACAATTTTTAACAGCCATCTAAGATATAATACTAGAATATAGTTCATACGAAGCAAAGGTACTACTGCATGCCTATTTTTTTAATTGCTGTACTCCTAAATACTATTATTTCAGTTTGTTAAACTAAGACTTCCAGTTCAGTTCTTCTACATTTTGAATTTTTTGATACCATTCATTTTTAATGTGTCATTTTGTTACAGGCAAAATACTGTAAATGGTATAAAATCTCAGAGCTCAAAAAAACGTTTTAAAAACAAGTCTTTGCTCTGATATAAGCTGTTAAAACGTACAATGATAGTACATTTACAGTAACTAGCTGTACAAGTACAGTTACATTTCAGTATAAACACATGCACTGTTCTACATCACTCCAGAAACATGCATGACTTCAGATTTCAGTGTGCTGTTTGAGCTTTCACTGTAATATGACTGCATGGAGCTTTGGCCACAACTCAAAGTGTGTTTTGTTTCTCTTTATTATAGTCATAAATAATATTAGAGTAAATCTGTTATATTTAAATGCAATGGGTGGTTGAAGTGTGGGGATAAAGAGAAACACAATATTTACATTAACCTCCCTCCTAGGATAAAAACAAAGAAGCCAGACACTGATTTCCACTATAGCTCTCTAACATGTACTACTGGGAAAAACACTTAATACATGTCAATATTTACGACTGCTGCACTTTGTTTTTGTTGCATACTAAATACTGTACATGCTTAGTTACCTTTCCACCCTCTTTTCCAGCAGATCCAGGTAGACCCTGCTCACCAGGAGGACCAGGAGAGCCTGGATGTCCTCGCTCTCCACTTGGTCCTGTCTCTCCAGTGGGTCCCTGTCAAAAACCAGAGAGACATATTAGGTCAATACACTATAATGTACCATTTACTATGTGTCTTCACCTGTGTCCTAAAGGAGGTATCATAGTGATACAGTAGAGCTGCAGTACTTTAGATGTTTAAGAAGTTTAACATTTGATACAAGACAACTTTTTTTTAAAACTTACTTTTATTTTGTCTGCTAGTAAACAGAAGTCTAATGAGAGTCTTGATTCAGTATTCATTTTCATTTGTTTCTAAAGACAAAATATCTCTGAAGGCATCCAAAATTATTTCAAAACCTTTTGATGCATCTTGGTTACAGTCTGACCACTGTTTTGCAAGATTCATCTGTTGTTACAGGTACATGCTTAAATATCAGTATCTCATAATTCTCCAAGAACAGACATTAAAAAGTGGGGAGGCAGAACTTAACCACAGAAGTGAAGTGTGCTATATATCTACCTGTGGTCCAACCACCCCTCCAGGTCCTGGAGGTCCTGTCTTCCCTTGGAAGCCCTGAAGGGGAAAACAGATAAATTGCTGACTGCACACAGGTAGGGTTATGTACAGTAGTATGTACCACTTGCTTTGGGCTGTATAATATGTAAAGGGTTTCAGGAACTACATATCACTTGTTAATATGGCTCAATGCTGATGACAGTATATAGGATTTTCAGCCTACCTTATTTTATTTTTGGGATAAATCAGACATTATCTTGTTTGGGTGGAACTTTTTGCAATAAACCAGTCCTTATAAAAGCACACTGTACATTTAGTGCATTACTCAGCTAAGCTCAACTACATTAACTCCAACTTTATTGTCATTCAAATAAAGTACAAGCACTGCTTTGTAATTGAAGACAATGTTGCATAAAAACTTGTACTATATGTTAATGTACCTACTGCTGTGGCATCTAAAACAAATTAAACAGTACTGAGCTGTATATATGTTGAGGCCCCAGCGGCTGGCACTGTGATAATCTTGGTTGAAATCTGTGACCACAGCTTCTGTGACGATGTAATAAATCAGCTCAGCTGTACTGCAGTACCTTTATTCTATTTTCTATTGCTTCCACCTCACTTCCACCCTACAAACACATTTTGTATGCTATTTCAGTTTCATTTTTTGCATAACCTGTCAGAGAGGGTGAAAGACTGAGTATGGAGTGAGTGGGCGCTGATGGGTGATGTGTAGAGTAAAATGGCACGACACAATGCATTCATGGATGAAAGTACCCACTCACCGTCTCTCCTCTCTGCCCAGGATGACCAGGTAGTCCATCTTTTCCTGCTGGGCCCTGGGGGTGAAAAAGGTAGACATTGAAAAAAAAAATCAGGTTGTAAGTGTGTATTAATAATTGAAAAGCTCGTGTAAAAAATGTCAACATGGCCTTGTTGTGGATGGTGCTATCCCAGACAGTTTGACAGGAGCGACTTACATTGGGTCCTTTGGGTCCAGGGAAACCGACCGGACCCTGTGGTCCTTGAGGTCCCTTAAATAAAATGGAAATGAATGGAGTGAGTAAAGAGAAGAGTGGATTAGATACACATCAAGACTTTCACTTGTAAATAGAGTTTAATTAGATTTTAGTTCAATCCAGCTGTAATTGAGAAATAACTGTAAATACCTTTTCAATATAAACATTTAGGATTTTAGCAACACTATTAAGTTTTCTTGTAATTAATTAGCTGATGGAATCAGCAGCTGGAGTACAGGGTTTACCCCGCCCTCTGATTTAAGATGTCACAAATAGCTGCAAGTTTCTTTCGTTAAAATGTAAATGCAGTGCACCTGGTCTACTTCAGCTGTCACTAACTCAGTGCACAAAACTGATCAAAAAATACCCAACACTAACCCTCTCTCCTGGTGGACCAGGAGGTCCATCATTGCCCGAGGTGCCCTGAGGAGAAAGAAAAGCCACAGAGAAACTTGAACTTTGTCAAAACTGTCAAAGTATGAAGTGTGAATAAAATTTATGTAAAGCACTGACACTGAGGTTACACAGAAAAAGATGTTTGCACATTCATATCTCTTGAGCTGGCACTCACGAAAGGTGTTTTACTGTATATGATTTATGTATTATTTTCCTGTCTTATGGGATACACAGCAATAGCATAGCCCACTTTTTTATATTCCTGAATATTTACCAGTAAGCAAATTTGACCTGTTCTACTTTTTAATTAGAGCTAGCTCCCTGAGGCACATTTTACTGCTGCTACCTCAAAATAACAAAAGTATGAACCATATGTTTCCTGTTACTAAGATACTGTATGTTTTGATCCATGCAGCTGTAAATGGTAAAAACCAAAACAGCTCAAATTATTCAATAACAACCCAGCAGACACATCAAATGTAATATACAAACTACTGTATGGGTTAAAGCTTTGCTCACTTAACTCTATATATGATTTTAAGCATGTATAATACATTCAGTGTTATTGGCTACATTTAAATACTTAATGTTAAATACCTTTGCACCTGGTTTTCCTGTTGGTCCTCTTGCACCACGCCCACCACGGGGACCCTAAACACACAGTATATAAAGTATTACAGTCACTGTAGGGTAAGTAAAAGCTATTTTCAATATTTTATTTTGCATTAACAAAATTATAAAAACACAACAATATTACATAAAGGGCAGGTACTTAATGTTTAGTGCGCTTTCTGTCTATCTCTGAAATTCCTCCTTCAATGCATATCTGCTTTAAGAGACAATAAAATAAAGCCCATATACTGTATAGCTACATAAGGAAGAGATTTTCATTTGAACACTATAAATCATTTATGTGGATGGGTCGGGCTGTGTCGGCAGACAGTTGAAGTGCCTACCGTTGGGCCACGCTGTCCCCTGGGGCCAGATTTGCCTGCGATTCCCTGAAAAGGAAAAACAAAAGTTTGATTTAGCACAAAATGATTTCTTGTATCATCAACCATTATGAATACTTTTTCATCACTTTGCAGAAACTTAAGTTGAAGCAATTCTATAAAACAGATACACTCAAACCACCAGACAGACACAAAAACTGAGGGAGTTTGAGTCAGGGATTAAATAGGACCATCTGAGCATCTTTGAACAAAAATAATCAAATTCTTGTGATAAGTGGTTACCCACAGGCACCTGACAGCCTGAACTACCTGTCAGTTCTATCATGCCGGGGCCAGGAGTGTCTGCCTCTCAGCGTCTGTCTGAGAGAAGAGACGAGCTTGTCTTGTCAACAATAAGCCTCTCTCTCCTTCCTTCTTCTCTAACCCTTTTCAACTGGACCCACTCTACAGGTACATTGACATAGCTGAATACAGTTGTCAGTTCTACCTTGAATGCTAAGTCTTAATTACACTGCATGCCAAAATGTATTTGGACGCCCTTGTTCCCTGGCTTTTTTGTATTTAATTTTCTAGGACGATTTTTTTAATGGTTTGTACTAAGCTCCCTAGCTCCAATTATGGCAACTCTTAATGCTACATCACACAGTATTTATTTTAGACAATATTGTGCTTCCAACTTTGTGACAACAGCTCTGGGAAAGCCCCTTCCTGTTTTAAAATAACAACGTTAAGTACAGACAATAATTGGTTTGTTTGGTGTGTCTTCAACTTTTCAGACATATGCACTGGAACCCTGAAATTATCTAGACATTACCCAGAGGAGCTGCATGTGAGAAGGCAAATGTCCGAGTCGGTTGACTGGACTTTACTCTGCCAGTTCCCTAGTAATGTCAAGGAGAGCCAGAGTGAGCCCATGTAAAGAAAAAAACCAGCCTCGTACAGACTGAGGTATTCACACCAAGCTAGTGGGTGTGTTGGCATGAAACCAGAAGAATACAGACATCTGATGGTAACTAAAATATCGAACTGGAGACACAACAAGATTTGGGAACTTCCCTTGTCTGCTGGAACCAGAATCATCAGACAAATTTAAGGTACATCAAGAAACTTTCTGTTCACTCCCCCCCCCCCCCATAACCAAGAACACGTCTGACACCTCCTGTTGTATGCTCCATGTGTGAAAGGGCAACTCTGAACAAAGTGGCCTGATTCTGCAAGTTCATATATGAAAACGGCATTAGACGACTAAGATGCTCTGACTATACTATGGTTAAGTATTTTACACAATCTACACTCGCAGTACTTCCCTTTGCTAAGTAGCCCTCAGTGACTCAGTGTACATATCTTTAAATGAAGTTTGTGACTCACCCTTGCACCCTTCTCGCCGTTTGCCCCTGGGAATCCAGGGAAGCCATTGGAGCCCTGTAAGACACACAGAGAAGAGGTGTGAAAGGAAGAAGTGTCAGACAGAAGAAATGCATTACAGAGTTAGAGGGTATGAAATAAGACATGTCTACCATAGTGCAAGCCAAGTAACAGTGTCATAGATGTTGAAATGGCCATAGCAGAATTCCTTCCTTGCTTGTTGCTTTACTAAGGCTAATTAATCAAGAAAGTGTGAAGCCCTATTGTAAGTCCTGCCATACTAGCCAGCAATGTTATCACAGGGCTGCAGTTTATAATTTAAGAGCTCATAAATAAATGAACACCTTCTTTAAATACTTCAAAGGAGCACAAAGAGGGGAAGGTCTCCTTCTCACCTATTAGAGACTTTCTGACACACAGACAAATAGAGGTGCTATTAGGTTGTTAGCACAGTTAGAAAGCAAAATAGAAGATAACACTGGCAGCAAATAAAGACAAAAGAAGGGGAAATGGCTTATCCCCTTTGATACACATCAGCAATGTAGTGATTGGGCTTTTGCAGGCTGTGCCCTCTGACAGTCAGACAAATACTTTGAAGGCAATCACTGCTGGATGAATAAAATGAGTACTAAGCAGCTTAGACATGAAGCCTAATTTGATGAAGCATTAGGTAGGATAAATACAGTATATATTCATCCTATCTAAGTTAAAAATATGCCTCAGCTATACAGTGAAACCCAGTGTATGCCTGGGTGTTTTCTTTAAAACAGTGTGTGATGCAGTGCACCTTTATGGTGCTCATTACTCCGCACATGCGTATGTATATGAGGCATAATACTGTGCAGCATGAGCAAGGGCACCACAGCAAGGTAACGTGGGCAGAATTGCAAGATACTGCAAAGTAAACAGCCCAACACTGTGGAGACAGCAGGAAGAGAGATCTGTTCTAGTTAATTTGTTTTTCACAGAGGTGCAGTTATGGAAAACTGAAAGGAAACCTGGTATTGGACAAGCCTGACTTGCGCCACAGAGATAAGACAGTCCATTGAAGCTATTGCAAATGGCATCCAGAATTAACGGGGTGGGAAGGCTGTTAACAGAGAGTGATGGGGCGCAGAAGCCAAAAACATAGCCAAAGGATTCATGCAGAGGCTGATTCAGGGGGATAAAGGCTGCAGACAAGCCAAGACTTTGACCCTGAACCGACTCAGGAGGACACTGTGACATTTTACAGCACTGATGATACTTTTCATTGGAAACATGGGCTTTTTTTGTTTCTAACTCACAGAGTAAACCACACTTTATCTCTTTAATTTGATTAATCCACTTATGGAAAAATTAACATGAAGCTTCTCTCATATATAAAGTGAAGCATTTTTAAAAATTTAAAGGACTAACTCTATAAAAGCAGACTCATTATAAGTTACCACAGACAGCTTCACACTTTGTTTCAACTTAGAGTGGATGCCAAAATGCTGGATATCCATTTTTATAGATATGTTTTTAAAATTCAGGCAGTATATAGGAAACCATGGCACTGTCAAAGTCAGAATGCCTAGTCTCTCCAAAAGCGTTGTTTCCGAAACATATATACTCTAAAATAGGAACTGATCCTGGGCTCCACTTGGACTATTTGTGGGCAGCTTTAAATTAAATCTATTTATGGATACAAACAATGACGCGTCCTTTGTGTTTCTGCCATCTTTGCTATTACTGCATGTGTTTACTGCATATTTACAAAACTGATTCTAAATTGATGTGAAATTCCCAATAATTAACCCAAGTGAAATAATTTCAAATTACTAGGACTAATGGTTCCATGTCATTTTCTCTGTCTGTCCCACTTTGTGTTACTTATCCAGGTCTCTCAATTTGTGCTCAGCTGGAGTAGGAGACTTGCCTGTCTAGATGTGGTGAGAGCATGTGTATCTGATCCATCATATCAGCACCAGGCTGTCAGTGCTGACAGCAGCAGAAAGGATCCAGCTGCAGCAGCACATCTTGACAACGAAGCGCTGGCTCAATGGTCAGCGCTACAGTGCAAGGAATGCCAGACTGTTAGATAATGGCTGCAAGTGTTTAAGGAGGAAGGACAGCTGATGACTCCGGCAAGTGACCATGTTACTTAGGCTTCCTTCAAGAGTTGTGGCGAGATTAGAATAGGCGCCCGCTCAGGTTTGTGTTTATGTTAATAAGGGTTATTCAGCAAATAAGTAGGTTTTAGAAAGGCATGTCAGAGCAACTTTAGCTATGAGATGATGCTGACTGTGGCTAAAAGGCTATAAAGTCAGAGAATCAACAGAGATATACACTGATCAGCCATAACATAATGATCACTGACAGGTGATGTGAATAACACTGACTATCTCGTTACAGTGGCACCTGTCAGTGTGTGGGGTATATTAGACAGTAAGTAAATTCATCTGATTTGTACTTTTGCAATTTAACTTTGGCTCATGTCACATTCACTAACACAGAGGAAGTGGGATTTATGACATATTCTGCAACCAACCACCAGGGGGCGATCACGTCGCAGTGGGTTCATTTCCGAGCGTTGTCAGGGCATCCATGTTGTCTATGGTACAGTCTTAATAATCTCACAATGAAACACATCTCATAGGGAACACAGAGACTATCTGCTCACACTGCTATGATGACAAACATCTCCTCTGCTGCTCTGCTTTTGACTAAGGCACTGAACGCCTGCATGCAGCCTGCCCCGATTTCTGACCTGCCAGATGATCAGGGGCACGGACAACAAGACTTTTTCTACATTTATGCACTCACATTCAGTTAAGTTCTCTCATCACATACCTTCGGACCTTGTCTTCCAGGGTACCCAGGTAAACCAGGGACACCAAGTTTTCCCTAGCAAGGAAAACAAAACAAAGATGTTAATTCTTAAGGAGACACAGGAGACATTGTTGAAGACTGTTCACAGAAGCACCGAAGAAAGCAATAAATTTATAACCATAAAGTTTTATTTCTGGTGGGGCCTTTTTTAAAATATGTTTATGCAATAACATCATCTGTCCATTGTGGTCATTTTAAAAGGTGCATGGTCATTAAGAACGACACTGAAGCTGATGAAACGTCGTTTGTGCTTTTAAAACAAGGTCATCAGATATTTTTATTCTGATTTGTGTAAGAATCCTGATTCTGGTGATGGTAATTTGTACATCTACTGTACTGTTACACTAATTTTAAGCAACCAGCAAAACATGGAATGTATGATTGATATGTCAGTGATAGTATTAAAAAGAAAACTGATCTGCAGCCTGAATTTGTTAATCTGTATGGCAAATGGGGATTTCAGTTTTATTAAACGTTAAAAATAGTTTGCAGATAAATTTTAGATAAATTCCCTTTTGTGAATGATTTTAATTATTTATTTACTTTCTATTTTATACACAGTTGATGATTTAACAGCTGCTCCTGGCTGGGGTCATTACTGTCATTTTTACTGTATGATGTCATTTTAAATGTGTAAGAAGATGTGCTGTATAAGAAAACAGTTCATTACTCAAAACCCGGCTTTCTTCAAGATGGCTACGTAACTCTCATAAACAGTTGTCCCCAGAGTTTTGGCTTTCCACTTGACTTCATTAAATACATCTGTTGTTAGATCCCTATCACTCTGTCTGGTTTTAAATCCCACTGCACAGCGCTACAACAGCCCTGGCCTTCCTTCAGTATTTATCAATGAGTGTCTTCTTATATATACTGTACTTTAACATTTTATTACTCTTTAAAACTCTATTATAATAAACAATGCTATGCAATTAAACTCCAGCAGGTCAATAAAACACATTAATCAATTAAGGAAAATTCAGTCTTTGCTGGCCCAGATTATTTACCTTCTCTCCAGCTGATCCAATGGGACCAATTTCTCCACCAGGCCCCGACTTGCCCTTGGGGCCCTCAGGACCATCCTCTCCCCTGGGTCCTGCTATACCAACCTCACCCTGGATGCAAAGAAAAAAATGTCACAAAAGTGGATTTCTGTACTGGCTTCTCATTTGGTGCTTTTGTTGCTGACTCACCTTGTCACCCTTGAGACCCATGTCTCCTTTGAAGCCAGGAAATCCATCTTCTCCCTGAAGATGAAACAGATTAATGTAATATTGTTTAGAGGAGAGTGCTTTATCCAGAATTTCAGAGACAAAACCAATATTTTCTAGTTTCACATACTTTACAATAGCAATTAAGAGGAACCATGACTGACAACAGTTCAGGAAAGTTTGTCGTGGCAGTTTTACAGTAATGTAGAGAGAAGTATAGAGACTCCTCAGGACAGATTAATACAGACATCTAGTGGCCACTTAAATTCACATCAGCAGTTTGGAACTAATGGCTCAGTCTCTCTTTCACTATGTTATTCTACTGACATCTGGTGGTTTAAATTGAGAATGCAGTTTTCAGTCAGAGTTCACTACATATTACAAACTTGAGCCAGTTTTCTTATTTATTTTTATGCCTGAAACTACAAAGATAATAAATCACAATACAACTAAATGTTATGAGCATACAACCTGAAACACTGGGACTGGTAAAATAGCTTTCACAAAGGATTTTATACAAGACAGAAGTGTCAAAATGGAAGAACTTTTAACAACATATTCAGTATTTGAACTAATCTCTGAAGAAGCTTCAATTTCTGGACAGATACACAGTGGCACTGAGGTAGCAACAAGCTATGTTCGCCCACAGCAGTTCAATGCCAACCGATCAATCTCCACTGAAATGGCCCTACAAATGGCTTCATTCTAGTTTAATGTTCCACACTCCATTACAGCTTGGTGGCAGGCGAACTTAACTGCCAGCCTGATGGGCCTTTAAGAGTTTTTCCACTGGCTGGATTCAAAGGAAGCCTCATTTGAAAAGGAATTACAACTCTGATGGGTCTGTTCTTGGAGGACTGACATCTGTCCACCATGCTGAAGAAAAAGAGGAGGCCGGACAGATGTTTACCTTTTCTCCTTTGCCACCTTTAAGACCTCTGATGCCCTCAGCACCCTGGAGAGAGAGACAATTGATTCAAGATGAGATTCAGGAGAAAACAGGAATTTCTGAAACTGTATGACTAACGTAGCACTTACTTTCACACCACGAGGCCCAGGGTAGCCGATGGATCCAACAGGACCAGGAAGACCCTAAAAGGTCATATGATCAGTGAAGTGAGTCTTACTGTAATTCACATTAACCTATACCGCAGTGTGTCTCTGCTGTAATAGATAATGTACACTGAGGAATTTCCCCTTGATTTCCAGTTATTTTACAATGACTTTATGCTGTAATGACCCCCGACCCCCACCCCACCCAAAGCCATCTGGGACCTACATACTGTATGTTAAAAATACAAAAGCCACAAATAAACCAAAGTAAATGGACAGTGTCATCTAATGCAATATCAAATACAAGAACAAAAATTCTGGCAGATGCACAAAAACTAATGTTAGCCAAGTTCAAGCTAGCTAATATTACAGCATTTCACTGTGACAAAATTAACTCTGATATTTTAGTACTGAAACATTTTTGTCAGGTTTTACATGAAAGGGATAATAAGATAAATAAATAAATGGGTTAAACTCAAATCCAAACTTTAAAAAAACCCATAACATGAAGTGATTTTGCCTCAGTGCAATCAAATGTTCTGGTACAAGTAATTTGAATTATGTGTCTCATGTATCTGTTGTTAAAATAATTTTATCATTGCCATGTCTGAAACTGAGGATTTCAGAGCAATATCTCTGTCTAAATATTGAATATAAAAAACTCACTGTATTCTATTTCTGAGACAATTTACCTGATGTAGACCTTCCGGTACATGCCAAATGCTAAGCGTAATTATTTACACAGCGTAATTATTTATTTACACTGACCCAGCTTGTGCAGCGACACATTTGTGGCATCTTTAAGAGCAACTGTTCCACACTGTACTGTAAAATCTAAATCGGCTACCAAACTACATTTAATTCTATAATACTTACAGCTGCTCCTTTCTCGCCTGGGGGGCCTTCTTTCCCTGGGTGGCCCTAGAGCAGTCAGAAAAATAATTTATCAATAGGTCAGTGTTGTCCATTGGTATTTTGTCTGAATGATGTAAAAACAAGGAAGGAGTCAGCTGGCCTACTTACAGGAGGGCCGTCAGCACCAGGAAGGCCAGCCAAACCTTGTTTACCTTGAGGACCCTACAGAGAGAAGATAAAGACAGATAACAGATAAACTGTTACGTATAGCCACACAACCTCTCAAAGATACTTTCAATAAAGCAAAGTCAAGTTCTTATGCATGAGTACTCATATAGTAATGTGTACACATATTGTGTGTGTGTGGTTTTTTTTTAGCCATCACTGCTGTGCAGAGCAGTCAGTAAAGGCCTGAGACCACAGAAACTGCAGAATCAGTTATGAGGTCTTGACTGAAACACTGATTTACTGGGCTGAGGTAGAAGAACTGAAGGGAAGACTGGGTTCCTTCTTCACTTACCTTTTCACCAGGAGGCCCGATTGGACCTTGAGGACCAATAAGACCCTGAAAGACAATGAAAATAGATAGGTCACAACAGTAAGTAATTTTGCTGTTTTCCATCATCGGTCTTACATGATATTCAAAATGTGCATTTAGGTAAACAAGCACCTGTTTGCACGGTGTGTGCTGTATTATTTTCTAAAGTTTTCAGCTTCTTCTTTCTACAGCAATTGTTTTTGTAGGTTGTCTACATCATGCTGCCAATTCCGATGTGCTCAGAGTTTCTAAAGCCATTTTAAAGTCTTACATCTTCAGCTTCTTGAGATTTAAAAAATATTATTATTATTATTAAATGACTTCTGTTCCTTTTCCTATGGGCCAATGCCTTTGCTGGATGGCATCAATGTGGCTCTGGCCAGGTGTAATGAAAATGAAAAAGTTATTTATTCAACCTGTATGCCATCAGAATAGATTCCTACTAATACTTTCCTGGAGAATGACGCATCCTCTCCAGGCTGTGGCCGTCAGCAGGACTGAAAGTGCTACCAGCCAACAGTCAATCACTCATGGCAATGGCTACAATATGGGGAGTACTGCTTGGTATTAAAGATGACTTCAAAATGCAATATTTTTACTGTGTCACCAAATGGACATTGGATCCTAGTTATCAAATGAACACAGTATGTGCCATCTCAACAGAACAGAGAGATTTTTCTTCTATCTGGCAGCAGAGAAACAATGTAGGTGAAAACTTGTAAAATCTTTGCTCTATTTTGTTGTGAATTCTGTGGAATTCTCTACAAAGTGGTAGAGACCTAAGGAATGAAGGATGAAGAGAAAGAAGGGAGAGCAAAAGTCTACAAACACTTGATTAAAAAAACAGGAGTGTGAATGACCATTTCAGTTCATAGCACTCCCCAGTGCATGTGACAATGAGAATGAAAAGGACAGATTTGTAGCAGGGGGGAAAAGGAAGAGAGAGTGGGAGACAGAGAGACCAGACAGGGTTTAAAATGAGGAGAGAAACTTACATGTGGACCAGGCATACCCTGCTGCCCAGGAGGCCCTGCTTCTCCTTGTGGACCCTGTACAAAACAGAAAAAGTAAAGGATGCAATTAATATTTTCAGTCACTGCAGCTGATTCTATCCTATTTGTTTCATACAGTAGTATATAGTAAAATAAACAATACTGCTAAATTCATATACATTTAAATTAAAAGCCAATGTATGTCTAAAGGCAATGAATGGTAAAACTACCAGAACAATGCACTGAATTTAAAGATATATCTTTATGTGAATAAAGGATAGATGGACTTTCTCCATGACAAAATACTGTGGTACTGGGTTTGGTGAAAACTTTGAGTGACTTTGCTTGAGTAGACTGGTTGAACTGGCTTTAGCAGATCTGTGAAACAAAAAAATGCAAATGGAGGGGAGAAATGTGATATAGCACACTGGCTCATGGAGCAGAGCTGTCTGCAGAGCCAGCCCTAAAATCTGGTGATTGCTGACAATCATAAGTTTGGCAATGAAGCACTGCTTTTTCTAAATACACACTGTGGTGCTACAGAACCACCTGGGTATGGAAGAAAGGTATTAAGACTAACTGGAAATGGTGGGCTGTCTGGCATCTCTGTTGAGATTTACCCTGTCACAAACCAAACCAAACATGCTGTACTGAAAACAGACAAGGCCCTAGTGAATTAGTCAGCTCCAGATGTTACAACAAACACCAAATACAAATGCTGCATTGAGAGAATGTTAGGATGCCTCACTGTGATTGTTAGTGGTTTTGAGTGCAAAATTATAATCTGAGTTTATATGACAGATCCAAATGGAGGCAATAAAACATATAAGTTCTTCATGTATACAGGATGGTTAAGTGCTCTTTCAAACAGCTGTTTGTTTCTTCATCTGCAGTGACTCCTTGGCCACAGACAGCATGTGGGTGTGTCCACCCATCTTGACCAATGATCTTAACCTCATTTAAATGTCCCACTGAGACGCTGATGGGAACAGGAGCAGACAGGCTTTTCTTTTACACCCTTTACTAATGCTTAAGATTTCTTCATCATGGCCTTTTCAAATCAGCAGACTTTGTTTTATGGAAAATATCTGAGAAGAATGGCAAAATGCTCCCTGCTGCCATCGGCCATCACTAATATCAGCAAATGAGCTATCTCCATTCTTGCTAAGTTACAAAGGGGTTAAAGGTCATTGAATGGAAGCGGGCAACCTCAGACATGCTGATTGTTTAGGTAGTTTTGACAAATGTGTGCAGGAAAACTCACTTTATGATAATGTGATGTTATACTTTCCACAGATGAATATATAATAAAACTCACCATGTTTCCTTTGGGACCAGCTTGTCCATCAACTCCAGAAAGCCCCTAAAGACATCAAAATTTGGCAGTTTATAATTAACATCTCATTGCACTTATAACACAAATAAAAGCTGTGTGAGAATTAAGTGACACAGATGCTTACATGTTGTCCTGGAGGACCTGGAGACCCTCTGGACCCAGGTAAACCTCTAGGACCCTATATATCGAGACATTTACCAGTCAAAGAAAATGATGTTAATTGAAGGTTAATTTCACTGACACTGTGAACTGCATTTAAACATATGGTGACAATTTAAAAAAGACATAATATACAGTACACTGGATGCATTGAAAATCCCTGACATGATTGACTTGAATATGCAACACTGGCCTCATGTGGTCATATGTGGTAACTGCAATTGCAATTCAGGGAATGAGCGTTTTCTTATCTCAAAATGTTAAGCCACACACTTAAAATCTATGCATTTACTGTGCTCTTTTGTCTTATGGATGCTGTGTGATGAAATGCTGTGCAACACTGCTGTTTTTGTATGACAAGTTGCTAACCATTTCTCATACAACTCTATGGTTCATTTAAACTGAACTAAGCAGAATATGGCAGTTTCTCACAGGCAATGACAGACTAACACATTACTTAGTTTTATTTTCTGATCTATTATTTAAAGCCATTCTCACTTGGCAAGATTGATTTTACAATGGTCTTTGCAGACAGGAATGCATTAAAGTTGCAAAAAGAGTGGAGGGTGAGGCTGCGTGCTTAAATGATTGCCAAATTGAATCTTGGGGTAGGAATGAGGGAATGAAGCCTGTGGTAGCAAAGGAAATGAGTAACATGGCTTTTAAAAAAAAAATTATATTCTTATCTTTGACTTGTTACAGTATAAGCAGCACTTGAACAATCCTGTCTCACTGTACTGAGAGAGAATACTAATAACCACAACTTACACTGTCCCCAGCTATACCTCTTTGCCCAACCTGGCCATCTTCACCCTTTGGATATCATGAAAATAAAGTTTGGTTATTTTTGGGAATACAGAGTAACTGTGTAGACAGAGCTAAGAACAGGATAAGTTATATGATGGCTTAGGTGCTACTTACTCTTGGCCCATCCTCTCCTGGTGGCCCTGGAGGACCCGTAGAGCCTATTTCTCCCTGGAGAGAAAAGATCACAGGAAAAGAGGAAACGAAATATCAACATAGAATGGGAGTGGCAGAGTCAAAGGAGAGTTCACAGCTCATGGAGTGTCCATAAGCTTGGTCCCTGCAACTAACAGAAAAAAAAGCTCCTCATTTTTACTTTTTAAAAATGTTTTTTGAAAAAGAAGAAGAAAAAAGAAAAGAAAACAGACAACAAAACTGCCTTTCATTTACAATAAGCTTGGTCACCACAACTGGCATGGACTATATGTGTTCTACTATTTATAGTGCTCTATAAGCACTGGCCTGCTTCTGGTGGCTCTGTAATTATTCAGTATAGGATAAAGCATGAAAGCCTGTCTAGAAAAACCTCCCTGTGATCTCAGTCCTCTCTCTTTCAGCTCTCTGTGCAGGCCCAAAATCCACAAACACCAAACTCAGCAATCCTCACTCACGCCTTGGCCTGGTTAAGTGGTTCTGGAGTCCTACTTCTAGTAATTGGGTCAAATACCCTAATAAGTTCTACTGGTTCAGAATTCACATCTGTCAACACTGGAATGTACACGAAATGGATGGGGCCATTGAGCTACCAATAAGCCCTGATACTGCTGTAAAAACTGTGTAGCGATGACGATGATCAAAGAGGATTTGGCACTAGAAATGAAAGAGATAGTAGGTTTTTATATTTGGAAGCAGAAGTCTTTAATAATGTTTGTCTTCTGCCCTAACTTGTTCACTAGACCCAGAATTCTCTCTCATACTGCTTACTCTGTGTCCCTTTTCTCCAGGAAGACCAGGGAGGCCATCAAAACCTCGGTCACCCTGAAACAGCATGAAAACAAACGTTAGCTCTATTAATCAATCTGGCAGGTGTCACTTTTTCAAACATAGTAAAGCAGCTTTTAAAGGGCAGCCCACAGACACTGGTTCACTGGATAATGGTCTGTGCTTTACCTTGGGTCCTGCCTCTCCTGGAATTCCTCGAGCACCATCTGCTCCATTACGACCCTGGAGGACACACAAATATCACGTAAGGCTGCAGCACATGGAACTCACAGAAAAATACTCAAATCTCTTTAATGTCCGTGGAGAATAAACACAGGGAAGATTCTATAATGTCTCTAACTAGACTCGCTTTACACAACATGCAGAGATGATTACTTTATTTGGGCACTATAGCACTGAGCCTTAGACCCCTGTTAGCCTGAAATATTAGAACTCTGGGAATTTAAATGTATACTTCTGTTGTAACAGTTTTGCTCTGGAGGAGAAAAATCAATAAATGTAATAATGTATAAAAATCTCCTGCTTGAAGCAGGATAAAAAAGTATTCTTACCCTTTTTCCTGATTTTCCCGAAGGTCCAGGTGGACCCTGAAGACCTCTGGGACCCTAATGAGAAGAAATATAAAAGTAGATACAACAGTAAAGTCAGAGGTTTCTTCCGTTAAAAGGACTTTTTCTTTCCCACTGTCACAGAGTGCTTGCTCAAGGATGTAAAGTCCCTTGAAATTATTTTGTTGCGATTTGGAACTATACAAATAAAAGTGAGATGAACTGACGTAGACAAGTTGAAAAAAGAAAGCTAACTGTATATAGCAAGAAAAAATCAAAAAGAAACCATATTTTCAACAGGGGTATATAATCTACTCATGACAACACAGAATTGTGATGAAAATGGGCTCATTATGTAAAGATACTCTTCTCACCTGTGGTCCGGAGTCGCCACTGTCACCTTTAGGTCCAGGAGAACCAGGACCTCCCTGTCAAAACAAATATAATATACCATTACAAGACAGTCACACAACTTTAGCAAATTAATACACTACCAGTCAAAAGTGTGGACGCACATTTCCATTTAGTGTGTCCAAACTTGTGAGTGGTAGTACACATCTTCAAGCAAAATATTTTATCATCCGCTTGTTTAGATCAAAACAAAGTCTAGTTTTGGACTAGAGCCTAATGCTAACCCAAACACACATAATGATTTTAAATTTGGATTAAGAATATACAACAAATAGAGCTCCATGTGTGCTAAATCCCTATGGTATCCAAGAATAACTGGATTGGCGTATCATCATATGAAAACATGCCCAAGACAGGAGGAATAACTGAGCTATTATCAGTCCTATTATGAGCTGTTTGTGTTATATACTGTATAACAATAGTATACAACAAGAGTTATATACTGTTTTTCTTTAGATCAACCATTCAAGCTGCTTAGGGATTTATGGAATAAAATAAAATCACCTCACAAGCAGACAGGGAAGAGAGTGGTGTGTGTATGTACATGTAATTGTTTGCTAGGAAATGATAAGTAAATGCACAGGAGGCAGCTCTAATAACATAATGTGTTTATGATACAACTCTGAATGAATGGGAAGCAGCTCAGTGGTGTGTTTGTGCTTGTGTGTAGGAGGGAGATAACATCCTACTCACCACAGGACCAGATCTTCCTGCCATGCCCGCTGGCCCTGGAGGACCTCTCATTGTAAGCTGTGGATCAGACAGAAAAAACCCATAAACCACTGGTCAGCAAACAGTGTTGACATTCCTGCATCTACATCCAATAATGTATCCAAAAAACATTGTTTCAACCTCTATTACAAGGAATTAGGATAAGGTATGTTTTGTCTCAGAAGTGTATGTTTGCATATTGCAAGGTTTTCTTTAGAATCACTGGCATCTAGTCATGTGACCTTGAGACCATGTATTCCGTCTGTAATGAAGATACAATACTATTAATACAGTCAAACTTCAAATAACAGAGTAAGCTGGCTTTATCTTTTATGTTTTTAATCTTGTTATCAAAAAGAAGACCATCATTTGCCATATTTTTGTATTATTAGTACAGCAAAATGAATATGGTATGAATGTTAAAATGGAAGACCTGTAACAATGAGATTGAAACAACACAGCATTCATCCATCTAACTGGACACCAAAAGGGGTCTGCAGATAATAAAGAAACCCCTCATAAAAAATCCTTACCTTTAGACACATAGCATGAAGCCTTAGCAAACTTTAATTTGTCCTTGTTCACAGTTTACCACTCTGGTCTTTGCTCCCTTTTATAATCAACAACAGTGTGGTACTGCCAAAAAAGTTGTCTGTAATTTATTTGCAGACTGATTACTGAATAAATAAATCTGCTAATTCAAAGGAAAACAATTCATGCCCCATGGTACACTTAGCACTCTGTCGAATCTCATTAGCTACTGTGATCACTTTTTGCAGGCACGAGGAACACAAATGAATACACTACTGAGCATTTACAGACTGCAAATAGCTCAACAAATTGTCTCTATAATAAAAGATAAAAGACAAATATGGAAAGGTGACAAGTGGTTTCTGGACATTACTAAACACCAGTTCTGGCAGCCCTCCAGCTTCACAGAGTGTTGTGAATGTGCGAATATTCATTGTTTGTGCAACACTTAATGATCTCCATGTGTTCTACGTAGATCACACCTTGGTTAAAGCTGCATATTTCAACCTGTTTGTCAACACTGCTTTGGGCATCAGGACTCCTGAGTAGGTGTGAACATCTGCTGTGGCTTTATATACCACCTAACGTGACACAGGTTTATTTTTATCACTTTTCCTTTCACTTACTGGGTCACTTATAAGTTTTCTTTTTACATTATTTGGACCACAGTTTTTTTTAATAGCAGCTAATGAGAATACATCAAGACATAAGATCATATTGACGTGTCCTCTATACTGTTTTTTCCAGATATTTTTGCACATTTTGTGCCTTTTGTTGAAAGTACATCGTGGAGAGACAAACAGGAAACCATGGAGACAGAGAGACACCTGGGATAAATGTTGGTGTTGCACCGTGCCGTAATTGCTTGGCCACAAGATGCCCCGTACTGGGGTCATATTTACCACTGATACCCACCCTAGCCTGAGAAAGGATGGCCTGAGCCTGAGCTTCTTGGGCTGTAATCACAGGTCCCTTGTGTGCTTCGCCACCTGCACGGAACTGTCAATCACAAAACACAAGAAAGAAGCAGAATTAAAAACAAACTGACTTGTCTATTTTCACAAAGTGAGACATCTAAAGGTCTCCCCTGGTGAGCACATTCAAATCTGTGCTCTGCACTGTTAAACCTATAAAGCTGTCACTATGCCATCTACACACTTTCACACATACATATGCTGGTACAAGCAGCTTACACACATAAATGTGTCACAGAGCCTTTCAAAGCTTCAGTCACTGGTTCAGAACCACTGCACTTGCTGGCATTTACAAAGTAAGTGATTTGTAACCCAAAGAAAATAAGGCTGCAATCCTTTAGCATACGAGTGATGTGATGAGGTAAAGCTTACTAAATGAAGCGAGGTGATGGGCTAATGCCTGAGATGAAGTGTGTACAGTATGTGAGGGAAACATGACAGCTCAGTGGGCACACAGAAAGTGGCAGGACTTACTGGAAGCATCAGAATGGTACCTGGAGGCCCGGGGACACCGTCTGAACCAGGAATACCAGGACGCCCTGGAGGACCCTGGAGAGTCAGAGGAGGGAGAGAGAGGCGTCACTGTGAAAGTGTAATTCAGCTGGAGCTGAGGTCAACAACCAAACCAAAGTATATGAAATCTCCATTATCTACAATAATGCTATTCAAAAGCACTTGTACAGTATTTGTTTTTAATATACCAACCTCAAATCACCAAATTGTTTTGTTGACTTGTACACCAGTGTGTAATGTTGCTAGGGACAATTAATTTGATGTGGCTAATAAGCATGCCGTATTTTCCCGTGAGATAACAGTATTATTTTGCAATTTCTCTATAATCCCTTGGAGGTCTTCTATAAATTGAAAAGAAAAAAATGATAACAAAAATTAATTCACAGCAGTTTATTCACAGCAGTAATTTCAAAAGGGAAGCCCTTTGCTACAGTCTGCATTGTTGTTGCTTATTCCAAACAGATAAATGACTAATCCTACTGAAAGAACAGGATGGGGAATTCAGTAATGAGCAAAGACAACCCATGTATTTTTCTTAAGCTGGCCTGGGGTATTGCCTGCAGGGGAGCACTGACTCTATACCCTAACAACCCACAGCCATGGCCCTGTGAAGCTCATTAGGTTCCAGAAAACCAAACAGTTGGATGGATAAAAAACGAAGAGAGAGTTCTGCTATTCTTAGATTTTCTTGTCTTAACTGATTTACGTCTGATTTAAATGTGTATTGTTTTTAATGCTGTTACTGTTTTTCTTTGCCTTTGTAAAGCACTTTGAATTGCCTCTGTGTATGAAATGTGCTGTATAAATAAAGCTGCCTTGCTTTGCTTGGATGCTTACCACAAATGGGGCAAAAATGTTTGGCCTTTGGGTGGCACCAGAGTGATTGCATTGTTACATAAAATTAAAAAGGATGCTTTTTTTTTTTTTACGGGGCTATTTTAGGACATCTCAGACTCAGCTTGTTAGACTTGACTAAACGTCCATCAGTCTAAGCTATAATTTGTCACCTTGAGGTTCTGATTTGTTAGACCTCAGCTGTATTTCACATCCTCATCTGTACTCTGTCTGGGTCCCGATGTCTCTCTGCTTTATGCTAACATTAGCATGCAAACTACAGAATCACATATTTACACGCCTACTTTAGTATGTTGACAAGAAAACCACTTTAATCATGGGAAGTTTTGAGTGCTTGCATGCTGTGTTAGCATTAAGCTCAAAGTACAGCAAAGGCTGAGGGGAGTCTGAGAGGAATACTGCCATGTGCTAAAGTGTTGGAACAGGTGGAAAAGCATGTTCTGGGTCATTAGGATTCAACTTCTGGGCAGCAAGAATGTCTGTAAATGGCAATCTATCCAAACGTTGTTGAGATATTTTACCTACGGACCGACTGACATTCATAGGGCAATATAGCCTGGATAAAAGCTACTTTAAAGCAAAATGATTGCATAAAGGTTGCTCATGCTGAATAATGACAGTATGAAAAGACAGTTAAATTATAATGTGATGACACTTTTATTTAATAGAGGCAAAAACTATCATAAATCTGATCATACCAAGTAGTACCCAGTGTTTCCAGGGAAACCCAGATCTATTTAACAGTCTTGTCTTGTGCCCCAATCTCTGCTGGCTCAGATTGATGCCGTGTGTTCCCATCTGCCTTTGCCCAGAGCTGGTAAATACTCACTGATGTTACAGGAAGCATAGTGGTATTTGGTGTTAAAAGTTTTCCTACATGGCTGGGAAAGTGATGTTTAGGTGGAAAGGAGGGAGATGGTGATCATGAGAAAAATGATCCAATCAAACACTGAGCCTAGGCGGATACTACGCAACGGAAAACCACGAGACTACAGAAACAAGTCACTTTTATGCCCTGTGTCAATCCTCTGCAGTCAAGAGAGGAAATGAAGGGAGGAGGAGAGACTTTTGAACCAGCAAAATATTTATCATCACTTTGACCAAATGGAACAACAAGCCTTTTGTTCTGGTGTGGACCAGTCACACCGAAAGAGGTGTGTTGGTTTTTTTGGGGGGTGGGGGGTGGCAAATAAAGAGTTAACCTCCAGAGACAGCATAGATGTGCTAACAGGGTGATGGGAGAGGGGGCAGGACAATCACCACACTGGGGAAAAAAAGCTGAGATTCAGTTTTGTGGAGGGGACAGACTCTTTTTCTGTCTCCTCCAATCAATCACATACGACAAGAATTCCTTGGTGCTGAGAAGAAAAAGGCTTTGAGAAAGTTTAGGCATCTACATATTTTACAGCAAACTCAAACATCTCACAGGTCCTGTAGCATACCACCACAGCTGTTTCTCAGGACTTTTCTTTGTTGGTATACTGACAGTTTATGAGGATCTCATTTCCCTGCACCACTCCTCACTAATCCCCCCTGTTGCTGCAGTAGCAAGCTGCATCCAATTATGCTATTCATTCCATGGCACTGAGATTGTACTTCACAGCTTTCCAATAAAGAAGACAGCAGGATAACAAATGCAAGGGCGTTTATAGTCATGCTGAGTCCCATAATACAACAAGTGAGATGAATGGTTGAGTTTAAAGTCAGTATTTCAAAATGTTTTGCATCAGTGATGACCTTAAAAAAAACATTTATTTTGATTGATATACAACTTACCTGAAATCAAAATCTCTTCTTTTAGCAAAATATAAGTTAAATTTTAATGTTCTTAATGAATAGACAATTTGTGGCAGAGCTTCTTACATACATGTCTAATCAGCTGTGAAATGAGACATGCATTCAACTCACCCTCTCACCATGATCTCCCGGGGCACCTGGGGGACCCTGCAATCCTGGGGAACCAGGAAGACCCTAAAAGCAAACACACACAGACACATATGCACTTACCATATATTATTCCAAACTGCTGCTAACCAGCATTCCCACCACAGTCAATCTATCCAATACTATGCCTGCACAGGCCAACAAAGACACAGGAAAAGACATGAATCTAAAATGAAATAAGCCTCAAAATGAAATAGCCCCCCACTCCCCTTTTCTCTCTCTCTGTTGCACTCACATACAGAGACACAGACATATACACATTCATGCACAAATACATATTTGTCAGTCTCTCCCAACTCAAGCTTCACTGGCGATCAGGGCTGATGCTCTTTCCATGAAGGCATTTTTTTCCTTTCTTTAGCTGTTCTCCATCTGTGAAGGGAGACAGGAGTATGGGAGAACGTGATACTCACTGCCTGGCCGGGGGCTCCTTGGGGTCCTTCTATAAGCATCCCCTGAAAAAGGAAAAAGTGGATACAGTAGCATTATAGGGCAGTCTGCAAACCCACAGGCAAAGGAGAACAGGGGAAGAAATAAGAGCTAGTGAGTGCTTTGGGTTTGACTCTGAGTTTATAAAGTCAACAAACTCAAGATGATAACAATGCTAACAGATGTACTATTCTATAATGTGTGTGGTCAGAGATGTGGATGGGAGCCTGTGGTGGTACAGAAGAAGAGATGTTAACTGCAGCTACTATTTCAAACAATGTTTACCCTGTGGTGGTAAATTGTATAGGAGGCTCCCAAACCAATGTATTAACTGTGGCATTGGTGCAGACGGTGGTTGTGCCGTCATTAGTCATTAGACCAAAAATGAGAGTTACTGTAAATCTCAGCAGGAGGGAAGACACTTTGTAGGACCTTAGTAAGTGTTTCAACTCCTTCATTAAACTAATCAAGATGCAAAGTTCAGCTGCAGTGAAAGTAAATAAATAAATATAAAAAAATAGGAGTGTAAATCAAAAATGAAAAAGATATTTCTTCAAGAAAAAAGATTAAAGAAACCATATTCTTCAGAAAACGTAGAGAATCTGATTCAGGGCTTTTACAAACTTATAAATCATTGTATGCAACAGTTGGAAAGTCTTAGTTGATATGAAAGCCTGCTGACATTAATTTTGAAATATGCCATTTATCTGAACAATTGTTGCCTAAAATAAGACCAGGCAAGAGACAGAAAGATTTCTGGCTAGTTAGAAAGCTACAGAGCTAACTGTTAGATTGGCACTGAGCTAGACACCTAAATCACCTATAAACAGACAGACAGACACTGTAGATCCATGCAACTTCCTTCAGGACATGTGACGCATTTCTTTATTTTGGTGTTCAAAATTAGCTTGGATAAAGCTGATTTCATCTTCAACTGTTATCAGAACTGGGGCACATGAGGACTAATACTTCACTTACTGGCTCAATGACAGCAGGTTCACCCTTCTCTCCTTTTTCTCCCAGGTAACTTCTACTTTGACCCACCTGCAAACAGAAGGCAAACCAGGTGAGCTTTTTACACTCTAACCAGCCAGACATGTATATGTAAAGTCAGAGCACTAATGGTTTGAAAGCCAAAAATGGAAAATGTGAGACCAATGAGCAGCAGATGTCCTGCCTGACGAGCTGCGTCTTCCCTTTTATGGAGCTTACTTAATACTCTAACAAAATTGCTAAGAAACATTCAGTAAAATGCTGACTAGTGTTCTGCATGCTTAGAAAGATTAAGGTAGTTCTCAAGGCAAAAAGATGATTTTTTTTTCTTGCCTTCTGGAAAAATAAACCTCAAGAATCTCTTTGCAAGAAGCTATAATTTAGTCTTTGGTCTGACTCCTATTTATTAAACGCCCTAAAAGCCAAGGACTGCAGGAGAAAATAAGACCCCAACTGTGCACAAATGCAGAGGCCATTGTTACCTGACACCATCCATACGATGACTTCACATGAAAAGAATTCACAAACCACTAAAACCCAGATTGTACAGTTTAACCTGTAGGAGTCACAGAATAGAGCTGTGGTGTCCTGAGATCGCAGAGGGTAGACCACTGATAGAGTGGTTCAGGGGAACCCAAAGCCAACAGAGCTCAGTTAAACCTCCAGAAAGGGACTGTGTCACCTTTCTGGATCCTGAGGTAAGGAAGAGGGCTGGAAACAAGCCACAATAAACACTGGCTCAGCAGATATATCTTCCTTGTTTCAGATATTGATCAGAATGGATTTGATAAAAAAAAAAAGCATCTGCTAAGACTTAGTTTCTCATCAGATCCAAAGAGATCATTGGTGTGTTAACAAGGAAGGAGCTGCACAGCATAGGTCAGTGGGGTCACAAAGTTATGGAAGATGTTTTTCTGTGTAGACAGCTCGCTCCACCACTGTTTATCTATCGGAGACTTAGATATGCCAGGTGTGTATTTGTGTTTAGTGTATTTATATACAGAAACTCCGAGCTATAACAACAAACAAAAAGGCTACTGCAAACAGCTCATCAGAGAACAGCCACCTGCATCATTCCTGTCTTTCCACATTCCTGACCACCATTACCATTCCTAACCACTCCAGCACTTACACTGCTCTCTCTGATGTCTGTCTCTGCTGGAACACCAACACCGAACTCTTCCTCATATGTTGCAGATGTAGGCTTGGTGTCAGTGAGGTCGTAATCGCCATAATCACCGTATTCATATGGCTTCTCTACTACCTCTTTGTTGTCATATTCCTTCAGGTCGTATTCCATAAAGTCATACGTGTCGGTGACAGGGTCCACCTTCTCTTTGGTGTCCACTGAGGCAGCAGATTCCACGGTAACAGTGGGGTCCGCCCCAACCTGTTCCACACCAGTGATGTAATCATCCATATTTCCCCCCTCGTAGCTCTGGGATCAATCCAGGCATCGCAAAAAGGGGGTTGTTAAGATGGAAGGACACAGAAGTTTGGTTAGTGCGATGAAACCATGTGAACAGCTGCAATGATTCACATGATTTGTATAACTTGATTCACAGACAAAGCGTTAGTATTTAACAATTTGATCAAAATATCAAATTATTGGACACCAACTAGGTTAACCCTCTTGTTATGTTGCGGGTCAAATTGACCCACGAACATAACTGCTGAGCAGGCATCACCTGAGAAATGAACATAACAGGAGGGTTAAACTCCTCTAAGGAATTTTCATTTTAATTGTGCACACATCAATGTTTCTAATTTGGGATGGCATCCAAAATGCAACTTTCGTGAAAGTAAACATATAGGCACTGTTAACATGACATCTATGATCACATTTTATTCTGTTTGTCTGTAAAGCAACAGGAAAGTGAGATGTCTCAGCATGGTGAAACTATACTATAAACTATATTAACTCTAAAATTACAGTATGAAGGGCTAGTGGGGTCATTTAGACAGCATAATCTTGACTATTTCAATCTTAGTTAAAAGGTCAAATACATCTGAGTTACAATTGTACTGATTTACAAGCATTGTCTTGTAAATCAGGCTCAGCGATGATTTACAAGACAGTGCCGATTGAAATATGTCAGTGTTACACTCAAATGCATCCTTAGACATCACGAAGGGAGAATGTAGAGAAACAGATTCTCATGCAAATTTTGTTTTGGAAGCAACCTTTTGAGAGTTGAAAATTGTTGCACACAATTTTTAGCTTGTGTAATCTCCGGAGAACAACTTGCATTTGAGAACAATGCATCTCACAAAAGTAATTGTTCATTTCACAGGATCCGATTATAGCGCAGCACATCTCAGGAAAAATTAGCAGAGGTTAAACACTGTGTAAGAGTGCTTCCATCTAAACAGTCAGCAAATCATTTGAATATAAATATGAATGAATAACTTTATTTAAGATTTATAAACAGGATTTAAACATCCAATTTTAAGTCAGCTGTCTATTTCTCTTCATTTTAACTCACAAAAGTATCTTTAATGTTATTTATTACAGGGTTTGTATATCACAAATCTAAAATGTTAATTCCACAACTAGGCAGCTGACAAAGCACAATCCATGGCTAAATCTAGGTGAGACTTAAATGGTTGGTAATATTTTAAGCAACATGCAGTACCGGCAAAAAATATAATACCTACCTGCAGTAATAAAAACAGATACACGGTGCAGAATGCCCCACAGAAGGACAATAAAACTCAAATGCATGAACAGACTGGAGGAGCATAGCGGTAATATTAGCAGACTCAGGACTTGCACTATCTCCTGACAATGCAATACTGTAGCACATTTAGTCAAAGGACCTACCAATGGCATTTTGTCTGTTGTGTCAGGTCCTTATGTAATATGACCCGATGACACTGTCTAAAAGAGTCCTCAGTAATCAGAGTGTTCCAACACTGGACAGCATATTCTGTGGTTAGCCCTCTACCCTGTCATTTCAAATGAATGTCATGTCTCAAACTGAATGATGCTGCATTATCCACCTGAAGGTATCTACAGTAACAATGCAAATTGGCTGGTGGAGCACGCAGCTGTATTGTTTTAGTTTAACGCCCATGTTCCTCATTATGTTGTGTTTTATGTGATGGTTTAGCACAAATTAGGACAGGATTTGCCATTTTCAGGATATGGTGGATGGGTCTGCATCTGTCTACTGATTTTCCATTGGTCACGGTTCAATATATGAAAACGTTTTACTGCTTAGGTCTTTATCCAGACTCTATTTGATGGAAGCAGTTTCTCATGGAAATGAAGCAGCAGAGAAACCTGTTTGATGTTAGCGAGGCCTTGGTGGGTTTCACCCTCCAAAGACAATTAGAAAAATATGTTTTGTTGTTGTTGATGCACTACAGCTTTGTTGAAATTTTCATTTTGTACCAGTAAACCAACAATTTAAACAGAGATCAGGATGTTAATTGTCAAGTCAGTGATGCACAGAGAATTTTCTACAGTAATAAAAAGTGTATCCCATGAAACAAAGTTGAACTAATTTATCTGTGGTCCAAACCTTTCTGATTTTACAAAACTCAAGAATACACATATTTTAAATTAAAATTCCAAATGATGTCAATCAACTACTAACTGCCTACAGCTGTAGGAAAAGAATCTGGGTCTAGTGTCCAGGGTGTTTCATAACCTTTTACTATATATCCATATTTTCCAAATTATTTAATCAATTTTTCCAAATATCCTTAAAATCTTTTGACATTGTGTAATGACTGCAGCAGAGTGAAATATTTCCAAAATGAATACTACATCTTGGGCATGACAGTTTGGAACTAATCCTTCCTGTCTCTGGGCCTCTACTGACTGCTGCTGAAATCATTAAACCAACTGTTATACTATCAGTTGTTTAGTCTGACATTTCATATTATATATTATATAGCTCTAAGAATATTTTACCGCAGCTTTTTTTACCAAACTCACTGTTAAATGGTTTATATTTTGTCCTGTTGACAAAAGCAAAACATGTAACGCGTAAGATTTGTGAAAAAAAAAAAAAAGAAATGCAGGTTACCGAGCCTGGTCCTGTAGTCTCAGTGGGGGTTTCAGGCTGAATTCTGTCCTTTGTGGGGTAGTCATACTCTCCCAGGTAGTATTCTTCATCCAGATTTGTCTGAAATTGGAGCAGGAAAATGGGCAGATGGGTAAATCCTACTATCCTATTTGAAAGCTTCATTTAGTGTGATTGTTGAGGCGTAATGGTTGTATTGCTTGTCTTCAAATATTTGAGGACATTTTATGATCTGTTATGTTCTTCCGTTAAAGGGAGTTTTTCCTCCCCACTGTTGCCAAGTGCTTGCTCAAGAGGGATTTGTTGGGTTTTCCCTATAATATTGTAAGGTCTAGACCTTACTATGGAAAGTGCGCTTTATTTTGTCCTGTTGACAAAAAAAACAACAACATGTAACTCACAAGATTAGTGAAAAAAGAAATGCATGTTTAAAAGGTTACCAAGCCGGGTCCTGTAGTATCAGTGGGGGTTTCAGGCTGAATTTTGTCCTCTGTGGGGTAGTCATAACCATCGTAGTCAGGTTCCACCGTTGTCTGAAATTGAAGCAGGAACATGGGCAGATGGGTAAATCCTACTAAATATAAGTTATATTTGAAAGCTTCATTTAATGTGATAAAAGAAGGTAATGGTGATATTGCTGTCCTCATACATTTGGTTATAGTGGTTTATTTATTTAGTGTATGTTTTGCTACAAATAGATAAACATACAAACATCAAAATAGACTAGGGGAATATTTACAAAGGTTTTGTGGCTCATTTTCTGGCACCAAACAGTGAAATTGCATGTTCATACTTAAACAAGTCACAACAGGGGTTTGCAGAGAAACAGAAGAAATGTGGCACTGCAGGAATTTGCACTGTTGTTTTTTAAGGCGTTTCAGTACAGGAATGCAAACATCAGGAAGGACAGAATAAAAATGTATACAAATACCCTCAGCGCCTGATTTACCACTTCTTGGACAGCAGGAACTGCGGGTGAAATTTAACGTCAGGAGAAAGCAGGTATAAAATTTGAGGCGCTGATGTCAGCATGGTAGCTGTTAGTCATGTGACAGCTCGTTAGGAACTGGAGTTAAGAACATGTTTGAAGAGGTTGAGGGGGTTTGTAATGTGCATCGCTAGCCAGAGCACAATGTGAGGGACTTTTACAGGTTTTCAGGCCAAACCATGCTTCAATTACTGAACAAAACAAAAGATGATTTGAGGTGATTGATGTTCTGAAACGAGTTAGTGCTATGCAAATAAAACTGAATTGAAATGAATTGTCTAATCTGTACCAAAACTAAAGAGTTTTTATGGTAAACTAGGCTAATTGTTTCCTGGCTCCAGCTTCATAGCAACCATATAGAAATGAGAGTAGTATTGATCTTCTTATCTATCTCTCAACAAGAAAGCAAATGTCAAACTATTCTTTTAAATCATCACTGTCAATGGGTATCTACTGGTATACTGCCCACAGCCCATATAATATGTAATTTTAATCAAAACAGATCTGAATAACATATTAAGATTTTTCCCAATGTGTCCTTTCTTTGAATTTTCCCAGCACTGTCCAAACAGAAGTGATACAGATTAAAATAACAGACCAACCCCAGATATGTATCATTGCAGAGATAAATATTAGTCCCTAGACTACTGCTGAGCTCATAAAAATAATTCAAGACCCACAGTCCACTGCAATACTGGCCTAGCCTCCGCTCAGAAGCCCAGAGAGATGCCGAGAGGTCACACAAGAGAGAATCCCTGGCCAAACTGAACAGACTGACAGACAGGAGAATCTGAGACAAGCAGAGGGTCAGAGAGAAATTCAAAGAAAGATGGAGAATGAAAGATTCATACAGATTTACGGTGCTGAAGTGCCTGGCTGAGCTGGAGGCCGTCTCCACAGGCTGGGATGAAAGACATAAATACTGAAATGTGCTCATAAAAAGCTCCCCCTTCCTCCTCTTGCATCACTCCATCTTCCTGTTTTAACTCAGCCACAGACATGTGGCTCACGACTGCAAAGGCGGTATGCTTCAGGTAAGCGAGCATTTTCAGAGGATAAAGGTCAGAGCACTGTGCCTTTGTTGCAGTGGTTTGATTGAAGTTCAGACCTCAAAGAACACAAGGTGAGATTTGAATTTCTATAACAGTGATTTGTCCTTTGGAAATAAATTCTTTAAAATGCTGAGATGGAATGTAAGAAAAACATTCCTGTTCTAACTGCACAGAAACTGACAATGACTAAACCAGAGTTAGTGTTCTTGAATCCAAACTGTTCCTTGCTGTCTACTTAGAACTGACAAGCTCCTTGTCTTGGCGCTGAAGAGTAACTTGATGATGAAGCAATACTTTCCAGGACATGGTACCCACTGTACAGCCAATATTTTCAAACAAAGAACCGGCTCCTGATTTTTTCTTTAACCAGGGATCTAAAGTCCACTTTTCCAGGTACTAGGAGGAGCTGGGGCTAGGGAAGGAAATGCTTAAATTTCCCTGGGAGCCTGGGCAGAGCCTGCAGAACTCGTTAGAGATATAAATCACAGAGCCACTCCAAAGTGGGCTCAGCTTTTGTGGCAGGGAAAAAGTTTCCAGTGTGAGCTCATCACTTATTTACTAAAATACTGAAGGAAAAATGTCAGCTGAGAGAAAGGCTTGAGCTACCAAATAACAAAAACTCAAGATGAAAAATGAGGCCTTGACATAAAGCACCGTATTTCAATTAGGAAACTGAAGAGGCTACAAGTGATGTTTTTGAGTCTGTCGCAATAAAATTGAAATTTCAAAAGATGAGTTCAGACTCAACACTGTATTCTGGTATGTCCACATGTTTCCACCAGTAAAACACAGACTAGAGAAAGAGACAGATTAGAGTTGACATTAAAACTCATGCAAGGCCACCACTGTCAGAGAACTTGCCCAGAGGAACGTGTGTAAAAAAAAGTTAAGATCCCACAATTCACAGAGAACTTCCTCTTTTATATAAGAAAATGTGAAGAGATTTCAAATTTCAGTTTGACTTAAAATCACCCTGTCTTTAATTCTGCTTAATTCTCACCTGTCCAAGTCTTCTAATTTGTTGTCCTATAGTTGTCTTTTGCTAGCTAACATTTCAAGTCTTTCCAGATCTCTGTTATCACTCTCCCTCTCTTTTCCTAGCTGCAAATATTCCTCCAATCTTTCCTCTCTGAATCTAGCTATCTCTAAAGCTGTCCCTCCTGTCTCCCAGCTCTCTCTTCGTCCTTCCTTCCCTCTCTCCAGACAACCACTCTTCCCCATCCTCTACTACTACACTGATAGTGTTTTTTTCCATCTACACAAGTCAGCCCTACTGAGCCGAGCCGTGCTGAGCTGCTCTGGAGTCAGCACGGTTCTGTTCCCACTGCACCATAAAATGCATTGTTTATTGTCCGCATCTGGATCGCATGAGGGTGGTGCCAGCGACTGAGAAGTGACACATAACCCAAGGCATCAGTGTGGTGTTACTAGCTTGCAAGATGGGGCCCTTGGTGTTAGGCATTATTTTAACCCCTCATCCAACGTGCACATGTGAGACTCCATTTTCAAATCTTGTTGCAATGAAATAATAGATAAAAAGTCAATGGTGAATATAAGGACGTTTCCTTGGCGCAACATTTCAGCCAATCACGTCTTGATGAGTCAGCTCTGTTAGAGCTTGAGCTCAGCCTTACTCAGTCCTGGGTGGGGTGGAAGCAGGGCTGGGTGAGCCCAAGTCAGCCCCTGCTGCTAAGATGGAAATGGAGGCCGACTCGTGCCCACCTGGCTCCGCACGATTAAAGTGGGCTGACCTGTGTTGACATAAAACCACCCTGCTCAGTCTACCTTGTTCCCTCTCCAGATACTGACCTGGTCAGCTTCCTGAGCCTGGGGGATGTCCTGGTGGCTGGGGCTTTCACAGTCAGGGCTGTAGTGTTCACAGTAGTCATAGGCTGCCCTGGGGTCTGCCACTATAAGCAGCTGCTGGATGTCACCCTGGAAGAAGAGAAGACGAAAGAAAAGCAGCATGTCAGCATAAGCAATATAACAAATTTCAGAGACTATAGTTATAAGATTTAAGTATGTACAGAGGTAAATTCCCATGTCTTTTCTTTTGTCCTTAGTGTTCCACACTATAAAAACATCATAAAAAGTCTGCTGGATAATTTACAGTGCTATAGGTTTTTGCTGTGGCCATCAGTTTTATTTAGTTTCTAACAAATTAAGGCCTTTTAAGTTTGGTTTCTACTGAGAAGAAGCTGGTTCAAGGTACAAATCAGAACAGAACACTTCACCATTGCAAAACTGGAAAAAAAAAACCCATTAAATACTAGTTGAAATCTTCTGCTTCCATGCACAGTTAGAGGCACATATACATAACAGAATGTGAAGCTATGTAATTAGATATGATTACAGTTGCTCCATGGGACTATAAACTGACCTTTCTCCTTACATTTTTAGGACTCAAGCCTTTTGACTTTTTAATCAGACAAATAGATATCCTCTGACACAGTCGCTAATCACCTGAACCTCAGTTGGCAGGGCGCTATGCCCCTCTGGCACCTTGGAAGTGCTCCAACTGTCAATCACTTAAAACCGTCTATGCAGAAAATGAATGTGATTTTTACACCCTGACACCCAGAATAACTCCACCTACCTTACAATCAGAAACCCTTTCTCCAAACTCGCTCATACTGCCCTTTTTCTTTTGTAATTACAAATGGAAACCAAATGTCAACATCACTGAAGAATTCGCCTTCTCCTTACCTAGCGCTGCACCAATGTACTGTTAATATATTGTGACAATATAATAACAAGGTAGGTGTCAAAACAAAAGTCTATTGACCATTAATTACATATAATTTTATGGAATAAATCAAGGCTATATGCATCAGTAAACTTTTAAAAAAGAACTACTGTAGAGTTGCCTTCATGCAGAAAGTATTGATTTGCTTTTGGAAAAGAAAATCAGATCCCTGCTCACAACCTTCCCATCAGCCAAAGTTTCTTTTCCATGATGGTCTCCAAAGGAATTTCTAAAGTGGGAACTGTTATGCCACTGAAGTGAGGAATGTTATCTATACCCATCAACTACATGAGCACCTCAGCTGACGTTTTTCACAGTCCAACTGGAGTAAGTAAGTGAAAGGACAAACAAATGGGGAAAATAAAAGCACTGTGTGAAGGCAAAGGGAGGTCATGATCAGGGCGGCCACTAAAGAGGAAGCACATACATGCAGATTTGATTAAAATACAGCAGGCAACATCTGTACAAACTTAGACCTCTGAAACACATTACTCCAATCATAGGTGACCCGTAAATCTCAACAGGCCATTGAATATCCCAAACAACCAAATTATGTAAATAAATTCATCTGTACATCCCATAAAATATATATTGATACAGATATGTCATGTCACAGTGTAACAATGTGACAACTGTGAGGTATCAGGTGTAAGAAGTCTCTACAGTATCTTTGACTAAAATGTAGCTCATTAGCAAAGAAAAGATTGCTTTCACATAGGTCGTAATAACATATGACAAAATTAGACACGTGTTTTAGACTCATAGCACACAAAATTTGAACATTTCAGGTTTGTAGCTGGGAGGCTATACTGAAGAAGTGAAATAGATGCTAAAAATTAGGTTTTTTGGGGGGGGGGGGGGGGGTAATAGCTCCTACCGCTCCTTCGAGCAAGGTATTTAAAGTCCAACTCTGACAAATCAGATCTCACTGTGGCTGCACTGGGGAGCTTCCAGGTGTAAAGCAAAGAATAAGAAGCACAGAATTTATGCTTATTTAGCCAACGTTCTGTGAAATAAGGGGAAAATACCTTACTCACAAGAGTTCACCCTGCATCTTGGGAACTTCCTACTACAACAAAAAAAAAGACAAAAAGATCTGCAGGCACTGCATACTGTATGTCTTTTATATAATTTAGCACAAATGGATTCAAAGTCAAGGCTTGAAACAGAGAAGACAGTTAAAAACAGATGCACTGCGTTTGGCAATGCCTCTGTCTGCTTCCTCCTCTCTGGGCCTTCCTGTGTGCGTGGAGAGTTAACTTTTCATTCTCACTCATTCATTTTTTTTTTTTAGCTTAGTTTATATTCAGTTTGAAAATAAAGTCTATAAAGCAACCATGCATTCGCTTCGGCTTGTCAAGAGACCACACACACTTAGCCCATTTACAAAGCCAGTCAGTGATTCAGTTACTCCCATACTCCCTGAACCTCCCCCCCCCCCCTCTCTCTTTTTACCAACTGTCTCCTTCATCTGCATCTTGGAGCTTTTGTTGATGTTACTGTCTGGATTATATTACACATCTCTCTGACATCTATCGAGGTTCCTCCCCAGAATTCCAAGAATGATCTACAACACCACCCTGGCTCTACTCAGACAGAGCTGGCACAGATGCAGTGGGATAAATCATCTGTCTGGGCAACACTACAGTCAAAGCATTAACAGTCCTGTGTACAATATGCATGTGTGTTTAAATACAACATGCTTTGACACATGTAAACCTTGATCACCCATTATAACAACAACAATTAAATGGAATGAAGTTCATAAAAGGACAAACTGAAAAGGATGAGACTATGATCAAAGAAAGGAGAAGCTGGGATTCATCTGTCCTTCTACATTTGACTCATTGAAAAACTAATTCAAGAGTACGCAAAGGGTTGCGCTTGTCTTTTTTTATATCTTGAAGAACAGAGACTAAACACAAGCGCACTTCCTAAATCACGTATGCTTCTCATCTGATTTTAAGCTAAGAGATTGAAACCAGCAGACAGTACTGGATTTTCCCTGGGCTAGGTAGCCTTGATGTCTGCTGTGAAGACCCTCTTTTCCAATGCACAACCCATACCCAGTGTGAACAGAAGTCACTTAAGGATAACAACTGACAGATGGATGATTATCTAATAGCGGGCAGTATTACAACTCCTCAGCAGACCATGAAATCTATCCTTTGTATTGTATTATTAGTAGGATGTCAAATATCAGCTTCCGACTGCCACTCAGGAAGACAGAGGCAGGGGGGTAAAGTGATCGAGTGAATAGTCGATATCTGACTATGAGCACACATTACCTCATCCATAAGCAACAAACACCTGACTGACCTCAAAACTCGGATACAACTGTGATTACATGTAGATACTGTAACTCCCGCTGGCGCTGAATCAGAGACGACAGCAGGCACAGGGGTTTTGCAGTTTTGTATTTGTTGGGATAATTTGAAGGCATAAACAAATAAGTAGGCTGCATTTGACTCTACCAAATTAATACCATTCTTGATTTAGAAATGTTATCAGCATCAGTGTCATTTTCTGAAGCGTTACAACCTTTTTTCTTTTTTTTTATTATGAACCTGACACTGTTTTGCCCTGATTTGAGCCTTACAGGCTTCTTCTCAGGCTGCACTCGTATCCTGCTGACTCCTGCCAGAACATTACTCCAACAAGACAAAGAGGACCTCACCTTGGGCTCCAGGAAAACACATTTAGCACTTCTGGTAACTTTTTGATATTTATAGACAAAAAAATAAATAAAATAATGGAGAAAATAACTGGCAGCTTAACAGATAATAAAAGTAATTCCACTATGCAGCATTACTCTGTACACAACCAATATATAGTTTTCACTAATGCCTAAAGAACAACATGTAAGGGCTAATTAGATGGTGTGGCACATCAATGTGCCTGCAGGAGCAGCTGGGGGATATTCAGACACCTGAAACACACACTTGCCAATGTGTAGTCTGACCCAGAAAAACACAGATGCAAACATGTGGAGGCTGGAGAAAAAGGGCCACCATGATCACACATTACATGTTTGTGTGATCAATACTTTAATACTTCAGTACTCCACAGACTGGTTGCTGTTTCAGGAAATCATCCACGCACAACACCAAAACATTTCTAGGCTTAAAAAGGAAGGGGAAAGGATGTTTTTTACTATTGCAATCTCACCATGCCATAGAAAACTACATGTGTATTTTAGATATTTCCAGAAACAAAGTCCTGGTTACTCGTCCACAGACCTTGCTGTGAACTGCTTTCACTGCAACTACTTTCTACTAAAGAAAAAAAAAATCATATGGAAGCTTTATTGGTGTCACTGTGACCTGCCAGTGACACTGAACCTCCCAGGGCTCCATCTGCCAGATGGGCCATGCAGACTAGGGCTGCTCAAATCAAACTTTTCATAGGAGCTGCTCTTGCAGATGTTTTAGAGTAGATACTGTGCAAACTTGCACTATCTTTTGTGACCAAAATGCGCTTCTGTATTTTCTTTTTCTCTTGTGCCCAGCTCTGCACAAATGTGACACAATTATTGTTTGCCTGCTTTTCAAAACTATGGGAGGGGAGCACATCATGACAGAACAAATAGACAGATGGAATTTCAAAACCGTACAAGGACAACAATTAACCAAGCTGCAGAGAAGAGGAAAAATGTATAATACTCTCCAGATTTCTCCCAGCGTTTTATCAAATGCAGCCTTTGTGGTGAGTGCAGGGATGAAGTTTCTTTTCAAGCACTGGAGACATACAAATGTCTTACACCCTTTGAATATTAAAACATTTATCCTGCCAGTAGCTCACAAAACTGTTGAACTGTCTGAACCATCTGCTTGCTTGTCTGCCTGCCCTTTCCTCACAACTCTCACTTTCTCTCTCCCTCTCTTTTTCCTCACCCTGCTCTTTTCCATTAGCTGCACCTTGGGTCCATTACTTCCTGGCTGTGACCCTCACAAACTGGTCCCAGCACAAGGGACAAGGAGGTCAGATACAGGTAGAATTTGATAGTATACTATGGGACTATTATGCAAAGATCTAAGCTTTGTACATATAAATAAATACAATAAAGTAAATACTGTAAAGTTATGCAGAGACAGATGAACTTCTCAGCAACACTCACACTCAGACAAATATGAATAAATCATTATATTCCTATTACACAACCCCTAACCAAAACATTTTCTGGCGGGTACTGGAGGGTAAAAAGTGACTGAGGCAGATGAGAAACAGTCAAGCATGTTTCTCTTCCTGCCGGCTCAACCATAAACAATGATTCACTTTAAGGCCCAGAGCCCATCAGAGCCTTATTAGAGCCCTCCGCCAAAGACTGTCCTGCTTGAGGGACAGAGTTTTGCAACAATCTTCTATTCAGTGATGACAGATGCATAAACAAACTGCCCCCACCTCTGCTCTCTTCCTCACAGACATACAAACACATATTTTGAATGTATGACATATGTAACGCACATAAACACACATGCTGACATACAGTGCAAACAAAGTATCCCCTATTCTTTTATTTAAAGGAGAAAGAGGGGGAAAAGGCATTTGCAGGCTTGGTCAGTAAGCATATCTCTTAAACAGCTGTGCAATCAGAGCCAAGACTAAGGACACACTGATCATATTTTCCTCTAGTCTTCATTCTTCAGTGTGCTCCAAATTTGACACCTGCTTATGCAATCTTACTGCAGTAAGGTAGCCATGCGCTCCCAGTTCAGAGTGGTTTTAGTCAGAAAGCTCACAGCCAACCTTAGTAATTAAACCTGGGAAATGCTCCAAAGTTGTGACTCTTAGCAATGCTAAACAGCCACAGTTTCTTCATCCCTTAGGTCCCAGATAGATTCTCATTAGTGTAAACTCAGAAATCTGCCAGTGACTCAGTAGAGAAAATGTTTCTAGTTTTGTTTCTAGTTTATCCAGTTACAAAGTTAGATAAAAGTGTAAGCCTTAAGAAAAGCATTTGTTAAACACCTCAAAAGTTTAGGTTTGCTTGACTTTTTGGACACAGGTAAAAATCTAGGAAAGACTTCTGCCAAATTCCAGTTTTCCAGATACATCATTAGGCAAAGGGAAGGGAAATTTTGATCTGACAATAAAGAATGTGAAGTTGTCATCATGCCGTGTTGAATTTTGGGTAAATACACCATTTGGGGGAGTCACGCTCATTATCCATCACAGAGATAAACATCTTAATTTAAAATATATACATACTGTATATATACATATATACTATCTCATACAACTACATGCAGTAGCAGATGCTTCAACTATGTACAAATGTTTACTTTTGTGTTCAGTTTGAGCACAAACAGGACAGAAACTTATTCATCTGGAGTGTCTATGTTATCTGCTGACAGCTGCTAGCTAGCGTTAGCTCCCAAACCGAAAGCTGAGATCAGGATGCAGAGTCATCTTTAAGTCTGTCCCTCTTGTCGACAGGATCTCTAGGTTCACGATGAGTTACCTACAGTCAACTATAGTCAGCTAAGGTTGCCCATTCTGAATGATCACAGTCTGTAAAGTGATATCTAAATGATTTAAGCAACTTTTTAGCCAAACAAAACAATAATGTATGCAGGTAAATGCAGTGCCTCCCTCCCAAAATAGCGCCACTGTCCCAACAATCAACACAGCATGATGTATCTTCACATTTCCTGTTGTGTTAGATAAAAGACAGGGATCAACTAAATCACTGGAGTAAGGATTGAGAAGTTTAAGGCCACTCTCATGCTTGTGTGATAAGTGCAGAGGTGGAGTCAGAAGTTGCTTAGTTTAATAGAGCATAAGGACTAAAAGTAAAGGAAAACAGTGTTAGGTATTGGCTCGCTCTAGTGCAAAGATACAAAAAATACACCTAGTAACACCCTTAAAGCTACCTAATGAGTGTGTTTTATCTCGTATGTTTAATCTGTACACCAACAAAATGTTAAAACAATAATTTGTGGGTTTAGTTTTGTACACTATTTCTTTATAAACACCTGTAGTGAATTGTGTAAATACTGTCATGATTGTGATGTCCCACGCAACCAGTGGAGGGGCTAGTTAAGAAACACTTAAAGCAGCACCAGGCTAGCTGTCTCCCCTTGCTCCTAGTCTTTATGCAAAGCTAAGCTAATCATCTCCTGGCTACAGTTCCATATTGAGCACACAGAGATGAAAGTGGTAGTACAATACACAGTCAAGCTAAGAGGGAATCTTAAGATTTACAATTAATTAAACATTTTATATTTCAGCATAAATACTCTCTTTATACAAACAGGATCCTGGAAGAATTGGTCTGCTGGCAAAGATGTTTCAAATTTTCAGAGTATATTTATCAGCCAGCAGTGTCCCAAAATTTTCCATAGCCCCAGAGGTATACTGATTGCTGCATATCAAGAACAGCTGTAGAATGAATGCCAATGGATAATCCCATAAACAAACCTTAACCAAACACATGGCTGACATCTACTTTACAAACCTTTTTATGCACTGGAATATTAAAATAAATAACCAAAGTCCCTGTGGCCAGTATAAATTTTGCCATTAGCAGTGCAGTTTGGCTACTAGTAGCCAGTTTGTAATCATCAAATCTAAGTTAATTAAACTTCAAGTGGAAATAACTGCAGCTTTGTTTCTAGATGGGCCACTATAACATTGCTATTGTGTGATACACTGATTAAAACCACCTTGCAACGTGCAAAAAGCTCCAACTCCTGGAACAAAATGAATAATTTGTCTTCTCTCCAGGTTTGAGGACAAAACTCTGTAATTCAACACAGTTTAGTGTAATACATGTTCAAACAAAAAGCACTCACAACAACCAAATGGCTGGTCTTAAACCTGCATTAAAAATAGAAATGGCTTGGTGGAAGTACCTGGATATCTTAATCTTCCCTACTCAGCTCTAATCACTGTGGCTTTCACTCTTATATTCTCTGCAGTTGGTAACGTTAAAAAAACCTCTTCGTACTTGACCAATAGCAAAAGTCAAATGCACAAAAACATTGCTGTAAATCATATTGACTCTTCTTAGCCTGACCTGTACGTTAACCTCATTATCTAGCAATGTCATCTGCTTGTTGAAAACCTATCATTGCAGAAGTGCGAATCCCATTTTCAAGTGGCTCCTGTGTTTTCCACACAGCCACAGGAGTCTTCTCTGACCTGCAGGCAAACATTGTGCAGGCTGTTCTACTTAGCAAGAATTCCACATGTAGACATCAAAGAGAGGCTGTCGTCTCCTGAGCTAGCATTCAGGTCATATTTTCCACCCAGCTTGAAGCTACCTGCGCTAAACCTGGTAGCTTGGATCACCACCTCAGTAACCACACAATGAGCTATGATTTCTGAGTTAAAGCAATGATATGAACAAAAATCACCTCACAAATAGCAACAAATTTATGCATCTGAAATAACACACTGTCCAATATGATCGGCTGAAACCCATTAGAGCTCAGTCTTTCTTTTATTCGGTCAACTATTCAAACAACCTGTGCTGAGAAAAAAAGCACAGAAATTACCTACGGCTCTTGCAAAGTATACAAAGCCAATATTGTTGTTGTTCTGGCCAATAAAATTCACTATTTACTGTATGCACAACTTAATGAAAGACAAATAAAATGCCTGGCCTTAAAGCGTTTGGGGTTAAAGTATTAGACACTAAAATTGAGATTTACTGAGAGAAGGATTCACAGTATGCATTTAATTACATTCATACTTAACCTGAATGGCAAAACTGCTGGCATCTAGGTAAACCCCATCGAAACATAACCAGTTCGATCTAGTAGTGAATGTCTGCATTATATTTGCAAAAGTATAAATGATGGTGGCATCTTTAAGCAGATTTTTACCACAGATTTTGGTGTCATGGGTGAAATGTATTGTATCTTTTAAAGAATATCCAATGCAAAATCAATTGAAGGTGATAATAATAATTATCATACACCTTATAATAATAACATAATGTAGCCATTAACCATGATAATGCCACTGTACTGAAGTCTTCTGCACTGATGCAATAGCTGAGAAATGCATGTATTTGCTGTCTTGCCATGGTGTAGATGAGAGGTTGACACCAAGACGCAATCAACTTAGCACAAAGAACAGACAACCAGCACTTCTAAAGGTTACTCATTAACACATTTCATTAGGTTTGCTTAATCTGTAGACATGTAG